>NC_081316.1:64046100-64408600 GCF_026419965.1 Kogia breviceps | reverse complement strand
CTTTCTTATTGCTCTCCTTTACATGCACTTTTTCCTGGCCACTTCAGACAAGGAGCCCTTGAAGGCAGAGAGTGTGGCCAGTTCCTCTCTGGGTCCTCTATGTCCGGCTAAGTGCTTGGAAAAGGTCGGCCGATTGATCAGCAATGGCTGAGTGAGAGAGAGGATGAGAACTGGGAAAGACTTCGGAACATGGAGTGAGATAGACACAGTCTGTGTCTTTCTGTGTCTTTGGGCAAATCACTGCCTCTCTCTGACCCTCAGTTCTCTGTCTGTAAAATGGGGATCATGATCCCTGCCTCCCTCACAGCCTACAGGGAGGGTTGGGGTGAGGACGGATGTGAAAGCTATATCCTTTACCGAGTGGTCCGCTCTGTGTCCTGAAATTCACTGTGTGTCCTTGGGCAAGACACGGCCCTCTATGGCACCTTTTCCCTTCTGATGGCCCAGATGACCACTATGGTCACACCTGGCTCTGCCTTAGCTACAGCACACGAAAGCTTGGTGTTGAAGCCCTCAGTCTTCCCAGTGTCTCAACCTACAGAGGCCCTGGCAGGCCCAGGCCTCTCCCTCTGGCCAGCCCAGGCCAGGGACCTTCCTGGGAGTCTGCAGGGCTCCAGACTTCCTGGAGTCTGGAAGGGAGAGGCTGGGAATGGGTCAGGCCTGGAGCCCCGCCGAGGCTGCTGCTGTCCTACCAACCACACAGGAGGTCACGAGGGCATCCTGGGAAGTAGGGCAGGAGGTCTAGACACACAGGCCCAGCTGAGGGGCTGAAGACAGAGCTCTGACTTGCCTCAGAACCCTGCTATACCCCTGATTTGTTGTTGGGTGACCTCAGTTTTCCCCTCTGTAGGATAGGGGCTGTTGGGACATGACACATGTCACTCCCTCTGAGCGTTGCCCAGCTCAGGCCACATCGCCTCTCCCCTGGACCATGCCGAGGGCCACCTCACTGACCTCCTGATTTTCAGATAATGCCTTTGGGTACGTGTGGTTAAGTAGCCACCACTGCCCTCCGCCTAAGATGAAGACAGAGCCATGAGGCCTGACCTTCAGGCTGCCAGAGCCAGGAGCAGGCTGGGAATTTCATGCACATTGTCTCAATTAGCTTTCCCCGTGGCCTTGGGAGGTTGGGATTCTCATCGCCCCCAGTTTGCAGATGGGGAAGCAAAGGCTCAGAGAGGCAGAGCTGCTGTCCCTATCTAGTGTGTGCTCCATCTCCTGTGCTGTGGTGACAGTAGCAGGAGAAGGCATTTACTGAGCACCTGCTGGGTGCCAACACCCATCCAGCCAGATCGTCCGAGCCTCTTTGTGTATGTGTGTGTATGTGTGTGGGGGGCTCTTCTTCCCATCCCCTGTCTCTCGGGCTGGCCTGAGAGAAGGTAGATGTCTGTAGAGGTGGAGCTGAGGGCGGGAGAGAGGGGACTGCTGTGAGCCAGCTCTCCTGTCAGATGGGGAAAGCAGTGGTACTGGCAGCATCCTGTAAAGCCCCACAGAGGCTGGGCGGCCAGAAGAGCAGGTGCAGAGTAGGGGACCCAAAGAAGAGAAGAGGAGAGGACAGAGGAGGGAGAGGAGGGGAGAGGAAAGGGGGGGAGGGGAGGAACTTGCCTGTGGCCACCAGGCCGTGCTGGTGGTCATCCTGGCCACCACGTCGGGGACCTCCTCTGCCTGAAGCACCCCTCACTCCAGGGGCCAAGAGCTAAGTGAGATCCTTGGGCTCTCAGATGCTGCACCTCTCGGAGGCGCTGACGTGTCCATGCCAGGACTCCCTGATTCCTCCTAAGATTTCCACGCCTCTGCGTGTCCAGTCCAGGAGTTTGGGTGGATTGTGTGACAAGAGTGAGGACTTTTGAAAGCCAGCCCTTTCTGAAAGCTGCCTTCAGGGTAGGATGTAGAGGTCTGGGTAGACTCTTTTGTCCCCAGATATCACTGCTATATCATACTCTCGCACTGACTATATTACCTCCATTAAATCACTTCTTGGGGTGAAGGTATTGAAAGCCTCTGTTAAAATGAAAATCTACTGTTTTCTAGAGTTCTCATAAAATATCAGCTGAGCAGTGTCTTTATCTGTTAAGGGTTAGGATGGACAAAATGAGTTGTTTTAAACTCTTTTTTTTTTTTTAAGCTGTTGGACCCTTTTAACCAAACTATTTATTGAACATAGCTGCTCTGATCAAGAAGGGAGAGAGACATTTGTTAAAGTCCCCACATCAGTGGTGGGCTCAGAAGGAACTCCAAGGAGGGGTGTCCCCTGAGTGGTCCCTAATGAATGGCTGGAATTTTGCCAGGAGGAAACATGGGGAGGGCGTTTCAGGTAGAGGGACATTCTTGACGAAAGCATGGTGGTGAAAAGCTAGGTGGGCTGAGGGGCAGAGGCAGGTCTGTTGGGAGGGCCCTAGAGTGTCTGTGGGAGGCAGCCGTGGCTGGGGAGCAAGCTTCAGTGGGCCCAACTCCTTGCCGGGCTGGAGAGCGTGGGTCTGGGGCAAGTCTTGACGACACGGGGGTCTCCACCATCAAAACATGTCCAGTCTAGTTGGGGGACAGACCTCATTTACACAAGATACTCAGGGCTCTGGCGGGGGTGTGGGGTGAAGCACAGGGGCTGAAGGGTACTGAGCCTAGCTGGGGGGACCCCAACAAGCTGGGGTCAGGGAAGGCTTCCTGAAGGAGTTATGTGATACCCATGTTACATCTTAAGGTGGGTGTCAGCACCCTTAGGAGGGCGCTCCACCAGAGGGGCCAGCATGGGCAGAGGCTGCGTGCAGTCCTCGAGGAGGGTTTGAAGCAGAGGAACGTGGCACCTGCCCTGCCCTATCCCAGTGGTATCCCTGAGTGCAGCCAGCTCCCTTGCTGCACTGCCTCCCACCCTCCCTACCTCAAGCCTTACCCCTCCCAGTTCATCCTTGACTCCCCCAGCTCTTCTTTTCTGAAACCCAGCTGAGAGAACCCCAGCCCCGCCAAGCTGCACCCTCTGTGGACCCCGTGACCCTCAGGTGATGTCTAGACTTCTGAGGGAGAGCGGGAGGGCACACATCAAGCCTGCATGATCCCAGCCCTGCCAAGCTCTCCAGCCTCCAAGAGGCAAAGAAAGGTGAGGCCGGGGCCAGAGGGGCCCGAGTGCCTCCTCCGGATGCAGCCAGCGGAACTTACCGAGATAAGGGCCACCAACAATGGGGGACTGTGTGGTGCGGCCTATCTCCAGAGGAAATGAGTGGCCTCTGCACCATTAATCCGCTGCGGCCCACAGCACCCTCTGGAAGAGGGACCCAGGTTGGGGGAGGTGTTCCCAGCCCCCAGCCGCTGTCCCTGCCACTCCAGGCCCTCTTGCTTCCAGGACCACACATATAAGTAAGGGCCTGGGGCAGGCGTAGAAGGAGGGGGCTACTTGGACTGGGGAAGCAGGGCCTGGATTGGCTGTCTGACTGAGCTCAACCCTCTGGGGGCCCCAGCAAGCGCCTGTCCCCTTTTGGACCCTTGTCCCCCACTAATCCCTGGGCTTCCTTCTTTCTTGGCTGTCCTCGGAGTCTGAGGATGCCACATGCCTGTAATGCTTTTCTGTCTTCTGCCCCTCTCAGCACATGGGTCTCAGGACACATGCTTTACCCAATTACGGGGGCTCTGAGAGGGGATTTTAGACAGCAAGCAAGGCTGCTAGCGATGATGTTTGGGCTTCATGGACTGTCACAGCCACTGCAACTAAAGTCAGTGGGGAGAGTGCACGGCTCTGCTCTCTTCTGGGCCTCAGTTTCCTCCCCTGCACCATGAGGGGTGGGACTCAGTGGCCATCCTATGGAGGATGGGCCACTGTGTCCAGTGATGAGGGGTGTGAAGCCATGGAGTTTCCATAAGTTTCCTCCCACCCCACCCCCCACCTCCTGCTGCCAAATTCCACCTTAACCCCTGACCAGCCATGTGACTCTGGGCAAATTCCTTCCTGCCTTGGGGCCTTGGTCTTCCTATCTGTAAAATGGGGCCCCTGGCCAGCTAGCTCACAGGAATTCTGTGACAGGGGGTGTAGGGGGCCTCTGTATGCTCCATAGGGAGGGGTCACTGTCCCTAAAGTGGCCTGGGCTGGGGCTCCACATCCAGGGCCCCATCTCCAGGCCCCGGAGTCCAGTCCTCTCTGCCCCCTCCCCTCCCCACTTCCCATCTCTCACTCTTGCCCCCTTCTCCTGGATGGCCACACTCAGGGAAAGAGGTCAAGAATGCCACCCCAGGAGACACTCAAAACAACGGACAGGACCCATGAGGTCCTTACATCACCAAGGTCAGCCCACTCATTGTTCAGACAGGGAAACCGAGGAGACAGAGGCTGAGAGTCTCCCAAAGCCAAGTGAGTGGCAGAGAAAAGCCTAGAATGCAGATCTGCTCTCCCACACCCTGGCTCTGGAATATTAGGACTGGAAGGATCTTCAGGCTCAGGTTCTCCAAATCCTCTCCATTGCTGAGGCCTAGAAAGGAGGAAAGATGAGCCCAGGGTCTCCCCAGGAGCAGTCTAAAGCCCTGAGCTCCCAGGTGCAGGACCCCTTCCAGGCCTAGTGCCCCAGTGGCCCATCTAGGTTGGGGTATCCCCGCCTGTCCCCAAGCTTGCAGTCAGGAAGAGCAGCTCAGAGATCAAAAGAGAAAGAACCAGCACCAAAACATACTGGTGTGAGCCCTTCCCACCCACCCCACCGCCCCCTTCTCCACTCTCCACTGCTCCTTCTCCCTCCCAAGGGCCCTTTCTTCCAGAAAGGGAAACTGCTGGAATGAGGAGGAGGAAGCAGGTGGCTTTGTCCCAGGAATGGCTTGCCTCAGTCCTGGGGTCCCTGAAACACATCAGTGTCCTCCTCACCCGGCTGCTCAGGCTGCCATCACTCCCCAGGGCAGTGTGTCCTGGGCATGGTCCAGCTCTCTCAGAGCAAAGAAAGAAAAGTGACGTTTGCTGAATCCCCATGCTATGCTTAGCCCTGTGCCAGTGCATTCCTATGCATGATCTCTATTCATCCTTAGCACAGCCCTGGAGGTGGGAATGAATGCTCCCATTTTATAGATGAAAAAGTTGTGGTCCAGAGAGGGAGAGTGACTTCCCCAGGGTCACACAGAGGGTACACGGCAGAGTCAGGGCTAGGCCTGGCCTGAGCTCATTGTACTGCACCCTGATGCCCCTTCCCTACCCCGCCTTTAGAAAACCAACCTTATAGACATGAAAGTATAATCTGGCTCTGTGACCCTCTCTGGTCCATTAAGAGAGGGGTCCCCAATCCCCAAGCCACAGACAGGTACCAGTCCGTGGCCTGTTAGGAACCGGTCCACACAGCAGGAGGTGAGTGGCAGGCAAGGGAGCGAAGCTTCATTGGTATTTACAGCCAGTCCCCATCGCTCGCATTACGGCCTGAGTCTGCCTACTGTCAGCTCAGCAGTGGTATCAGATTCTCAGAGGAGCAGGAACCGGAACTGTGACCTGCGCATGCGAGGGACCTAGGTTGCCCTAGGTTGCGCGCTCCCTATGAGAATCTAATGCCTGATCATCTCGAAACCAAACCACCCCCCCACCCCCTGTCCGTAGAAAATTGTCTTCCACAAAACCCGCCCCTGGTGCCACAAAGGTTGGGGACCACTGCATTAAGGGATGCACTGATGAGATGAATCTGGCAGAACAAGTGGGTTTCAGGGTGTCATCCACACCTCCCCATCCCGCCTGCATGTCCTGTTGATACCCAGCAATGGGACCACACCTCATTGCCTCCTCTTGGTGCTCAGAAAGCCTCACATATTTTGGATCTGGGTTCTTTTTTTTTTGGCCGCACCCATGGCTCGCGGGATCTTAGCTGGACCAGGTATTGAACCTGGGCCTCCCCGCAGTGAAAGCACTGAGCCCTAACCACTGGGCGGTCAGGGAATTCCCAGGATCTGGTTCTTAAGTTCCCTATTTCTTGGGATCTGTGAGTTTGTGCTAGCTTCCCTGGAACCTCCCGGGCCAGGCTCCCACAACCCCAGGCTTCCTTCTGTCCCAGCTGTGACCACTTTGAGGGTTATTTTTCTGTTTACATGTGCTTCTTCGCACCAATCCATAAGCTTTCCTCAGGGATAGTGGGTCTGGTGGATCTCTGAGTCAGTGCCCAGCACAGGGCCATGCATGCAGTATGAGAGAGGGAAAGTTTGTTCAATGAATAGATATGATTCCTTGATTTTGTTTGGCACCTGCTCTCTGCCCTTGGCATGAAAAGGACTTTCAAGGTGGCAACAGAGGACTCAAGATTGTGCAGTGAGGTGGCCTTTGACATTTTTAACCCTGTCAGTGCAGCAGCCCTGGGACACATATGGCAAGGGGCAGCTAATGGCCCTGCCTTCTGCCCAGCTATTTTGAAATCCTGCCACCTTCCCAGTCACTGGATGCCTGTTCTGTTCCAAGGCTCAGGCCAAACACTGTCCCCATAATGAGGTAGGTGGTATGTCCTCACTGAAAGGTAAGGAGACTGAGTTCAGAGAGTGGCAAGAACTTTCCCAAGGCCACCTAGCTTGGAAGGGGTGACGCAGCACTTCCAACCATCCTGCCCTGGTGTGGCTCTGCCTCTCCAGTCTCTGATGCACTGGGGGCAGCTCTAGAGGACGACTTTCTTCCAGGCAGAGAGAGGGATTCTCTCAGTGTGAGAGAGTGAGCCCCCATCCCATGTGGAATGCAAGATGGGCAAGATGGACACTTGGTGAAGATGCACGGAGAGGATGGCACACTCCATAAAAGCCTGCAGAGACTTGAGTGGGAGTCAGTCTGTCCCAGGCTTCAAACCCTGTCCTCCCCAGAGCAGCTGGGCCTGGGGCCACCAGATACAGGTGAATGGAGCCCAGAAGAGCTGGCCAGGCAGCAGAGGCCATGTGTGGATTGGCACTTGGCTGCTGGAGCCAGAACAGGCTGGAGCAGACATCGTGAGAGCAGCTAGGTGGGGAGCATGGAGGGGGGACACTAACAACTCTGGCAGGAGAAGCAGCTCCTGTGGCCCAAAAGATGGGAGGGAGCTGGGGAAAGCGGTGTCTGGAGAGCAGGGCAGGGGTGGGGGTGGGCTGGGGGAGGTGGGGGAACTGGTGAGCCAGGCCTGAGGCTCAGGGTGGAGGGGAGGCAGGGGTCCTGCTGATTGGAGGGGGTTGGGGAGGAAGTTGAACGTGTTTCCACGGAGATGGAAGCGGGTGAGGACAAAGTGGGGAGGTGCTGGTGGAGAAGGGATCTGCCAGAGGGAGGAGCAGGCAGGGAGCCCAGAGATGGGATGCAGGAAGTCTATTCCATGGGGCAGGCCAGGAGGAGGACAGAGTGAGAATGGGAACAGACTCTGGTGAGTTTGAGTGGCAGGAAGTTAAGAGTGCATTCCCTTTGCAGCAAGAACATCCTGTCTGATGAGAGTGGAGTGCCTCGAGGGAGAAAGACTTGCTGCCAATGAGAGATGGGGAGAGAGCTGAGCAGAGCATATGGAAATGCTGCCGCTGAGGACCAAACACAAGTGGTCACAGACCCACAGTAACCCGCAGTGCTGATTGTCGCTGACACTTAGTGACCCAGGCAGCCTGACTCCAGAGTTGGGCTCTTTACCATTATACTCTCCCCTTCATAATGGAGAACTTAGGAATATTTATATTTATAAGGAACTTAGGAAGTGCCAGGCCCTGCACCAAGCCTTTTACGAAGTGTTAACTTGTTTAAGCCTCATAACGATCATAAGAAGCAGGTACATTGATTACACACACAGACACACAGACACGCACAGATATACAGACATGCACTGGTTCGCATCCAACCTGGGATGGAGCATGCGGTGGAGGAGGGACGGCGCTGTGGTTGAGAGACCCCTCCTGTCCGGCTCTCAACCCCTGTTCACCTCCCCACCCACCTTCTCCTGCAGGGGCCATGCACCTCTGCTCTGTATCTCCCTTGGACTGAAGATTCTCTGTTAATGGTTTTCAGACTATCCTTCCTCACCCTGCAAAGCCCTGACTCATACCCACTTGGGCAATTGGGAAGACTGAGAAATCTAAGTCCCAGGCCCCTATGATGGACAATTCCAGGCCCTCACCTCTAGGGTAGGCTGCTTGGTGTTGAAAGTTCCCCCACCCCCGCTTACCCCACCTGCAGTCCAAGCACTCTTGGGAAAGGGCCCCCAGAGCTGGATGTGGGCCGCTGGAGCAGAGTGAGGCCCCTCTAACATTTGACTGGGGTGGCTTGGGGAATCACCAAGTTCATTAGCCCTGGGCAGTGCCCGACTAGCCAGAAAGAGAAAGGGGGCCTCTGCAGCTGCTGCCTGCCTCCCACCATGCCCTGCAACTTCATGGAGGTCCTTCCTCCCCTCCCTGGTCCCAGAGATCATTGGCTGCCTCGCTCCCCACCCCCAGTTCACCCAGTTGCGTAAACTAGAACTCCCTCCAGGAGGTCCCCTGGGCTGCACAAATTCTACCACATTTCAAATTCTTCCTGCTCTGTCTCCAGATCCAGTCTCTGCCCACCCATCAAGCCATCCAGTCATTCAGCCATCTGCCCACTGTATCCATCCTTCCTTCATCCAGCATCTAAAAGTGAGTATGTTGTTAGATGCCAAAGACATAAAATCCTTGCCCTACCCTCTCAACAGGGCTATGGTGAGGTTCAAAGGAGCTAATGGTTGTGAACATTCTGGGTAAACTGCTGGGATCTGTGCCGTGGGGCAAGCTTCTAGCTCATTTCCAGAGCAGGGGAGCACTGGGAGGCAAGTACCCTGAAGGCCTGAAGCCAACTGGTGCCTTCTGGGAATGAAAAGATTCTGTCTGCCGGGAACCCAGAGGTGAGGAGGGGAGGGCCTTGTAGTGAGGCTGAAGGTAAAAGACAGGGCTGGGCTGGGAGGACCTTGGGGGTTGGGGGAAAGAGTTCCAACTTTGTTCTGTGGGTGTTGGGGAGCAGAGATAGGATTTCCAGGGGAAGTTATAGGACCGGATCTATAGGGCATCTGGTATGGAGAGCCCATGCTATCTCCATGGAGAATATAGAGACCTTCAAAGAAGAGGAGGCCACTGGAAGTGAGGGTTGAGTCCCATCAGTGGAAGGACAGGGAGCTCTGGTGCTTCCTCACAATTGGACTCTAAAGCCATAAGCCAAGAGTTAAGCTGGAGAATTCTAGAAGCTTCATAAATTTGGGTATGGTCCTTCCCCCTGCCTGGGTCCCATGGAGCATCCTGACACAGGAGGGGTGTCTGGTTGGTCCTGGGAAGGAAGAAAAGGAGACTGGGGATAGGGTTCCCCTGCCAGGCACTCCGGGAGAGCCACAAGAATAGACTAGGCTCAGCTGGGAGAGGAGAGCAGAGGGGGCTGGGCAGGGCCAGTCGTGCAGGGTGTTCACCGCACAAGGGCAGCCCACTGAGGGGATGAATGGGTGGTGAAATCCTGGCATGGGGCTGTATCTGCTCAAACAGGCGCCTTTTTTCTAACTTTCATAAAGGTACCATAGAGCCTTACTGGGGCCCTTGGGCCATAGGAGAGCAAAGGGGGCCTTGGAGCAAATTCAGGAGTTGAGAATCCAGGAGCCTAGTAGGGCCTATCACTATCTATCTCTTGCTCTTTCAAAACACCACCTAGTTTTCCCCTGGGCAACGAGGGAGATGAGGCTTCACTGGATTGCTGAGGACCCAGCCTGAGGAAATGGGGCTGTGACGGAGCCCCGGGCTGATTCTGGAATCTCCAGCTGATTCAGGCACTGTGTGTCCTCATGGCAGACCTGTGTGGCTTGGCCAGGAGAGGGGAGGTACGGCAGGGCGACCCCGAGTTCTGCTGCCGCTATACTGGGCACTGTCGGGAAGTTTCCAGAAGACCCATCTGAAAAGTGAGGCATCAAATGAGATGGTGGCCACACTTGTGCTGGCCTGCAGGAGGCTGTGAGGCCCGGCAGGGGAAGGCCTGCTGGGGGCTGAGCTCAGCGTCCATCCAGCCCAGGCCATGTCTGGTCACTTTGTGGCAGTGGCACATCACTGTCTCCTCTGCAGCTCAGTGTCCTCGTCTACACAGAGAGTGTCGGAGGGCTGCCCTGAGGTATCTTCTAACTCTCAGACCTGAATCCCTTACCTCTGCACATGCCTTTCACACCCATCACCTCACCTGATTTCATTTCCATCTGAATTAGGCAGATGGTATTAGATATTAGACCTATTTGACTATAGGAAAAACTGAGGCTCCATCACGGAGGCCCAAGATTCCACAGTGGGCAAGTGATGAAGCCAGAATTCGCTCCTGGAGCCTGAGGTCATCGTCTCCCTGCCCTGAGGTGCCTGGTGGCTGCTGTGAGCTGGGATGGACATCCTCCTGCCCACAGGAGGGGTTGTGGTAGGGAAGCTCAGTCAGGCCAGGGGGCAAGAGATCCCTCAACATGAACGAGGGGTGCTTTCTCCCATGACTTCCAGAGAGCCCCTACCTCTCCAGCCCTTCCTCTCTCCCAGCCACCCATCTTCTCCACACCCCAGAATCCAGAGGCCCGGTCTGGGTGCTGGAGTGATGGCTACCATTTGAGAGCACAGACCTCGCCAAACCCACTGCTCAGCACCATACACACATCAACTCATTTGAGCCTCTCAACAGCTCTGCAAGGTACAGGAGTTTTATTCCCAGTTAACAGATTTGGAAACAGAAACCCGAAGAGGATAAATCACTGCCTCAAGTCACAGCTAGCAAATGCAGGCCCTAGGAGCAGAGTCTGTTCCTAACAACTCTATCGTCCTACGTTCTGGCCAACATGGCCTATTGTTCAGGCTCGGTGTCTGACTCTCAGAGTGGATCAGCCAGCCCTGGCCCTGCAGGGCTCACCCAGCACAGAGCCAGCACCCACTGCCTTCTGGAGCCACACGGGGTCTTGGCCGTCAGGAGGCCTGCCCCGCCGGCTTTACGTCTGGGGTGTTTTCTGGAGCTCTAAAGACAGAAAGAGAAGCTCCTGCCAGACCCGGCACAAGGCCTTAGCCTGGAGGCGCCACAGCCCCCAGGCTGTCCCTGGGTACCCTGGGGTTTCAGGCCTCCTGTCCTGTCCCAGAGGACTCCATCTGCACACTTGGAGCCATATCCCTCTGGTTCCTGGGGAGCAGCTTTGCACGAATGGACATGAATAGCTCCGATGAGGGAGTTTCTCGTTTGGTCCTCCTCAAGTCCTCCCTGCTCCAGCCCGGTTTCACACCCCACGTCAGGGCATCCCCGAGTGCAACCCCACTGCCAGAAGGGGAAACTGAAGCTCTGAAGGGGGCCCTGACTGGCACAAATCTGTACAGCCTGGGGACCCCGTTCTATTCCCTTTCTCTTCTGCCAAGCCCTCCTGCCCCAGCTCAGCACAATGGGGCCCAGCCTGGTTTTAGCGCCTGGATTATTACGGGCCTCCCACTTCTCCCGGACAAAGTTCCAGCTCCTCGGCCGGGCAGGTCAGGTCCAGATAGAAGAAACAGTGTCTGCAAAAGCCTAGAGGTGTGAGCAGGAGGGGCTGGGTGTTGTATGTTAATCAGACCCTATGGGTCAGCACCGGAGAACTGTGTGAACTTCGGCTCTGAAGCCAAAATCAACAGAGGTGCAGTGGACACCCCTGGGCAACCTCCCTGCCACCTTTCCTGCCCTGACACCCACCATCACCTGGGGCCTTCTCAGCCTATCAATCAAGAGCTTAACCGGGTAACCAAGACTGAGCCCTGAACTTTCTCTCATTTCTCACCCACCAAGAAAAGAAGCACGGCCTCTGAGGGGGCATCTACTTCAGCCTCCAAGGACCCCCAGGACACACGACACACTGCTCTGAAGGTGCTGCTCTGCGGCAAGTGGGGGTACCAGGGGCTTTGCATCTTGGAGGCCTCAGTGCCACAGAGTCAGTGGGAGGCAGGTGGGAAAAAAAGGTGGAAAGAAGTGAGAAAATTTATTCGTTCAAGAAGTTTTTTACTGATTGCTTACTACACACCTTGTACAGAGTGAACGAGTACAGAATGAATGAGTGAGAAAATCAGTGGGTGGGCGTGCATGCTGGCAGCTGGCCCTTGTTGAACCTGGGGGCGGGGGGAGGGGGCTGCCAGGTGGGGCTGAGGACCTGGCAGGAGACCCTGGGTGGGCATATCAGTGAGTGGTCCTGGCTCGATCACAAGGGCGTCCACTGGCATTCTCTCTCAGAGGCCAGGCAGGGGGTCTGGGCCCTGACAGGCCACTCGCCCCATAAAAGCCCTGATTTACGCTGCAGCCGCCTGCTGGCCGTGATGTCGCCTACGCCTTGTTTATTTGTGAGAGCCAGGTTAGGGTCTGGCTCCTCTGTCCTTCCCGGCTCCATGTGTTCTAACCCCACATGGTGAGGAAGACGGATGCCTTGGAATTATTTTGCATGAAATGACTGTGGAAAACTATTTGGCCGGCATTTGATTTCACCTCTTGTTACAGCATAATTTGTTATCCTGAAACATGAGCAGCTGGAGGCCTGGAACAGCAGATGTTCCTGGGGAAGGTGAGGGCTCCCCAGGCAGGGGTGGTAGTGACACAGGGCAGCAGCAGAGCACAGCTTCTGCCACGCAGGCCTGTGCCCCTTATGACTGTGGGAAGCTCATAGAGGCCTTCCTGGGGCTTGGTTTCCCCCATCTGTAAAATGGGGATGAGGACACCTCTCTCTCGGAGGTGTTGTGAGGACTGGATGAAACAATTCACAGAAAGCACTTAGCATAGTGCGTGACCCACAGTAAGGTTCAATAAATGTTTGCTATTATTCCTGGAAGAGATGACTGTCTAAGAGAGGATTTTTTTTTTTTTTTTTTTTCCAAGAGAGGCTTTTAAAGCGTGAGTAGAAGTGAGCCTGGTGAAGAGATATGTTTTCTGGCACAGCATGAGAAAAGACATGGAAGGGAAAACGGGAACAATTATTTGGTGTGGCTGAAACAGAAAGGAGGCAGGCAGCAGTGGGAGAGGGCGTCTCGGGCTGGGAGGAAAGCTGGGTAAAGTCCACAGAGTTAGCTGAAGGGCCCCCCATATGTGTTTCTTAGGACCACCATAAGCAAGCACCACAACTGGGGGACTTAAAACAAGAGCAATTTAGTCTCTCACAGTTCTGGAGGACAGAAGTGTAAATCCAAGTTTTGGCAGGCCCATGCTCTCTCTGCAGGTTCTAGAGAAGACTTCCTCGCCTCTTTCTCACATCTGGTGGTGGCCAGCAAGCCTGTCATGTCCTGGTTTGCAGCTGCATTACTCCAATCTCTGCCCCTGTTGTCACATGGCATTCTACCCTGTGCCTGTGTTTGTGTCTCCTCTTCTTCTTATAAGGACAACAGTCATACTGGATTTAGGGCCCACTCTTTGGAAGACTCTAGGCCTCCACTCTGCAGCCTTAAAAGCAGAGTCATCCAGACTTGACCTCTATCTGTGCCAGGGCAGAGTCCCAGAGAGGACAAAGACCTCCCCCAAGGTCGCACATGGGCCCACAGCAGATGGGGGGCTGGACCTCAAGCCTCCTGCCTCCCAACCCACGCTCTCCCATCACCCCAGCTGCACAGGTGTTCCCTGCTCTGGACCAAGAATTTCAAGGGTTATAGGAGATAAGGATGGGAGTGGGAGGTGGTATTGAGTTTGGAGCCCTCTGGAAGGGTGGGGAGCATCAGGTGAAGAGGGTACATCTGGGTGGAAGGGTAAAGTGATGGGCTTAGGGCAGTGGGGACAGGTGTGTGTGTGTCCGTGTGTAGAATACATGGCCCTGAAGGGACAGTGGCACCAAGAGAAAAAGGAGGGCTTTATTTGTGGGGAAGACTGATAATGCCCCTCTGGAGAGAGGAGGTCTCAGAACTGTGGACAAAGCTGAGGGTGGGTGCTGCTGCCCTGAACTCAGAGACAAGGTCTAGTTGGATTAAGTGGTTCTCCCAGTTTTACCTTGCAATAAATCAGCTGTTCTGTGAAGACTTTTAGGTGCCCTTAGGCCAAAAGGGTTATTCACTCTAAGGACACCCTGTCCCATGCAACCCCTGTCAGGAGTGAGGGCCAGTCTTGGTCCTGTGAGAGCTAGAAAAGCAGCCAGGGGCTGAGGAGGCAGAGCCAGGGTGCTTCTTATCACTGCCTCTCTCTGCAGATGCTTTCCTGGACTCATGGGGGAGGGCAGACACCCCGCAGTCCTCCCTTCATCTGTCCCTCGATATGGGCCACACCTGGAGACTGACTGAGGGCCAGAGCTGACTCTGAACACCAGAACCCCAGTTCAGCAAGGGAACATGTGATTGGGCCAGCCTGGGTCACGTGCTCACGCTCACCCAGTCAGGAGCCAGGTACCCAGGTGAGTAAACATGGCTGCCAGGGCCCCACCCTCAGTGTGACCCTCAGAGGAGTTCTCAGTGGGCTCAGCTCACCCCAGACGGTGCCTGCCTGACAGCAAAAACCAAAGATTATTCAAATTCAAAGGAGAAAAGTTCACAATGATACAAAAGGAGTATACATGCCACATTAAAAACAACCTTGGCACAGAGGAAATACAAAGTAGGATAAAGAAAAAGAGACAGACACACTCCAAAGCTCTACCATGAGGACACAGGAGCCACAGCTGAGGCCTCGCCAGGCTAGCATTCTGTCTGAAAAGAGCAGAGAGCAGAAGCCCTGGCTGCCTGGCATAGGGAACACTACCCACCCACCAGCCTGCCCCATCCACCACTGTACCCCCTGGCAATCTGATCACCTCTCTGAGCCTCCACTTTCTCATCTGCCAAATGGGGGTGCTAATCAGCCTTACCTCTCGGGGCAGTGGTTGGGACAAACCCGAGGATGCATTTTACTAAGGGGTGGGCCCAGGGTCTAACAAATGATAGGCACTCAGCATTTGCTAGTTCTCTCCATGTCTTTCCTCCCACACCAGGATCCCACAGACTTTCAATAAAGGACCTGCACCCCGCTGAAGATTAGCCTGAGGTGCTTCTTGTCTCCCTCATGAGTGTTAGGGCCTGGTTTACCTTTAGCTACTATTTCCCTTGGAAGCCAGAAGCACGTCCAAACGTGAGCACAGACTGCTGGCCAAGAGTCCCCAGTTGAGCATTACCAGTGCTCTAGGAGGTGCTAAGGGCCTTAATAAGGCCAGCTACCATCCGTTTAATGTGCCCATGGCCTTCATGGGCCATGGGCCAATCTTTCTCTGGAAAGATTGGGGCTGGCCTGTCCCTCGCACACCTCATTCTCTGGCGGCTGCTGGGAGACAGCAAACCCTCTGTGGAGGTTTGTCAGGCAGACAAAAACCCAGGCCTGGAGCTGCTCTCCTGCACTGGCTGGCTGCTGCCTCACCGGATAGAAATTCCATCTGCCTGGGTCTCCAAGGGAGGGCTCTTCAGCACAGGCCTGGGAACCACAAGCCCCCTGGAGGGGAGGGGGAGCCTGGAGACCTGAGTTTACCGTCTGACCCCTCCCTCCATGTCCCAGCCTAGCCGGGGGCAGCTTGGGACCCCCAGTTCCTCCTGGAATCTCTATTTGGGTTTGGTTTGGGGTTGGAGTTTGTTTCCATTCAGGGTAACTTGATCTCAACCCAGGCCCCAACCCCTACCCCTATCCCTGCCCCTCTGGAGGGGGCTTGACTTCCCCGACATGGTGACAGGGCTGGCTCCTCCAGACCTCCCACCAAGGGCACGGGTTCAGTTGACTTTGATGTCCTGAAAGGAGGCCTCCCAGCCTCAACCCCCTCTCCCCCAATAGTAAATAAGTCAGAGGCTGTGAAGCCAAATGCCACCTGGTGGAGTAAAACAGAACAAGAAAAAGAGCCGTAGGGAGACAGAATAGGTGGGGTAGAGATACCTCTGGACCAATTCCTTACTGTGTGACCTAGAGGAAGACAGTCAACCTCTCTCAGAGGCGGCTGAAATGACCACATGAATACCTGTGAGAAGGCACGTGTGACAGATGACCAGGTGACCAGTACAGTCCCTTCCAAGGCCCTGTCAATTACTATTCTTTGTCTTTAATGAGTATGGATGCCTTCGGCCCACACTATGCTCCGGTTAAAACGTGAACGCATTTTAGTCCTGCTCTCAAGGAAACTGCAGTCCTAGATGAGTAAACTGAGCCTCAGAGAGGAAAGGCACACTCAGAAAGGGAGTTGGCAGGGGGACGGGCTGGGCACTCCACCAAGTGTGTTACTGCCTGTGCTCTACAGATGAGGAAACAGAGGCTCAGGCAATTACACGAATGTCCCAGATTTATTGTCAGGGAGGGTGTGCAGGGTGGGGATGGAGACCCAAGAAAGGCTTAACCAGAGGTCTTATCTGTCCTCTTCCCTGGCGGGCCTGAGATCAACGTCCTCAGTGTGGCTCGTGGCCTCAGCCTAGCTTTGTCCTCGGGCACCTGGTTTTCCTGCCCTTACCTCTGAATCACGTCAGGTCATCAGAGCTTCTCAGAGAGCCCTGCACTGTTCAAGCCCCTGAATGCCTCACATTCAGAGAAAGCCTAGAACATGCTAAGCCACAAGCTACCCACCAGTTGACTGTTCACCTAAAATTATTATGCCCTTGCTGCCATGAAACTGGAGGTCAGAAAGGCTGAGTGCCTTGTCCAGAATCTCATGTTATGGCATCATCAGAGTTGGGGTCAGACTCAGGTCTGCCTGTCACCAGAGCCTTCCTCCCAACACTGAGCCTTCAGGGTCTTGTGTAGGGCAGGAGCCCCAGCTGCGAGGGCCACAGCCTTCCCTGCTTCTACTGCTGTGTGACCCTGTACAGAGAGTTTTCATGGTGTCTTAAACCACAACATTTATTTCTCACAGTTCTGGAGGCTGGGAAGTTCAAGATCAAGACACTGGCGGACTTGGTGTCTGGTGAGGGTGCTCTTCCTGTTTTGCAGATGGACAGCTACTTCCTGTGTCCTCACATACTAGATAGAAATCATCTCTCTCGTGTCTCTTCTTATAAGGGCACTAATCCCATCGAGAAGGCTCCACCCTCATCACCTCATCACCTCCCAAAGGCCCCACCTCCAAAAACCATCACCCTGGGGATTAGGGCTTCCATACATGAACTTTGAGGGGACGCAAACATTCAGTTCGTGGCACATGGATACCACAGGCAGTGGACTCTTGTGTCCAACCTGATGTTTTTGGCAGCACCTTGATGGGGATTCTAGGATTCCATATGCAAAGACTGCATGTGGTAAAAGGAATCTCTGGCTTTAATGTAATATAATACTAAGATATCATTAGTGTGGCTTTCTGATTCAACAGTTCTTGAATTCTAGCATTACATTAGTCTAAGCTTCCATTATCCTGTGATTCTAAGATCCTACAATTCTATGTTCCCCTGAAAGCTGAGGCTCTGAGGAATAGGAAAATCCAGCTGGTGGTACCAGCGTGGGTAAAGAGGCAGCTTTTCCATCCTATGGACTTTTCTGACAAAGATGAGCAATGTACTGTTTGGTTTTCATTGCATTCAAAGGAAAGCTTGGCCAAGCCACATCAGACTGTGAGTTCACCCACACTGGGCAGGACAGCGCATGGAGCCAGAGGGGAAGGTGGAGGAAGGGATGAAAGAGAGGGGGAGAAGCAGAGGACAAGAGGAGAAGGAAGAGGCAGCATCAACCTACCAGGCTGGAGGTGGCCAGTGCTCCATCTCCTTCAGTGAGGGTCTGAGTTGTGTGTGGCGCTGTGCTGGACACCAGAATCCTGTGTCACTCTTCTCTGGTCCTCATGCACCAAGCTGGGAGTGGCCAGCCAAGAGCAGGGACAGATAAGCAGACAAGAACAGATGAGAACAGGAGCACAGGGTGCGAAGGCAGTCAGGGAGGGCTTCCCAGAGGAGATAATATCTGCATCAGGAGTCGAAGGCAGTAGATCAGTAAGGGAAGGGTGCCCAAGAGTCTGGGGACTGACAGCTGGTTCCATGTGGCTGGAGCCTAAAAGAAGAAGGCAGGAAGTAGTGAGAGCTGGGGTTGTAGAGTCACCAGGGGTCAGTCCATGCAGGGCCTTGACTGCCATAATAACCTTGGACTCCACTCTGAGTGGAGTAGGGAATCAGGACATTTTTTGTGGGTGGAATGCGGTCACTGGGCACCCTGAGAATGTCACAGCTGAGGGGCCTAAGATCATGGGGTCCAAACTTAACTGTACCTTCAGTTAGGAGGTGAGGACCAGAGAGCAGAATGGCTCACAGTCACCCAGCGCGTCAGCCCCTTATGGTCTCACCCATGTTGCCAGGTTCTTTCCCCCTTCCAGCTCTCCTGGCAATAGAGGATCTCACAGACTCTGAGCCTGTGGCTCTCCACACCCAGCTGCCCATTACGCTTTGGGTCGTGGAAACCACCCTGCAAGCTCAGCACAGCTACCAAAGCCTCCTTAGGACAGGATGGAGTCAAACCTGGGTTTTCTGGCATATTCCACCTGCAGGGAGGGGTGGCTTTACCTGTCCTCAGTCCCTTGCCAGATGTCATGGTGCTGGAGGAGGTTACCCCAGACCCCTTGGCTACCTAGGAAGAACTTTGGGATGAATCGAGTGGCCAGCAATGGGAGAGTGGCGCTGTCAGCCAGCATATGTGACAGAGCCCAGTGGAGTCCCACTGTTTTCCACCCCTTAGCCTGAATGTCCTTAATAAGGGATAGAACCCAAGACACAATACACTTGGCCAAACTTCAGGCAGCCAGTGGTCTTAGCACTGGATACTCTGGCCAACAAATGGTCCCATCTTCACATTTATTATAAACTCTTGGGCCATTATCTAAAAATTGTCCACTTCAAGATAGAGAACTCTAGGAATCTCTTGCCTCTCAGAAACTCACAATATAAATCAAAATCACACAGATCTCAATACAAGACCTTGTGTCAGGCCTCTCCTTATTCCTTTCCAAGTTACAGACTTACTGGTAATAACCAAGATACACATTTCCACTTCTCAAAACACACAATTCTGGGCCCTTGGAAGAGACATTTAAGAGAACTTTCACATTCCTGAAAGGTCCTAGTTTAACTGAAAGGCATAATGGCCTCCTCAGACAAATTCTTTTAAAATTCCAATTCAGCAGATAAACTCCTAAATGACTCTTTGTCTTGCCCCAAGCCTTAATCTATCTTTATAAATTTTCAATCTTGTCCCCATCCCAGCTGGAAGCCAAACCAAGGGTGCATACTCCCCTGGGACCCTTTAATCATAGATTGTCCCACAGGCCTGGCAGCTACTCATCTGATATGGGACTCCTGTGAACCTAAACTTCCACTAAAAACAAAAACCTGTCAGGTGCAGCTGTACACCATTCTGGTGACTGTGGTCTTCTTGCTATCAGTCTGGGAGTGTTCATTGATTTATAATCTAGAGGCCCAAGCCCTCCAAATAAGTCATGGTTTCAACCAAACATGGCAATGTTGAGGCCCACATCAGCTAGCAGGTCCCCACTTGGAAAGGATACCCCCAGTCCCACATCCCAGATAACATTGCCCTGGCCCAGAAGCTCACTGCTGGAGATGACATTGCCTCAGAAACTCAATCACCTCTAAAAATTAAAATCCTGCAGGTAATGACTGTGATATCCTGCCACCCATATCCTGCTTCTAACCTGACTCTGTCTGTCCATTCTGGGTTGGTCCGCATTGGCTTCTGATCTCTGTACTGGCCATACCCTCTCTGGGCAGCTTCTGGCCACCCAATGGGGCCTCAGTCTTCTGCAAATGCTTCGTGTCTGTCTAGATGCCACACAGCTGGGCCTCCCAGAGCCCACCTCTCTGACTCCCAGACCTGGGTCACCAGACCTGCTGGGGCCCAAAGCAGTTGTGGCCACAGAATCGTTTGGCCAGGTCTGTTCTCCATGGGAAGTGGTGTTCTTGCCTGCAAGAAGATGGGGCTGAGCTTATAAGACAGGACTTCACCCAGGTCTGAAGGAACTGCTCATCTGTCCCAGACCATCTGCCTTCCTGGAGACCACTGAACTTGACCCAACCATATAGCAATGTTGTAAAGGCCCTAGCGTCTGATAGTGGGTAATTCTGTCCCAGTCAACCTGCTCTTCCAGAGGACTTACTAGGGAAAAAGTCAGACCCTGGGGAAGCAGCTCTAAGGGTAGAATTTTAGACCTGGATAGGCCAGAGGAGATGATACTTTTAGGTTACAGAGTCACCAATGCCCCTGAAATCACATAATAGCAAAATGTCAGTCATGGGCAGAACTTCAAAGCACATCTCCACCCACGATCTCATTGAAATCTTCCAACACTTTTTAACAAGGGCAGGAATGAATTTTCTCATCTCATGGACCTTGATTCAGGGAAGTGTAGTGACTTGTGCAGCATCTTGCAACAAATATAGACTGCAGCTAGACAGTGAAAAACCATGGGCTGTGGGCAGACAGTTCCTGGTCAAAATCATAGGCCAGGGTGACTTTGAACTGGTCACTTCACCTCTCTGGATCTCAGTCTCTTCATTCATAATATGCGGCTAATAATTCCTATTTCACAGGACTGTTGGGGGATCAAATCAGCATATGTCTGTAAAATACCTGGTTCATTTCCTGGTGGCTCACCTTGTACCTGGTGTCATTCTTAGAGCTCAGCTCCCTCACAGCATCCATACTTGCTACTCTGGGAGCCAGCCAGAGGGGATGGGCACTGAAAGAGCCCTGTGTCTCTCCAGCTCCACTGATGGGCCCCTAGCAGCCTACCAGTGATGTCATGATGTCAGATGCCCTCCTCTCAAACTCAGAGTGGCTGGGCCCCAGGACTGGGTTGTGTGCCCAGTGTGAAGCAGTATCATCTAAGGACTGACTTTATATATCCACAATTGGATATAAGATTCCCGCGCCAGCTGACACCATACTCCAGCTTAAAGTACCTTCAGAATGTGGCACAGGCTCCTCCCATGGGTTCCTGGGTATGGGTCCTGGATCTGTTATGGGATCCAGGACAAGCTGTTAAAACTCTCTGAGCCCCAGTTACCTTGTCATTAACATAGGAAATATAAAACCTAGCTTGAAGGTGGTTGTGAGATTGAAATGCAAGAAGGCATGGACAGCAATTAGCTCAGCACCTGGAACGTGGTAAGTGTGAACTTTGATGATGGGCGCTCAGTAAAGTTTCATTGACTGGATGAGCATCCTTCCCTCTCCCCATTTTACAGAAGAGGAAAACAGAGGTCTGGATGAGGGAAGTGACTGTCTCACTCCGGTGGCTAGTATCTAGAGTGCTCAGAAGTCAAAGCCCTGGCCACTTCTTTCCCAGTCTTTATTCCTTCTAAGAAGGCCCTTTCTCATTGGATTTGGGGAAAACCTTTGGTGTCTCTGCCCATCTGGCAAATCCCAGAGTGGCTGGATCCACCCACATAGCTGCAAGTGGACAGGCTTGGGGAAGGGGAAAGGAGACATGAATCCTGGTCTCTCTCCAGCTCGTCCCCAAGTCTGGACTTTCTGGAAGCCACACCCTGTCCCCAAGTCCCTCTGGAAGCCTTGGCAGCCTTATCTGCAAAGGGGAGGAGAAGGGGTTCTGAAGTCAGCCAGGGCATGTCAGAGGGAGGAGAAAAGCAGGTCAGAGAGGGACACAGAACACCCCACGTGACCTCAGCCATGCTCACAAGCACTTGCTGTCCTCCCAGATTGTGGACAGCCAGTGAGAACTGGCTCCCAGCCCTGACTCTGTCTTGAATTTGACGGTGATCTTGGGTGAAAAACCATTTCTTCTTTCTAGGCCTTGGTTTCCCCACCTATGAAATGGAAAGTTGAAATTAAGCAGGGGGTCCTCAAGCCCACTAGTAGGAAGCAGAGTTTCCAGAATGAGGCCTGTGACCTCCCTGCTCACAGGCCCCACATCCACCCTCAAGGGTCCAAGAATTTGGCTGTGGTATTTCATTTATCATCCTTGCGGTTTGCAGGTACCATGGCTGGCAGGCTGATTACTCAACAGGCTTATTACACTCCCCTGTGACTAATAGATTCTTTTTCTGTTTGTGTTTTAAAGCCATAGCAATAACATTGGCTCTCAGGGACACCGTTGAAATCACCATTATTCAGCCCGACCCTACCTACATGATAAACAGACCAGCAGAAACATCCCTTCTAGAAAAAGAGAGCCTCTGCTTCTCTCACGGGGGGAGCAGGTTCTTTGAGAAGCTGGTATATGTCAGGGTGGAGGGTGGATTTATGAAGTGTTGAGAATCATAGGATTAGGTCAGTTCTCTGGTCCCTTCCAGCTCTGACCTACACATTGGACCACATCAAAGGGAGGAGCTGAACAGATACCATCTTCCCTTTGAAACTTTTGAGTGTGGGGTTAAGAGCCTGGCTGGGAGTCAGTGCGGCTTGTAGTCCTGGCTCCACCAACTGCTGGCTGGGTGACCTTGGGCAAGTCCTGTCCCTTCTCTGAGCTGGTCTTCTTATCTGAAAAATGGGGGAAAAACAATGACCTCTCATGGGAGGTGGAGAGGGCAGAATACCAGGAAGTCATGCATGAGAAGCACTTAGCACAGGGCTTTGGCGTACAGTAGGAGCTCACAAGCTGGGCATTGTTACCATTAAATGTGGAGCCCTGAGTAGTGGGCTGGAGTGCAACAGGATGGGGGAAGGTTACGGCCAACCCCAGGGGGGGACTTCATGAAGGGTCCAAACCCCCAGGAAGGCAAGTCAAGGGCTGGTCACTGTCAAGGTCACCTGGCCTCTCCTTTTCCGTCCAGTTCTATCTTTCCGTCCAGTTCTATCTGTCAAAACTGCAATGAACAAAATAGCCCAGCACAACACAGCAGCCCCAGCATCTGTCATGCCAAATTGCTGAATTCTTCAGAGGGAGGAAGCAGGGGCTGCCTATGGTCTGGTTCCTGACTCCCTGGAGCGGGTGGGGAGAGAAGAACCTTCTATGGTTGTCTGACACCCCCTCAAGTCCTCCTCACAAGTATTCAAAGCTCCCTGGCTTCTTCAGGAGCCTGCTTCTCACTTGCCGTGGGCAGGAGGTCCTAACTGACAACCATCCACAGACCCATTTCCCTCCCATTTCCCATGGGGCCCAATGTTCCCTTTATTATGTTGAAATAGTACCATGAAATGGTCTTCATTGATAACATAGTCTGCCTCCACACACAATGAAAAAGCCAGCGTAACCAGTGGTGGGCTGATAAATGTTTAACAATCAAATCTCTGAAGGAAAAAAATAAAATGATTTATACGGGCATACCTTGTTTTATTGCGCTTCACAAATATTGCGTTTTTTACAAACTGAAGGTTTGTGGCAACGCTGCGTGCAGCAAATCTATCGGCGCCATTTTTCCAGCAGCGTTTGCTCACTTCACGTCTCTGCGTCACATTTTGGTAATTCTCGCGATATTTCAAATGCTCCACCAGCAAAAAGATTATGACTCCCTGAAGGTTAAGATGATGTTTAGCATTTTTTAGCAATAAAAGTATTTTTAATTAAGGTACGTACATTGTTTTTGTAGACATCGTGCTATTGCACACTTAATAGACTACAGTACAGTGTAAACATAGCTTTTTTGTGTGTGTGTGGTACGCGGGCCTCTCACTGTTGTGGCCTCTCCCATTGCGGAGCGCAGGCTCCGGACGCACTGGCTCAGCGGCCGCGGCTCACGGGCCCTGCCGCTCTGCGGCATATGGGATCTTCCCGGACCGGGGCACGAACCCGTGTCCCCTGCATCGGCAGGCGGTTTCTCAACCACTGCGCCACCAGGGAAACCCTAAATATAGCTTTTATAGGCACAGGGAAACCAAAAAATTCGTGACTTGCTTTATTGCGATATTTGCTTTATTGTGGTGATCTGGAACTGAACCCACAACATCTCTAAGGTAGGCCTGTATCTTTTGTCAATTTCCATGGTGTGAATACTGGCACAATGGCTGATTTCAGACTACCAGCATGATGACACTGAATGCAGAGTTAGAAAGAAACACACACCCCATCTGCTCTCATGTGACTTGGCTCCAGCACACCACTGAATAAAAGTGAAATGAAATAAATGGAAAGTAATTTATAATAAAAATACATATTTCACTAATTTTCATGCCCAGGGCTGGCTACTCTAAGAAGACATAACAGAAGGATCTAACTGTGGGCTCACTGTGATTGAAACTGCTGTGCCTACAGACATGCCAGATCACTCAAACATCATGAGAAGTATTGCCATCAGTGATGTAATTTTTCCGAAATGGTGAATGGTGAACCAGTCTTAACAATGTTTTGAACAAAGGACAGTCTTCCCTCAATTTACAAGGTAATTGTATTTCTGGAAAATTCAGGGTGTATTAGAATCATGTAAAAAATACTTTGTGCTTATACATAGAATAGAGGTAGGTTTGAGGCACAGGTGATTACAAACAGGACTTTCATTCACACAAATGTCCCACAAGACTTTCCAATGTCCTCATTCGCAAAATGTCAGTGGAGATCCCCAATCACTGTGACATCGAAAAATCACTCCACAGATTTCCAGTACAGTCCCTTGGTTTCGTACTTGGCATCTGTCGAGATCCAGTGTCCCAAACACATACCCCTTCACCCCAGCAGGCCACTCTCCAAGACCCCTACCACCCTAGCTTTGTTAATTTGATCATGTACTATCTTCCAAATTGTGACTAGAGTTTATCCATCCATCCATCCATCCATCCATCTCCTCGGTGCCAGGCCTGATACTGAGACATAAGGATCCAGGATGAAGCCAACCTGACCCCTAACCTCAGGGATCTTCCAGGTAAGCAGGGAGACAGACACACAGAGAGACATCACAGAAAATGACAGTGCAGTGTGCCAAACGAGATGACAGAGGTGAGTGTCTTTGGAGGGTGTAGTTTACAGGCAGGAGCACCAGCTTTGATCTTAACACCTGAGTATGAAACCCTACCTGGGCAGGTACTCACTGTGTGACCTCAGCAGAGTGATCACACAGTCTCTGGGCTTCAGTTTTTTTTCCGCCATAAATTAGGGAGGTATAAAGTCTGATTTCCCCTTCTCCCACCTCAGGACTGCTGTGCAGATCAGCTGGGATAAAGCTCATGATGGGCCCACATGCCCTGGCAGGGGCCTCACAGAATCAGAAATAACCAGTCACTGGTCTTTCCTAGTGGACCTGTGTAGCTGGCTGCCAACCCCTGAGGTAAGGAGGCTGTTCTGTGGAGACCAGATTGGGTGGATTTCCGCTGATGAGATAGTGAGGAGGTAGTCCTGGGCTTCCCAGACCAAGAGTCACAGTGACTTTAACTTCCAGGGTTGGCCCAGTGCCCTTACTGTGCCCTTGTCTGACAGGGCTGGGTAGCTGGGTGAGGACCCACCACTCTGGGCCAGCCCTGATGTCCACTGACCATGTGGAAATCAAGAGAAGCCAGACAGTCCTAATGCCAGGGACACCTCACGCCCCGCCCCCAGTCAGTGGGGAAGGCAAACACCTCACTGGGTCAGTGGCCCCTCCCCATCTTTTTGGCTTGTCTATGTCCCTCCCCAGCGACCTCCATGTTATCGGTGGCTAACGGCCACGTCTCAGTCCCTGTCATCCACAACATCCCGGCTGCCTCTGGGCCTGTGGCCTTCCTCCTCCTTGGCCCCTGTGACAGACCCCACACCTTCCTGAGGTGCGGGTGCCTCCCTCGGAGCCGGGCTCCCGGCTCTGGCCCAGCTCTCCTCTGCTGCATGACGCCACCTGGGGGAGAAGGAAATTGCCCCACTTCTCTGTCTTCCCTCAGCCCCGTGGCCTGCAAAATAGCAAACAGCTGCTGTGACCATGGGCTGCCCAGACCCCAGGGGCCCGGGGGGAAGCTGGCCAAGGGGAACTTGGAGAGAAAGCTCTTAATAACATACCTTCCCCAAGCTGCTTCCAAAGAAATTTCTCCTCACAAATCATTCCATAAACACTTAGCAGGCTCTCAGGAAAGCGTGCACGGCTCTCACCCGGCTATTAGGAGGCTCCTCACAAGTAAATTGAGACCAGGCAGCAGCGGGCCTGTGCCAAATCCCCCTTCCTGCCCTCTTCCCACACGGCCCCCCTCCACCACCCCGGGCCCTTCAGCTCCAAGGGCCGGGGTCTCCTCCCTTGCTGCTCTGGTCTCTCTTCAGGCTCCGGCCCCCTCTCCCTGCTGGGCAGAGGGTGCCCTGTTTCCCTGGAAACCAGCCGCCTACCAACCCCAGCTGCTGGGTTTCCAAGGGGCTGGTGCGTAGGCCTAAACCCCACTAAGACTTCTGAGAGCCACACCAGCAGGCCAGGCCTGGACAGACTGGGCCGGCCCACTCCCCACTCTGTCCCAGCCATCCTCAGCCGAGGCTGCTGGTGCCTCTCAGGCTGGGGCTCCTCAATAGGGAAATAGCTCTGGGTTCATCCAAGTCACGAGCTGGAAAATCCCTCCCATCCAGCAACTCCCCTCCAGGGAGAGTGTTGTGCAACTCAGCTGGCCAATATCCAGCACTCGGCTAATATCCCACACGGATCGGGAATCACTTGATTGTTCGTTAAGTTGATGCATTTGCTCACAGGTTAGCAGCTTGCTCGTGTAATGACTGCCATTAGGGTCTCTGAGAACAATAGCACGGGCTGGCACCCGTATCGTCCTCCATTTTCCAGCATTGGCTCTGGAAAATGCTTCAGGACTGACTGCCCTTTTTTCTAGGTTTGCCCAATATCATTTTGGAGAACAAAAAGCTCTAATGCAAACAAAAATCATCAGTGAAATAAATAAAACGTTTGGATGAAAATAAACGCAGATTTGTGGGCACTGAAATTAGCATTAGATGGGCTTTGAGAGGCCCCAGTCACAGATCTTGGGTCAAGCTCAGCCCCCCACTTACAGGAAGGCTGATCTTGAGCAAGCCTCTGTAAACCTCAGTTTATTCAACTCTAAAATGGGAATAAATCCTACCTACTTCAGAGAGCTGCCAGGAGAAGCTCACCTCACTCCGCCATCCCTTTACGAGTGGTCGGTGGTTCCTCCCGGGGAACTCGGAGTCTGGGGGCCTTGCCCATGACCCCAAGTGCTGCTGCCTGTTCACTCTGAGTTCAATCACCGGTCATACATTCAGTCTCTCTTTCAGCAAATATTTAGGGAGCTCTTTTATACAACAGACACTAAGCAAGACGCTGACCAAGGCAGACACAGGCCCACCCTGTGAGGAACAAGCATAACAGGAGAGACAAACACAAAAGGATAAGTAATGAATCACAATTGTGGTAAGAGTTACAATGTCCCTGAGTCAAAGGACTGAATATTTCCTTACACAGGGTAAGAATCAGACAAACCCAAAGCTGTAGGGAAACAGAAATCCAGGCCCAAAAAGCACCAGGGAGAGGAATCAGTCTGCGGGTCTGTTGTCTGCAGGGGGAGAAAGAATGGAAGGAGGAATGGGTTCAGACATGTAATAACAATATTAGTGATGATGTTGAGGATAATAATAATAGCTACCATCCTTAGGGTACCTACTCTGTGGCAAGCTTCGTGCTTTACTCTCATTATTGCGAATCCTCATCGCACTCTGTAACTTGCAGATGGGACACCAAAGTTCAGGAAGGTGAAGTGAGTTGCCCAATGTCACATATTTTAGAAGCAGAAGGGCCGAAATGCAAGCCCAGGGCTGTCAACTTTGAGGCAGGATGATAGCAGAGCCCTATCCCAGATCTGAAACAGCGGGGTGACCTCTGGAACCTGAGCAAAGTGGCATGACTCCACAGTGTGTGATCTAGGGGAGTCAAGACAGACCCTCCTGCCTCTTCCAAACCCCATCTTCTCAGACATCAGGGGCCTAATTCCACCTGTGGTGGCCTGCCTCAACCTCCGCACCTGTCCCTAGTGGGCCGTAGGTCGCCCGTCACTCTCCACCACACCTGCCCCTTCCACCTCCAGGCTTTTTCTCATGCGTTATTTTCCCCCCTAAAATAGCCTTCCCAACGTCTTCTATTGGAATCTTACCCATTCTTCAAGGGCCAGCTCAAATTCCACTTTTTCTGACTCTTCACCTTCTGGGAAGGGGAGAAAAAGCATAAGTTTTCATCTTAGGAAATCTGTCCCTGGCATGTAAATAATGTCCAACCATGAACAAATCAAATCAAATCAGGCTCAGTTTTCTTATCTACAAAATAGGGTGAAAAACCTTTATGTTATGAGCTTAGCGTGATTATTACATAGAATCATGGATATAAAAGTTCTTTGTAAATGGGAGAGTACTGTAAGGATATTATTTATAATCACAATCCCATTGCCATATAACAGACCCACTGCCCCAAAATTGGCTTAAGTGAAAATTAAAAAAAAAAAAAAAAAAAAAGTCTTGACCCATGTCACCAAAAAATCCAAGGGTATGAGAATTTCAGGCATGGCTTTTTTCAAGGGATCAAATTCTGTCCCCAAGACCTGCTTGCCCCATCTCTAGATTCTCCTGGTTTCCATGCTGGCTTCATTCTTAGGCTCTATGTGGAGGAAGGATAACTGTGGCGTTATCTTCCAGGTTCAGATCCAGCTGTAAAAAAAAGAGTACTCCTTTCTCAGTAGTCCCAGCCAAGTATTCCAATATTTCACCTTTTTGGTTCTGAGGTCACGTGTCCATCCCTGAACAAGACCTTGTGGTCAGGAACGTGTGGTGCTTTGATCAGTCAGGCCTGAGTCTCTAGAGTTGGAGGGTGGAGGAGAGTGGATGAGAGGAATGATTACCCTAAAGCAAAATCAGAGTGTTGTTACCAGAATAAAAGGGGAAAGGATGTTGCTGACAAAAAGAATAACTGCCCTTCACAGCTCACCCCTTTGATGGACTGACATCCACACACGCCATTATTCACGTACAAAATACCTTCCCATCTCCTCCTCTCCCCCAAATGGAAGACAAATCAAAGGCCCACATACTTACTGAGTTCCAAATCTCCAGGTGACTTACATTCTTTTACTTCAGAATTACATGTGTTCTCAAGGTCCTGTAAACTGTGGCCTGAATGATAACCTCCCCAACATGCCATTACTCCACAATGGCCAAGAGAGAATAGAGTAACTGCGATCGCAACTCCTATTTGAAAGAGGAAAGAAAGGAAACAGCACACAGGGCCACTAGTCCACAGCATCAGTCAGTTCCTGATGAGCAGGAATAGCATAGTCTCCCTGTCCTGATGGAGCAAACAGTTACTTGGACAGAACAATAGGCAGAATAATGGTCCCCCAAAGGGGTCCACATCCTAACCCTCTGAACCTATGAATATGTTATATTACATGACAAAGGGAATTAAGATTGTAGATGGAATTAGGGTTGTGAATCAGCTGATTTTAAATAGGGAGGTTATCCTGGATTACCCGGATGAGCCCACCGTAATTGCAAAAGTCCCTGAAGGTGGAAGACGGTGGCAGAAGAAGAGTGAATGTCAGGGCAATGGGACATGAGGAAACGCAATCAGCCACTGCTGGCTTTGAAGAGAGAAGGTACCATGAGCCAAGGAATGCAAGTAGCTTCTAGAAGCTGGAGAGTGGATTCTCCCCAGGGCCCCCAGAAAGGAACACAGCCTTGAAGACAACTTGCTTTTAGCTCAGTGAGACCTGTTTTGGATGTCTGGCCTACACCATTGTAAGATCAATTTGTGTCGTTCTATGCCACTAGATTTGTGCTATTTTGTTACGGGAGCCATAGAAAATGAATACAGATAGCA
This sequence comes from Kogia breviceps, assembly GCF_026419965.1. Lineage (NCBI taxonomy): Eukaryota > Metazoa > Chordata > Mammalia > Artiodactyla > Physeteridae > Kogia > Kogia breviceps. Next base: position 64,379,092 of record NC_081316.1, on the reverse strand, counting down.
AAACAACAAAGCCCACTCCCCCAGTACTTCTCTGGATCCTATTTTTCTGACTCTGCCTGGGCATTTAACAGATACCACCATTTTCGCTCCCCTAGCCATCTTGGGAGATGGGTGTGACCATCCTTACATCACAGCTGAGGAAGCTGAGACTCTGGTAATAGCCCACTTGTCCAGAATCAACCAACTAATAGAAGAGGGAGCCAAAATTCAAACTCTTGTCTGTCTGGCCTTGAGCTTGGCTGGGTCCCCATAAAACTTCTTTGTCCAATGGGCTTCTCATCTCTGCCTGAGCCCTCCAGTGATGGGGGCTCACGCCCTGCAAAGCCGCCTTCCTGCCCCAGGCCTCCCGGCTCGTTTTTGACTTCACTCCCTGCCTGGTCCTGATGTACGAGACAGCCCAGTGGATGCCGGCTAGAATGTCGGACTCCAGGCCAGCCAGTGGGCAATAAATCCAGAACGGAGTTGCCTGGATAGCGGGACTGAGGCTGAGCTTTCCCATCCCCAGGGGAGCAAGTTCTTTTTATCAAAATCTAGATTTCTGCTCTCCTCTCTCGTCTCCAGCCTCGAGCTCCCCTCAGCTGTAGGGAGAAGGGCCTGGAATGCACCACTTTGTATCAAACAGAGGAAAAGTAGAGCTCTGTCTTGCAGGATTTATTCTTCTCTCTGTTATCACCTTCACTCTGTTCTGACCCAAGAATGTCCCAGGAGTGGCTGAGGTGAGGAAGGGCAGATCTGGCTCCTCCAGTTTCTCCCTGACAAATGTGAAATGGGTTGGGGGCCGCAGGGGAGGTAAACAGATTCCTAAAAGCGCCTTGTGTGTAATTTGGGGCTGAAAGTTTATGCAGAGATAGAACTCCGTGTGTGTAATCCCAAGTCCTGGCCCAGCTGACTGCCAGCCAAACCCAGCCTCCCATACCCCAACACACATAACCCATGCAGAGGCCAGGCCCAGACCCCCACTGACTGAGTGGAAACACTCAAGGGCTCCCCACTTCAGACCACAGAACCTAAACACAGACTCCAAAAGATCAGATGAGACCCAGGGAGCTTCTAATTTGATTCCTTCATTGGCCCAGAGAAGGGAGGTGATTTTCCTAAAGTCACATAGCAAAGCCAGGGCTCGTACCTCATCAAGCCTCAGTTTCCCCAGGGTAAAGTGCAGGCCTGTGGTGAACTCAGATGAGGTAGAAATTGCTAAGTGTCTGAATGGGAGAGGGAAATAATAACAGCCCACCATGGACTGAGCACACTCTGTGTACCAGGCACCATGCTAAATGCCTGACAAGCTTCATCTCATTTTGTCTTTGTAACATTCTATGGAGCTATTGTTTCCCCATTTTGCAGATGAAGAAACTGAGACTCAACAAGGAAACCTTCTTGGGGGATAAAAATCTGTATCTTAATTCAGGTGGTGGTTACACAGGTATATACATCTGGAGATGTACACTTAAAATTGGTGTACTTTATTCTCTGTCAATGACACTTCCATTTAAAAGTGCTGTGATGAAAAAAGAATAAACTGAGGCTCAGAGAAGTTAAGCGACTTTCTCAAGATCATTCAGCTGGCAGGCAGCAAAGCTGGGTGGGCCTTGAACTGGATCTGTCCGACCACAGAGGCCACGGTCACTACCCTTGCCATATTGTTGTGTCACATATCTGCCTCACAGTGACTCTTCCCATACCTCAAGTCTGCAGCCCTGTTCCAATTTGCTGAACCCAGACTCAAGAGAGTGACTGGGAGGCCTGGGAGGCTCTGAAGAGAGGTCTGAGTCTGGACAAAGGGCAAGGGCAGGGCTGCTGCTGCCCCATGTAGTGGTGCCTCAGTGCAAATTAGGACAATCTTTTCTTTCCCCTGACAGTGCAGCCTCACACCAGGGTGCAGGAGCATGGTATGGACTGTAGCCCCCAGCCTCTCAGTTCTCTGTGCAGTGCACAATCTGAACAATTGTACATGGCCCTGGTGGGGTGCCTCGCGCTGTGGGCTTTGGCCTGGGGGGACTGAACTTCCTGACCCACTGCACTCTCCCACCTAGCCATTTCTGATGTCCCCCCATCTGTCTGGGGCTTGAGGGCCCTCTTTTTTGAGTTCAGGCCCTAACAAAGGTCCTCAGCTGCAGGGCGCATGGTGGGGGGGGGGGTGACAGCACAGGGATGTCACTCAGTCACTTGGCAAGTGCTTGGCAAGGGTCCTTTCTGTACTAGGCTCTGGACAGAGATGATCAGACCCAGTCCCTGCCTCAGAGCAGTCCCGCGCATGTGCAGGAGATGCAGGAAGAGGTAATGACGGAGAGATAGCACCTTCACATATGTATGAAAGATGGCTTTTCCTCAAAGCAAAAAAGCCTATTAATAAATACACAATCCCTGGGGCTTTCCTGGTGGCCCAGTGGATAAGAATCTGCCTGCCAATGCAGGAGACACAGGTTTGATCCCTGGTCTGGGAAGATCCCACATGCCGCGGAGCAACTAAGCCCGTGTGCCACAACTACTGAGCCTGCACTCTAGAGCCCACAAGCCACAACTACTGAAGCCCGCGTGCCTAGATCCCGTGCTCCGCAATAAGAGAAGCTACCGCAATGAGAAGCCCGAGCACTACAATAAGGAGTAGCCCCCGCTCGCCGCAACTAGAGCAAGCCCGCATGCATCAACGAAGACCCAATGCAGCCAAAAATAAATAAATAAATAAATTTAAAAAAAAATTTTAATTAAAAAAGAAAAAGAAATATACAAATCCCAGACAACAGTAATGTAAAGGATGGCCCCCAGAGTGGTACAGAGCCAGCCTGCCTAGCTGTATAGCCCTCCTGCGCCCCATACCTCCAAGCCAAAATCTGACCTGAGGTCTGTCTGACTCCGAAGCTGTACTTGCCCAACAGCATGTCCCTAGCTTCTCTCCCTGCAGCGCACACGCTTTCCTGCACTTGCTTCTCCCTGACCTAGGCTGGTAGCTTCCTGACCAGGCCCCTCTACCTCCACTGCACGGGCAGGGGCTGGATGAGGGATCCCCAAGGCCCCCACCTGCCTGGGATGGTCTGGGTTCTCTGCATGGGAGAGTGTGCAGACCTGGCCCTCAAGCCAGGGTAATGGTCCTTGAAGCACCCGAGAGCATTCCTCTTCAATGTGACGTGACTACAGGGGTCACTAGGAAAGGGCAGGAGAAATGGGTCATGCGAGAGCGAGCGAACATAACAGGAGCCCCTCCCATCCACACAGGCTGTGCAAAGCCTATTTCCACACCTTGGTTCACTGAACCTGCAAAAGAATGGGTGAGGCAACAGAGGCTCAGAGAGCTCAAGTAACTTGCTCAAGGTCACACAGCCATGCTGCAGCCCAGCTGAGCCAGGAATGCCAGCCTGCCTCTCTGTTCCAGGCCTCCTTCACCACCCATGGTCCCTCTATGGCTCACACGGGTGGGCTCAGGGTCACAGGGCACTGAGCCTGGGGCCTGGGCCCCACCAAGCGCACTGAGGCATTGGAGCTGGCGATGATGACAGAGCTACAGTCTGCTGGGAGGAGGTCACGGTCTGTAGATGCCACGGTCTGTTGGCTTTGCGAGCAGGATGAACTGGTGAGGCCCACCTGGGGCTAGGCAGGCCTGGGCCAGGGGCTCTTACCCCAGGTCAGCTGGGGGGCTCTCGGCAGAGCCAGGGGAGACAGAAGCACCTCCTAGGCCCTCCTGCTTCCCCGCTCCTGTTGGGGGAGGGGGTGGCCGCAAATAACCCATCAAAGCCTCCTTTGCTGGGGCAGCTGGATGGGTGGTAGGCTGGGCAGGGGATGGGTGGAGGTGGACTGGAGAGGACCAGGGGGACCTCAGTCCCAGGGCAGCTTTCCCCAGCACCCTTGGAGGACCAGCAGGCAAGCTCCAAGTGGGTTCCAACTAATGAGAACAGAATAGCTAAGCCTGAGGGCTCTCTAGCCACACTCCTGGGTTCAAATCCCAGCCACCTCTGTGTGACCTTGAGCAAGCCACTTCACCTGTCTGTGTCTCAGCTGATATACAATATCTTGAGAGCTGATATCAGTGTTTACCTCATAAAGTTGTTAAGACGATTAACTCCGAACCCTCACAACTTGCAAGTCAGGGCCAGGGCTGCTACTTCCCTTTCAAAAACAAAAGTATGGCAAAGTCTTCCTCTTTGGGTATGTATTGACAAAGATTACAGTGTGTTGGGGCCAGATAAATGTAGGTTCCCAGCCCACTTCCACTTAATGCTGTGTGACTTTGGGTAAGACACTCAACCTCTCTGTGTGTCGATTTCCTTGTCTGTAAAATGAGAATAATATCCCGTTGCTCACGGAGAAATGAAACATGGGAGAGCTCTCAAACCAGAGTTGGTGCTCAGAAGACAATGGTTGCTTTCCATCCTCTTGGTGATTTAGTCCAAACACCTTGATGCCCCCTAAAATGAGCTAGGCCCAGGTGTAAGCTGTGTACCCATATAGACCAGCCTCAGTCCCTGCTTTCCAGGAGCTCAAACGACGCTGGGGAGGCCCACGCTGTGGCCAAAATGTTGGGATGAGTAAAGGCTTCCTGCTGGAGGTGGAGGTGACTGGATGTTTATTCATAATTGTTGAAGTTGGGTGATCAGTACATAGAAGTTCATTATCCTATTCTATCTAATTGTGTGTATGTTTTAAATTTTTCCATAATTAAAGTTTGTAAAGCTTTTTCATTAATCACCTAGAATTACCTCAAGTACCACCTGCTATATGTAACAGTCTTTAAGAAAAACTAGACAGTCTCTCTCTTCCCCAGTTCACTGCTATTATCCTTGAATCCAGGGGTTATCAATCCATGATCCATGAGCCAAATCCTAGCTTGCTGCCTGTTTTTGTAAATAAAGTTTTATTGGAACACAGCCAGCCCATTCATTTGCATTTTGCCTGTGGCTGCTTTTGCCCTAAAGGCAGAGTTGAGTAGTTGCAACAGAGGCCCTGTAGGACCGGTGCTGCAAAACCTAAAATGTTTACCACCTTCCCTTTAGAGAAAAGTTTGCCAACCCCTGTTCTAATCTCCCACCCATCCTCCATTATTCACGGACAACTCTGCTATCAGGATTGCAATCATGCTCTCCAGCCCTGGGGTGATCCTGGGTGATTTCCAGGACCGTGGAGATGACGATCCACCCCCGGCCCCTCAGTCCTTCCCACTGTTGTCTCCACTCCCTTTCTCCACCCACTCCATTCCATTCCCACAGTCTTACCTCAGACCTTGCCACTGCCCACTATGGCTCCACCTTCAAAGCACTGATTTAAACCCCAACTCTCCAACACCTTCCTTCCTGTTTGTCTGTGCGGTCAGTGCCCTAGTCAATGGTTCTCTGACCTCACAGGGCCTTTCTATCAGTTGATCTCTCTATTTCCTCCCAGTCCATAAGCTTTCTTCTTTCTTTGCTTTCCTCCTGATCCACAGTCCATCATTTCAATAACACTCTTGCTAATACCCTGTTCTCTTTCCTCTTTGCACCAAATCTAAAATAAATCCAATGGTAGATGAACCCAACTATCCCCTTTTTAATGCCTAGACCCAAGCAACTGTTGAAGAAAGAAACCACACAGGGGCAGAAATTGTTTTCACTAGTTTCATACCACACTCCAAACAGTCAACAATGACTCAAACTCCAAATGCATTGACCTAGTTGACTCATTTCCCCTCTATCCACAGTGCCTATTTCAAGCCTTCTCCAGTCTCTGGTGATGGGATTTTTAACAGGCTGAGATGGGTTGCAAAGGGCATTGCAGGTGAAGGGAGCAGCGAGAGCAAGGACCAGGAGGCGCCCGGAAGAGATGGAGCTGGGTGTGGCCAGAGTGAGGATGGAGAGGGAAGCCAGGCCCAGGAGACAGCTGCATCCTAGAGATTTAGAAAAATGCTGTGGGCACTGGGGAGCCACAGAAGGCTCTGGAGCAGGCAGTGGTCAGATGGGAGACAGGCTTCAGCAGGGGCAGGGGTGGGGAATCAGGGAAGAGGTGTGGGGGGAAAGGGTACTCATCCACCTCCCACTCTGCATTCATCTGACAGGTTGCAACTTCCTTCTGAGGAGAGAGTACACTTCCAGGCACCCCAGTGCAGAACTACTGCCCATCCCCAGGGAGGCCCAGCCCATCTGCAGCACACAGCTTCCACGTCCCTCAGTCAGGGAACACCAGTGACAATGTCCTCTGGAGGGAGAGCCTGGCCCAGCGGCTGGGCGTCCTAAAACAGATCATCAAAGCTAGGAGTTTTATAAAGGAGGAATTATGACATTTTCACGTACCAGCTTTTCTGTGGGTAGAGTAGGCATTCCAGAGCACCTACTGTGTGCTGGGCCCCATCTCATAGACTGTCCCATGGCCATTAGAGGTAAGTATGAGCACACCCACGTTACAGATCAGGAAACTGAAGCTCAGCAGGACGGGGGACCTATGTCCAATCCCACAGTCCATGATGGCGCCAGACCCGGAGGCCACGTGTTAGGCTCCCTTGCAGTGCTTTCCCTACAACCAGCTGCCCCGTGGGACTCACCAACTGTGAGGATTCAATACCCTGAGGCAGGAATTCATATCCATCGCCTTGCATGGCTTCCATGGAGGGAGGTCAGCCTCCCAGGGCCCCTTCCCACTGTAAGCTGGCTCCATCCAGAAGAATGTCATTTATCACGTGGAGCTGTGATATGACACACTAGGGAATCCCAGTTCATCCAGAGAGAGAGAGCTGGCAAGGGTGGCCTCCCACCCTCACCTCCAAGACTGCCCTTCTCCAGGCAGGCACCCCTGCCGTCTCAGCCACATTTCACAGGAAACACTTGAGGACCTATCCAACATTTTGTCTCCTCTGAACAAGCTCCAGTCTGTCCGCGGAGCCCAATGGGGGCAGTTTTCCAGAGCAGGACATCCGCTCTTGTGGTCCTGGTCCCTACGCCTCTCTGTGATGGAGCCAGAGGATACTGGCATCCTTTGCAGCCTCACACTGTTGGCTCGTGGCCACCCTCCCCTCTGCCCCCATCCTGGGTGGCCTGCAGATGTGCTGAGCCACAGGCGGCAAATATTTGCTGACCAAGGGAATGCACTGTCACTGAAGCCACTCAGCAGGCGTCTGCCTGCGTAGGAGGTGAAACAGGGAACGGTGGCTGGGGAAGGAATTGCCCAAAAACTCACACCTGTGGGGAGGCCCAGACAGTATGTGACCCACCTCCAACCCCAGTCAAGTTCAAAGACTGAGGGAGAAGACCAGGCCAGATGGGACCCTTAAATAATGGGGTACAAGTGAAGATGTCATCGAAGGCCAGGATGACAGCTCCACAGCTGCGTCTGAGAAGGGAAGAGGTGGGCATGAGAAGACAGCTCCAGATCAGAGGGAAGGGCACCAGCAGCCCCTGGGAAAGCCTGGATATCCAGAGACCCCAGGGGTGCTGAGCACAAGGGGCCAGAGGGAACGGGACATATCAGTGTCCGCCTGGGGAAGGGCTGTGGCTGTGCTGTGTGCTGGACAAAGGGTCCCATAGAATCCCCATTCCACCTCGCAAATCTGTTCAGCCTCAGCCAGGACACTCCCCGTCTCTGAGGTCCTCCTCCCCTACAAGGTCATCTGACCAGAGGTGATGATGGATATGCAGCGGGTGTTCAGTAGAGAGGAACTCACCCCTGTCTCTAAATCAGGCCCAGCCTTCATCTCTGAGGCTGCACCTGAGTGAAGCTGGCCTGTTTACCACTTGTTTAAAAATATTCGTGGGCTTCCCTGGTGGCGCAGTGGTTGAGGATCCGCCTGCCGACGCAGGGGACGCGGGTTCGTGCCCCGGTCCGGGAAGGTCCCACATGCTGCGGAGCAGCTGGGCCCGTGAGCCATGGCCACTAAGCCTGCGCGTCCAGAGCCTGTGCTCCGCAATGGGAGAGGCCACAACAGTGAGAGGCCCGCGTACTGCAGGAAAAAAAAAAAAAAATTCGTAATATAAGTAGCTGCATCTACTAAGCATCTAGTAAGTGCCAGCCACTTGGTAAGTGCTTAACAAGCCCTCACACTGGATCCTCAAGGCAAGGTCATGAAGTAGGTGCTGCTATTATCATCCCTTTAGAGACAAGGATCCCGAGACTGGGAGCTGGTGGGACTTGCCGCGGTGCAAAGCCAGCCTGTGACAAGGGACTCTGGGGCCTGCGGGCCATGCTGCAGGACCCTGTCCATCCTGCAGCAGTTCGCCCCCTGCAGCTTGCCACCTGGATCACTCGACTGGCCCAGAACCACCTACCACTGTAGAACAATTCAGAAGTGGTGTCCTCGGTTTCCCACTGGTCCTGTGGGCAGAGACTCTGTCCACTCCCCCAACTCTCCCACTCTCAACGGGGAGAGACTGGGCGGCCTCGCGTCCCTGTGGAGAGATGGGGGCCTGGGTGTGGGAGGCCATGGCTGGGGAGGGGTCCGCAGAGCAGCCAAGAGTCCAAGACTCAGAGAGGAACTCCCACGGTTTGCTGCGCGTCTGGGGACGGGTGAGGACCTGGCCTCCTGCCCGCAGCTAGCTTCCAGCCACGCCCAGGGAAGGAGAGGCAGGGAGGAGGGCCAGCCAGGTCTTCAGCAGTGGGACTGAGGCCCCTGCATGGAACCTCCCCTGCTCAGCGTCTGGGGTGGGTGCAGAGGAAAGGGTGCCAGGCGCGGGTCTCGGACCTTGGGACCAGTGAGGTGGCCTTGGCAAGCCCCGTACCCTCTCAGAGCCTCAGTTTCTGCCCGCTGACGCTTTGAATGTCCAGAGAGACAATGTGTGTGAATGCCCTTGGGGGGATAGGAGAGCGCCCTCTCTGTTTTCTTACTGTCGTTGTTGATACGTAACCTCAGGGCACTCTTGAGTCTGTCCTGGCAGGGCTCAGATGGGGGGGCAGAGGTATGCTCTGCTCAGAAAAGGGGTCCCCTGGCTCCCTGACCAGATGGCAGGGGCACCACCGTGTGATTATAGGGGCCATCAGAACAGTCAGGTGAGCCAGGAAAATAATAACATGGCCTGCTCCTTCCTGCCGCCAGAGATCGCAGCTGGGAAAGAGCAGGGTGGGACTGTGTGGCGTGGTGGGAGTGGGGTGTACCAGTGAGGGCCACTCGCCCTTGTGCCTGCCTGTCCCATATGTGGATATCCATGGGGAAAGCCCCAGCCCAGGGCTGGTCTCAGCTAATTGTGCCTCCAGCCTCCCCCCACCACAAGGATGGGCACCAGTGCATCAGAGGGGCCTGGTCTGAGCTGGGCTGGACTAGGAAGACCCCTGTCTCTGGAGGGACCTTGGAGGTCCCCGGCCCTCTCTGGACATTAGGGTTCCCTCCTGTAGATGAAGGATTTCTCTCTGGCTACTTCTCCAAGATGGGTGACCCTGACAGAGGCTGAGGGTTGATGTTTGCAGGGCCCTGTGCTGGGAACAGACTGAGGTGGAGAGTTAGGGCCGCCCGTTCAGGCCTCTGCAGATCACTCCAGCCCCACGTCTGTGGCCTGTTCCTTAACATCCCTCATCTGGACTTTGCCACGTCATCCCCCCAGAGCCCCTGTCTCCCTCACCCCCTCCAGAGTGTTCAGACTTCACCCTCATGCAACAAAAAGGGCTCCTCAAGGGCAGGACTCTGGCAGGTGCCTGGCACAGAGGAGGTACTGGGAGATGTTTGCTGAAGGACCAACTCCAGGCAGAGAGAACAGCACGGGAAGTGCTCAGAGACGGAGGACACCTGGCCCACTTGGGCCCCAGCATATCCCTGGTATGGCTCAGGGACCGAGATGGGCTGGGCACAGAAGTGGGAGAAGAAGGGGCTAGAGTGGGCATTTGGAGTAGACTGAGAGGGCCTTGAATGCTGGGCTGAGACCTGGTGTCGGAGAGGCCGCTGCACAGGACACATTTGTTCTAGGAAGGAGCCCCGTGTCCATGGCGCAGAGCCCACAGCACAGAGCCAGGAAACAAGGGAGAGACCAGGGGCGGTGGGCCTGGAGAGTATGGCGGGCGTGGGAGAGATTCCAGAGCCTTGACAGAAGTGCTAGGATGGTCACAGAAGAGGTGCCCACCCCTCTGGATCGGGGGCCTTGCTGGGCCCTGGGATTTCCCACCGCAGGGCAGAGACAGGAGTGGTGCTGGGGTTCAGTAGCTGGAGTGCCTGGAGCCCGATGCAGCCCTGGTGGGGGTGGGCCGGGGCTTAGTCTAGGGCAGTCCACCTTGGGCGGCCTGGGGCAGGGGCAGTCACCAGCCACCCCAAGACAAGCTTGGTCAGTGTGGGGTTGGGGTGCCCTGGGCTGAGGGCTTCTGCCTCAGCTGGAGGCTGACACAGACCCTGTCCCATCCCTCTCTGACACCCAGAGCCTCCTGCCCACCAGTGCCTCCTCCCCTGATCTCCCCGGAACTCATCTCCATGCTTCAAGGCTGGGATCAATGATATTTCTTCCAGGCAGCCTCCCTTGAGCCTTCCCTACTTTGGGTTCCCAGGATTCCTGGGCTTCCAGCTCTGTCATACTGTGTTGGCAACATCTGAGTCTTTTAAAAAATTAATTAATTAATTGCTTTGTTAAATTAATTATTAATTTTAATAAATAATTATTTATTTATTTTTGGCTACGTTGGGTCTTTGTTGCTGCACAGGCTTTCTCTAATTATGGCGAGCGGGGGCTACTCTTCATTGTGGTGCATGGGCTTCTCGTTGCGGTGGCTTCTCTTGTGGCGGAGCACGAGCTCTGGAGCATGTGGGCTCAGTAGTGGTGGCACATGGGCTTAGTTGCTCCACAGCATGTGGGATCTTTCCGGACCAGGGCCCGAACCCATGTCCCCTGCATTGGCAGGCGGATTCTTAACCACTGCGCCACCAGGGAAGTCCAACATCTGAGTCTTTGTCCTTTGCCCTGTGCTCCCAGGATCACCCTGAAGTCTGGGACTCCTGGGCGTGACTGAATCAGGGGTGTGTGTCCCCAAGATACTGAGTGACTGTGGGTAATTCGTGCATCTCTGAGCCTTAGTTTCTCAGTCTGTAAAGTAGTGTGATGATCATCATCTGGCCCATCCCACAGGCTGCCAAGGGCCTGTGGAGACTATGTAGGTGAGAGCATTTCTGGGTGTTCTAAGTATCCCGCCCAAGGAGCCATGTCATCACCAAGCATCCCCTAGGGTGCAGGTGCTACATGTGCCTGGCACCCATTGGGACCGGAAGAAGGGAGGCTGCTCCCTGTCTGGTCTGTGGTTTCATCTGAGCCACCCGCACCCTGAGGGCTCTGCCCAGCTTATGCCCAGTGCTGCCCCTCTGTGCCCTGCCTTGTCTGTCCCAGAAGCTGCCCACCACCCAGGCCCCCATTGTTCTCAGAGCCCTTCCACCTGGGATCCTGCTCCCAGTCTGGAGCTCTGGAGAAAATGCTCATTCCAAGGATTCCATAGCCCCTACCTCTGCCATCAGCCTCCTTCAAAGAGGCCACTGGAACTAGAGTCCTCTTCACAGATGTGCCAGGCCACATGCCCCTCCCACGCCCCTCAGGCTTTACCAGCTCAGCTGCTTCTGAAGTTCTTCCAAGGGGTGCTGAGGAGGGGCCCGTGCTGTGGAGGGTGCAGCTAGGGAAGCCTGGCCGGGGTGGTGGAGCTCAAGCCAGGCCCAGAGCTCAGGCAGCCCCAGTGAAGCCACTGACCTCTTGGGAACTCAGTTCCCCTGAGATTTACAGAAATAAAGCCTGTCAGAGACAGCAGGGTGCGGTGGTCCCAAGCTTGGGCTTCGCAGTCAGATGCCTCCGGGCCGTGATCCTGGCTTTGACCTATGCAGGTCGTGAGGCCTCTGTATGCCTCAGTTTTCTCCTTCATCAAATGGGGATGGTACCAGAACCTACCTCACGGTGGGGGAGGGGGCTGTGTGGTTTAGATGAGCTATACAGACACGCCACCCAGCTCAGGGCCTGGTCCTGTGAGCGAAAAGGGAACAGCCATCCCTAAGGGGCCTTCCAAAAGTACCCCTCACCCGTGTCACCTCCTGCCACTCTTTGCTCCCCATCGCGGACTGTCCATGCGGTCCTGCCCTGTGCCTTTCCCCAGGCTGTCCCCCTGCCTAGCATCTTTTTCCCCTCTACAGCATTTGTCTCCCCAGAGACTTTCTGGCCCTGCCCATCACACCCTGACCTCTCCCACGTTGACCTCCCCATCTCTTCATTGAGCCCCATGGACCTAGCACAGTACACACCACACACACACACACACACACACACACACTCACACACACACCCCCAGGACTCATACCCCCTCCATCACACCTCTTTGACCGGAATCCTGGCTGACAGAGACATTCTCTGCTTTACGATTCAGCTCTCCTGCTGAGCTCCTCTCCTGGAGCTGCCCTCAGGTTCCTCCCCGCTGGGAAGGAAGGGGAGTTGGGAGGTCTGTTGGGAAGACAGGCACGTGACACCCTCTGAAACAGAATGATCTGAGCATGTGGGAGGCCAGGAGCTGCCCGGAGGAGGGGCCTTAACTCTGTCGGGGAAGTGGATGATCAAAGAAGGCTTCTCAGAGGAGGCGTTGCTGAGCTCGATTTTGAGTGGTCAGCACGACTCTTCAGGCAGACAAGGGGTGAGCGGTCCTGCCTCACAGCGGGAGAACACAAGCAAAGCCTGAAGCCACAGGAAGGGCTGAGGTGCACAGGGTGGAAGGCCTGGGAGAATGGGGAGGTCTGGGGAGGCAGTGGAGGCTGGATCGAAAAGGGGGGCATGGGACAGGCTCAGGCACTGGGGAGCGGCTGGACAGATGTGATTGGCTGCTGGCAGCAGATGGGTCTGAAGGGGTGAGATTGGAGGCCCGAGCAGGGTCAGGGGCCCAGCCCAAGTCCACTATGGAGGGAATAAGGGAGCTTAAATAAGGGAGGAAATAAGAATTCATGGGAGCTTCTCAGGCTCTGGGCTGAGCCTCTTCTATACTCTCCTGGCACTTCTCCCCCTGGGCAATCTCATCCCCACCCCTCACCTGGACCTGCAAAATCCTCCTCACTTGTCCCTCTGACCCTGCAGGACGCTCTACCCAGGAGTCCAGGTGAATTTTTTTTAAGTCTCTTTTCCAAGCCTCCGTGTCCCATCCAGGCTGGTGAAGCCTCGGGGCAGGGCTGGGGCATGCTCATTGACCGGTCACCCTCGTGCCCAGCTGGGCACTGGCAGCGAAGATGCACAGTCACAGAAACCCTCCAGTGATTCCAACGCTACCTAGGATGGCGCCTCGCCTCTGGTCCCTCTCCCCAGGCTCGGCTCTCCAGCTGCCTTGGCCCTGAACTTGCTCTGCCAGCTCCTTCTCGTTCAGCCTCCACAAGCTTTGCCCTCCACCTGGGCCGCCCTCCCCTCACCCCTCTGACTAGTCACTGTCCATCAGGTCTTAGCTTTAAAGACCATCCTTTCCCCAGAACAGCCCTTCCTGACCCTCAGGGTGCCTTCCGTCCTTCCTCCTGTCTATCCCTGCAAAGCCATCTCCGTAGTGGCCATTTGTGAGGTTAGATGATGGCTCCCCGCCAGGATGTAAGTCCCACCAGGGCAGAGAGCAGTACAGCTTGGGCCACAGAGCGAGTTAGGCAGAGAGGGGAGCCTTACACTCCTAGGTCCTTGCTCAGGGATGTTTCCAGAGCCCCTCTCAGCCTCCACGGACTGGACTGGGCAGGGCCCTCCTGGTGGGTCTCACAAAGAGACTCAGGCAGAGGCGGGACTGAACCCAGGCCAGCCCAGGGCCATACCGCCACCCTCCTGCCCCTCACCTGGCCCTAGTTCTCCCTGAGGCCTGAGACTTTCCACCCACACTGCCTGGAGGGCCACGTCCCCACCTTCTCCTGTGACATCCTCCTATTCCCACCAAGACCCAACTCAGATGGTACCCTCTCCCTGAAGCTGCTGCTGACCTCCAGGCAGGGTTGGCCACCCCTGCCTCAGGACACCCCTGTGTCATTCATTAGCTGTCTACCAGTCAGTCTCCCCTCCCCGTATGAGGTCTGGAGCCTCTTGACGGCAGGGCCTGAGCCTGCCTCTGTCTCCGAGTTCCCCACTCCCAGCTAAGGGACCTCAGTTGGGTTTGGTGTTGACTGTGGTTGGATGGGGGAAGGCGGACGGATAAGTGGGGTGACAGAAGGAACACACCCATCTCCAAATGGCCTCCAGCCCGTCCTCCCGGCCCCTCCCGGTGAGTGGGCCTCACCCTGCCCTTGCTGGCCTGATTTGTGGGGGGTCCCTGAGGTGGTGATAGGAGCCTGGGCCCCCTTCCCCTTCCTGCTTGGCCCACATGCACCTCTTGGAGGCTCTGAGGCAGAGAACCCCCTCGGAGGAGGCATCTCTCAACAGCGTCAGGAAAGGGACACGGTCAGCTCAGTCAGCCCATTTGTCATCCCACTGGTCGACACCTGCCTGGCTCTGGTCTCCCTCCGTGGCCTGTTTCCCTTGGAGCCATTTCCCAGAGCTGTCTGCTCCCCGTGAACAAAACCCACTCATTTCCTTCTGAAAATACAAACCACTTCCTGGCTTTGCAGAGAACTGCCCGGGTGAAATGGGCCATGGTCTCAGAATAGTCTGTGCGCCCCTCTCCACCGCCCAGCTGGTCAGGGATGTGTCCCCCTTCCCTCCCGTCCCCCATCCCGGCTTGTATATATCCCCACAGGCATACACACTCAGCCCATCCCCAGTCTCGACCCCAGGCCTCCCAAGTGTCCAGCCCTGCACAGAGGACTGGGACAGGTGCAGAGTGTTCTTTTATTCAATAGACTCTCACCAAACATCTTTTCCATGCCAGGGCCTGGGCTGGGCACTGGGGTGTCAGGTGGGCATGCCCTGGCCCTGCCCTAAGACTTTGTCAGTCTGGATGGGAACACCGAGGTATGGAGAAAAGCCAGATCCTGTAACCCAACATCTGGGTTTGCATCCTGCCTTGGCCACTCACAGGGCCGTGTGGCCAGGACAAATCCCAGGACCTTGTCCCTGAGTGCTGATGGCACAGGGCTGGGCTGTGTGGAGGAGCAGGGCTGGTGAGCAGATACCACAAGGTGTTCTCAGGGGGACTTGTCCCCTGTACAACCTACGTAGTCCTAAGTTAATGAGCAGGCTACAAGGAGACAAATACTCGGGGCTGAGGGAACAATTCACCCTAGGAAGTACTGAAGAGTTTCCCAAGTGGGTGAGATTGCCCAGAACCCCTGGAGGTGGGAGCCTGGAGTCCGCTTCTCACTCCCTCCAGGAGGGCCTGCAGCCCAGGCCTCCCATTGGACAGAAGGGAGCACTGAGGTCTAGAGAGGAGCAGGAACTTGTCTCAGTAGATTGTGGTTCGGAGCGGCTGGGGCAGGAGAGGCACTGAACCCAGGTCCATTGTAGGTGTCCCCACAATGCCAGGTGAGGCGGAAGAGGAGGGTGAGAAAGGAGGGGGAGATCTGCAGAGGAATCGGTGGCAGGGTGGCCACACCGGCATGGAGTCCAGGGGGCTGATGAAAAGTCTTAACAACCCTGGACATCCCACAGGCCCTGCAGACCCAACCTGTCCAAAACCTCACCACCCACCCTCAGCCCCGCTCTCCCCGGGTTCTCTCTCTCTCGGTAGGGTGATCCTACCCTCCCAAAGCCCAGCCAGAGTTTGGCCATTCCCCGAATATCCTGCCTCTCCCTCCCTCCCCACAGTGAGTCTGTCCACGAGGCCTGATGGCTCCACCTCTTGAAAACCACTCCATGGTGAAGGTGGGAGCACCTGTAACTCTCACTCGCTGCTGGAGGAGCCGGAACTGGCACAAGCACTTTGGAAAACAGTGTTGCCATTCAAGATGAACATTGTGAGTTACGGCTCCTGTGAGCCAGCACTGGGGATGGACCCAGAGATGTGCTGGTAAATGTTGACCAGCCAGCTCTTTTTAAAAAGCCCCAATTTGTAGCATTTGCTAATTCTTATGGTGTAAATATGTCCCCGGGGTCCATTTTGAACTATGTACCAAGGTGATGTCACCGAATGCAGAGTTGGCAAGAGAAGCACATAATAGGCCCTAGTGCTGGCACCACTAGATACATCCCACACACAGGACTAGAATATTCACACAGCACTACTCCTAATAGCCCCAAACTGACGCTACCACATGCCCACCTGCAGTAGAAACAGTAAATAAACTGTGGTCTGTTCACACAGTGGAATACCATGCAGCCACGTGAGGGGACAAGCCACTGGGGCTACGTGCAGCATCCTGGGTGACCGTCACTTGTTCTGTGTTGAACAAGAGCAGCCGGACACAAATGGGTACACACTGTACTAAGAAGCCCCAACACAGACAAAATAAACCTGCAGAGACAGAGGGCAGGATATCGGTCACCCTGGAAGGAGGTCCTGCCGGGACAGGGCACAGGGCGCTGTCCTGTTTCTGGACCTGCTTGGTGGTTACTCAGGTGTGTTCACTTTTGATAATTTGCTGAGCCCTGTATCTATGATTTGTGCACTTTCCTGTATCATGTTATACTTCAGTAATGAGTTTTCGTGAAAACACCACCACCCAACCCCCTCGGCTGCCCCAGACCACCCACGCTCTAGCTCCACCAAACTTTTTTTTACCTCATAGCATATCAATGGACACAGCTTTTTTTTTTTTTTTTTTTTTGCTGTACGCGGGCCTCTCACTGTTGTGGCCTCTCCCATTGCGGAGCACAGGCTCCGGACGCCCAGGCTCAGCGGCCATGGCTCACGGGCCCAGCTGCTCCACGGCATGTGGGATCCTCCCGGACCGGGGCACAAACCCGTGTCCCCTGCATTGGCAGGCGGACTCTCAACCACTGCGCCACCAGGGAAGCCCTGGCCACAGCTTTTATCCATTTTTTTCCTTTTTTATATTGAGATATAATTAGCATATGACAGTATATTAGTTTCAGGTGTACATAATGATTTACTACTCGTATGTATTGTGAAATGATCACCACAATAAGTCTAGTTAACATCTGTCACCATATACTGTCACAAAATTTTTTTTTCTTGTGATCAGAACTTTTAAGATCTACTCTCTTAGCCACTTTCAAATATACAATACAGAATTTTTAACTATAGTAGCACCAAACTTCTTAACATTCATTCAAGAGATAGTCACTGAGTGCTTACCATGTGCCAGGCCCTCTTCCCCAACCGTGCTGTGCCCTCGTCCCCGACCGTGCTGTACCCTCTAAAGGACTGTCATTTTGCACGTGCTGTTCCCTCTGCTGTAAGGGCTTTCCCATAACTCAGCTGCCTGAGAACTCATCTTCAAAATTCAGGCCAGGCTTCATCTCCCCATCCTCCCACAGAACTCCCTGACCCCAGGTTGTGTTAAGGGCCCCTCCTCAGGGCTTCCACAGTCCCTGAGCTTCCCTTTGTCCCAGCACTGAGCACCCCGGTTTGTCATTGTCATTGCCTGTGTCCACACCTGTCTCCCCACCAGACTGTGATCTCATCCTGAACAAAGGCCAGGTCTGACTCATCTCGGGGTCCCCAGCCCCACCTCAGGGCCTGGAGTGGAGCTGGCATCAGGAAAGCTGTGTGGAGGGACTTCCCTGGCAATCCAGTAGTTAAGACTCTGAGCTTCCACTGCAGGGGGCCTGCGTTTGATCCCTGGTCGGGGAACTAAGATCCCACATGGTGCATGGCGTGGCCAAAAAAAAAAAACACTGTGTGGAGTGAGTGGAGGAATTGGGTGATAAATGAGCCAAGTGAGCAGAGTCCTGGAGTTTTCTAGGCGGTTCTGATTTCAGTTTCTTTTCAGCTGTCCCCATAAGAACTCAGCTATTGGCAGACCATGTGTCTCTACTGATGTTTCAGAAAGCACCGTCCCCATCTCCAGGTGGGCGCAGGGCCTGGGGTCGTGGGGTACACAGTGGGCTGTGTGGCTTGAATTGAGGTTTGAGCTCTGGCTCTGCCTCAGTGGGTCCCTGTTCCCTCTACTCCCCAAAACTTCAGTCCCCAATCTGTGATTGGAGACCGGAAAGTGTCTGAGGGTCCTTGCCAGGCAGCCACTTCTGCCCTTGCCATGTCTTCTCCAAGCTGCCCCTGGGCCTCACGCTCCAGCGCCTGTGGCTCTGGGAGGTGAGACCGACAGCAGCAGAGGTGGAACCCCCGGCGCATTAATGGCGCTTGTGTTTACCCAGGCTGGGCCCATAAAATGTCTCAAGCGGAACTGAGCTTGGCTTGGAGCAATCTGGCATTGTCCGTTCCAGCTCTTGAACCTTGGAATGGACCACCTGGGTGGACATCTCATTCCCTAGACACCTTGAAAAACTCCAGAGGGAAGCCTGGCAAGGCCTTGGAGCAGAGGAGTAGACAAGGTTGGGTTTGCAGGACTTGGGGACCTGAGAGGTCAACTTGACCAGCCCCCGGTCCCATGCAAGGATCCCCTGCAGGCTGCATTATGGCCTAAGGGGAGAAGGACCTGTCCTGCATGCTGCTTCTCAGCAGAACCCTGCACTAGTACCCAGGAGGCATGGCTCTCTGACTCGCCACCTCTGCCCAGTCTGTGGCTTCTTTCCGTACTGAGTTGCTGAGTTCCTGAGGGCAGGAACTTGAGTTTCCTCACCCCTCTGTCCCCAGCCTGGCCCTTTTCTAAGTTCCTCCTCTGTGCCCTGCCCTGTGCTGAGCTCTTTGTAACAAGGAAGCATCAGACTCAGTCTTTCCTTTGGGTCATTTATGTCTAGGAGGAAAAGCACCTGGGTACCCAATGCATCAGAGGATAAGTCAGGAGTCCATCCCTCCATCCATCCACCCACACACCATCCATCCATCCATCCATCCATCCAACCATCTATCCATCCATCTCTTGACAATACTCCCATCAGCTTCTGAGGAGCAAAGCTATAAGCACAGGCTTTGGGGTCACGTGGTTCTGAGTTCAGAACTGTCCCCCATTGCATGACCTCTCTGGGCCTCAGTTTCCTCATCATTAAGAAACCTGCCTCACAGGGTAGTATGAGATTCCCTGAGACAAGACAGGCAAACTGATGAGAACAGTGCCTGCACTGAGGCAGGCTTACCTGGAAGGTAACGAAATCTGCGTTTAGGGGCCCTTTGCTTACACTTGTCTCTTCTCTGGAAGATACTCTCAAAATGTGTTCTCATGGTCATATATCTTTATAAAATTTTGTAAGAAGTAAGATATTTTAGCCACAAACAGTTGATGGCACTTCTTCTCCCTGAATCCCCCTCCATCTTCCTTTCCTGTTGCATACTGTTGAGTGGCTGAGGCATTTAGGGATCTGGCTAATGGGAAGTTGAGTTGAGGATATATTTACTGTATCGGGGGATTAGTGGTGTATATGTATATGATTTGCAGTCACTTACGGGTATAGTTATTGTAGCCGTCCTAGTATAGGAATAGCTTCCAGCGTGAAGAACCCTGTCGCGCACTGTGCAGACTCATTTAGCGTTGGAACTGCAACCGGCCCTGGAAGCATGTGGATGGTGGGAGAGAAACAAGGTTTGACATGAATGCACCTGGAGGTTAGTCTGTGGAATATTCTTTCAAGCATCAGTTGTGCCAACCTGTAGGCAAAGAATTTGGGCCTTATCAAAATAGAAACTCTCTCCTGTCAGGAATGGCACTGTGGCCTGAATAATTAGAAATTATAAATGTATCTTTTTTTTTTCTTGCTGGGATTCATGTGGAATAGAACTGATTAGAAGTTCTGTGTTTGTAGGGCACCATCTGCAGCAGTATACAAACAGCGAGCACCTTTGTGTCTAAAGTTGCTTATTTTATGTAGCCCAACTGTTATTATGAGGAGGCAAAGAAAGAGTACGTAGTCCAAAATTACAAGGAAAAAGTGTTATGAAGGTATTTCTGACACTTAATTTTTAAAAAAGATTGTTTTACTTTTCTGAATTTGTTGATGTTTGTGGTATTCAGCCACTTTAAAAAACTTGTAATTAATTGTGACTTCTTTTCTCATTCTGATTATTTACTTTTGTACTTGGTTTTGTATTTTTTTTTTTTTTTGGTATTTTCATCTTAAAGAGGGCTCCCCAAATTGTATAAGTTTCGGGTCCCTGAAAACTGGATCAGGCCCTTCCTAGCACATAGTAAGTGCTCAGTAGTGCTGGAAATTTCTGACTTGGTCCTCTTGCTCTAGCCAGGAGGCCAGTCAAGGTCTTCCCCTTCCTCCCACCATTGAACCCAATGCCCCCTACCCATGTTGCAATTATAAACGGATACATGGCAGCAGATATCAGGGCAGATGCAATGTCAATGCTGGCACAGCCAGCCAGTATCCCTGTCACACATGTCTCTCCCACCACAAGGGAGGCTCCCAGGCAAAGACGTGTCTGACTCCTTTGGGTCCCCAGTGCCCAGCACAAGCCTGGCAAGTATGAGGTCCTCGAGCTCACAGGAGGGATCTGTCTCGGGCTCAGTGTCAGCCACGGCTGGGTGCCCCTAGCTTCCTTCACTTTTCACCTGGACAGAGAAGAGTGTAGCTTGGTGGTGTTACACTGAGCCCTCGGGACCCTCAGAGGGGCCCCAGGAGCAGCCAGGAAGGTGGAGGGAAGGCTGAGGGGTTAGGGTTCTAAGAGCCCCTCACCTTCCTTCAACCAGAGCACCTTCCCTTTTGTTGGATGTATTGGCTGGGTCATAAGCGTTATGGGTCACATAAGCGTTCATTTGGAAAATGTGTTGCAATGTGAGAAACAGGATGGAAAAACACGGGTGTGCTCCTCCCTCCTGTGCACTGTAGGGAGCACAGAGCTGTGCTCCAGGCTCGTGCTTGGTAAGTAGAGAGACACCCCCAGCAGGTATTTTGTGAGTTGACCTCACCCCTTGCATCCTTATATTTTTTTCTTTCCTTTTGGTCCCTTGTTCCCTTAAAAACTGGTTAAATTCTGTATGTCTGCAGTCCACCTCCTTTTGAAATGAGGTGGGCTAGTAATAAATTCATCTAAAGGTTTAACAAAAGTGTGTTGAATGAAGGATCCTCCAAACACATGTCCTCTTGCCCAGCCCAGCCCTCTTCACAATTCTCGTTCCCTCCCTCCCTCCCTCCCTCATGGGATAATTATCAGCTCCCTGTCTGCTTTCCCCACTGGATGATGAGCAGGGGCCGTATGTACCCATATAGCACTCTCCCCAGACAGGGCAAGTTCTCACTACATGATTATGGAAAGAAGGAGGGGAGGGAGGAAAGGATGGCCTATGTCACAACCCGTAGCACAGGGTGTGTGTCAGAGCACACTTGGGCTCTGGACTGACACACACCCAGGTTCGAATCTTGCCTCCACAGCCTGCCAACTATGAAACTATGGGCAGGGACTTCCCTGGTGGTCCAGCGGTTAAGACTCCGCGCTCCCAATGCAGGGGTTCCGGGTTCAATCCCTGGTCAGGGAACTAGATCCCACATACTGTAAAAAAATCCCGCAGGTGGCAACGAAGATCCCATGTGCCGCAACTAAGACTTGGTGCAGCCAAATGAATAAATATTTTTTAAAAAAAATAAGAAGAAAAGAAAAAAGAAATTATGGGCAAATCACTTTCCCTCTCTGAGCCTCGTCTCTAAAACAGGAATAATAGGTGCTCAGGAAAGGGCTGGAGAATGAACTGAACTGGCTTGGAAAGGGAGGGGGCCTCCGCATGCAGAGCCTGTCCCAAGCAGGGGCCTCCCCTCTCCCACGAGTTCCTCAGCCCCGGGGGCTCCAAGTCCAGTGGAGCAGAACCTTTTAATTGGGCCAGGAGGGAGGGTGAGTGGAGGCAATCAAGCCTTCCCAGGCTTGGCAGGTGGCCTGGTCCCCCGAAGCCTGCCCGTGTGGCTTCCAGCATCCAACAACAGGGCATTCCAAGGCCTGTCTGCCACTGGCCACGCAGCCTGCATGGAGTCCTTGAGGCTTGGTTAGGAGCCCAATGTGACAGGATGGACACAGAGTGGGTACCAAGCCAATGCCAGGTGAATTGAATAGTTACATTCTATGGGCACGTAGATACATCTGGCCCTAAATAGGAAAAGTGAAATAATACAATACCAGCCATTTATTGAGTGCCTACAATAATGAGACATATTTATATTATTTAACACTCTCTCTGAGTACTATTCCCATTTTACACGTGGAGAAACTGAGGCTTGGGGAGGTTAAAATTTGCTCAAGGTCACAGAGAAGGCATGTACTGTGGTCAGGGTTCGAGCCCCACCATGTACTCCTCAAGTGTGCGCTGTTGCCCTGCCAGGGCCACCCAGCTCTCAGTGCACATCCATGTTAACCAAACTCTCCTCTGCCCAACCTGGTGCTGGGGCTGGAGGTACAAGATAAACCTGCAGGGCTCTGCCAGGGTAGGTTAGCCTCACACACAGACAATGCTAAGAGGAGGTAGCCACTCCCAGAGAAGGAGCTGGAATAATCTGAACTGGGGGCAGTAGAGGGCTAGAGGTGGCCTTTGTGCCGAGCTTCGAGGGCCGGGGAGAGAGGATGACCCCTCAAGACAATTTGCTTTGGATCACCCGTTATACAGAAGAGGGACATACATGCCCCACAGAGGGATGCAGGGAGCAAAAGCAGAGCAGCACCTGTAACCCAGGCCCTCGCATCCCGCCTAGGGCCCTGGCCTGTGCTTCACCTGCAGCTTTCTCTGGGCCTTTGATAACTGTTCAGAGGTGCAGCCAGGGGGTAAGAAGGTGGGGCAGAGAAACAACTGACCGTTGACACTGGGGGCAGCCTCAACAGGGCCCAGTCGGGGTCCTCATATCCCAGAGGGGCCGACCGGGCAGAGGGGATGGCAGACACAGGTGCTACCCACACTAGGCTCATAAGTATTTGCTGAAAGATTTACCTGGTGGTCCAGTGGCTAAAATTCCATGTTCCCAAAGCAGGGGGCCCAGGTTCAATCCCTGGCCAGGGAACTAGATCCCACGTGCCACAACTAAAGATCCCACGTGCCACAACTAAAGTTCCCGCATGCTACAACGAAGATCGAAGATCCCGCGTGTGGCAACTAAGACCGGGCACAGCCAAATAAATACATAAATATTGAAAAAAAAGAGTATTTGCTGAATAAGTGAATGAATGAATGAGTGAGTGGGGTCCCAGTGGGCAAAGGGAGGGCCATAGATAGGCAGCACAGAGAGGTAAACGTCTGAACCAGTGTCTGCAAGGGACTTCTCCCACTAGAGCGGTCCCACACGAGGGCGCTGCCCTGGGAGGAGTGAGCTACCCATCAGGGGAGAGCGGGAGAGTCACTCTGTGAAGGGCCCGTGGCCAGGACTGCTAGAGCCAGGGTTCTGGCTCCTGAAGAAATTGTGTCTCTGGTTCTGAGATTCTTTCCACCTTGCTGCTGGGGACAAGAGCCAGTTCCCATGAGGAAGAGGAAAGTGCTGGCAGGCTGGAGATCCAGCCGGCTGAAAGGTGACCCTTCTGAAGGTCCGGGAGATGGCGGGGTGGGGGCCTGCTGAGAGCTTGAGGCCTCCACACCAGACAGCCTCCAGCTCACTGTGCGGCTTCCTGTAAGTCTCGATCGCTCAGGGCCCTCACCTGCCCTGTAGGTTCTCAGGGCTGTTCTGAGGCCCAAACAATTTCTATTTCCCTCCACACACTTTGCAATGTAAAAACATGTTTATATTATTCCATTTATATACAGTGGGGTAAAAAACCCCACAACTCAGCTTTGGGTACAATTTCTTAGGTACAAGAATCTCCCACTATAGCTGGGGGTGGGGTGGGAAGTCGCCCCCAGAATAGGCCCGTTCTCATCCTCATCTTCCCCAGAGCCATCTCATTATTCAAGTCCCTTCACCTCTCTGAACCTCAGTTTCATCTTCTGCGAAAGGAGACTATAAACTATTTTACAAAATCAAAACAAACCACAAAAAGTTCTTAAGAAAGGGATGAGGGTTTCCTTGGTGGCACGGTGGTTAAGAATCCGCCTGCCAATGCAGGGGACACTGGTTTGATCCCTGTTCCAGGAAGATTCCCACATGCCGCAGAGCAACTAAGCCCGCGAGCCACAACTACTGAGCCTGGGTGCCACAATTACTGAGCCTGCACTCTAGAGCCTGCGAGCCACAACCACTGAGCCTGTGCTCTAGAGCCCGCAAGCCACAGCTACTGAGCCTGCAAGCCACAACTACTGAGCCCGGGTGCCACAACTACTGAAGCCTACATGCCTACAGCCCGTGCTGTACAAGAGAAGCCGCCACAATGAGAAGCCCACGCACCACAACGAAGAGTAGCCCCCGCTCACCACAACTAGAGAAAGCCCATGCACAGCAACAAAGACCCAACACAGCCAAAAATAAATAAATTTATTTTTTTTAAAAAAAGGAAAGGGATGCTCTGGGGACTTTGAGGGCGACAAGTTGCCTGGAAGACGCCCACCCTGGGCCTGGCTGCCGTGGACACCCCCTGTGCCCCCGGGTTAGGCGCCAGCATGAGGAGCAGCCCCACCAAGAGCCACTTCTGAAGCTGTTCACTTCTCTCACTTTGGCCCTGGGCCGGGAAGACATGGAAATTCTGAGAGCCTCAGACTCCATGTGTTTTATGGACCCTGAGAACACAGCAGCCCCATAAAGTCACTTCAGATGGCTTACAAGCCCTAAGACCATCCAGGATCGCCTGACCCAGGGAATCCTGAGCTCACCGGGGAGCGACTGGGCCCCAAAACCAAAGGACAAGCCTCCGGGGCCGATAGGACTGGACCACCAAGATAAATCTTCCGCCTGCCTCGCTGCCCCTGTGGCCTGACAGACTTGGGGAGTGGCTCTCAAACCAGCCAGACCCGACTGAGAAGGTGCTGCAAGACTGCTCACCTGTGTGCTGGGTGAGGTGAAGGATGGCCTTTGTGCCCAAACCCAGGCTGAGCGTGTGTGGCTCTCGGAGATCTATTATAGAGAGGGAGCCGGAGAGGCTCAGGCTTTACAGTCAGCCCCGAGTTTGATCCTGCTCTGCCATTAGCCCTGTGACCTCAAGGGACCAGCAAGCCAGCTCCCAATGTTCTCATCCCTTCAGTGAGAATAACAATAGCAGCTATTTCTACCTCACGTGGTGTTGTGGGAGTCAAACAAATTGCCCACCTGGGGCTATTATTTGGTCCCGGCTTTTCCCTCCAGGTAAGATGGCGCCAACCACCAACTCAACAGATGGGCACGTCCTGTCCTCACCATGGTTGCTTCTCTCTGCAACTTACCCCACCCCCGCTGACGGTCTTCTTTTTCCTGGATTGCCAAGATCTTCCAACAGAAAGCTTGGCTCCAGTATCCTCTACCCATACCTAGTAGCCCCCCCTCAAACTCTCTAACCTGATTTTCAGGGTCGTCCCTCCACCCAGCCCATGTAGACCTATCATTGCCCTCCAGTTCCCCCAACCAGAAGGACCCAACGTGCTTCATTCACACAGGTAATGTTACTACTATTACTAATATTAATAATAACTAGCATTTATGGAGTGCTCACTCCCTGTATATTACATGTGACATATCACTGAGTTACATGAACCAATGCAATTAATCCTCACAACCACCTTATGTGGTCAGTACCCCAATTATCCCATATTACAGATGAGGACACTGAGGCACAGAGACAAATAACTCGCCCAAAGTTCCCACAACTAAGAGGGAGCAGAGCTGGGTTTTGAGCTTGTGAAGTCTGGCTTCAGAGCCCCAGAATGACCATTCTTGGCTCATGCTATTGTGTTCCTTCATGAGACTGGAGGGCACAGAGAACATGGGGATGAGGGGTGATGTCCGGCCTGGGCATTCTGGAGCTGCCCCATCATCTGCAAAGTTATTCTCACCACAGAGACATCAAGGTGAGGGTGGTGTTTCCCAGGACGTGCTCTCTGGACCACCTACCTGCACCGGAGCCTCCCAGGTGCTTATGAAAATGCAGAATCCTTTGCCCCACTCCTGATCTGAATCAGAGTTTTGGGGGGTTGAGCTTGAAGGCCAGAAAAAAAAATACCACTAGACTAGAAAGTTCTGCCCAGGGAATTCCCTGGCAGTTCAGTGGTTAGGACACAGCGCTTTCACTGCCGTGGTCCCGGTTCAATCCCTGGTGAGGGAACTAAGATCCCACAAGCCATGTGGCACTGCCCCCCGCCCCCAAAAAAGTTCTGACCAGACACTGGAATCCATTCAAATCCTGAATCAAGGGCCCCTGGGCAAGTCATTGATTTTCTCTGAACCTCCATTTTCTCATCTGTATTAGGGAATGAGAAAATTGACCCCAGGGATGGCTGTGAGAGTCAATGAAATAATGGATATATAACTGGCATGTGGAACAGGCTAAATTCTGTGGTGTGCAAGTGAAAAAAACTTAATTTTTCACCACTGTCTCTCAGACCTGCCCTGTGGGCTCTCCCTCTCCAGCCCTAACAGGGATCTAGGGTGGACCCCAGCCTTCCTGCTCTAGGTTAGGTATAAAGTGACAGTCTCATTCCCAGGTGGTAACAGATGCACCCAGTCTGACCTCAGTAGGTCACTCTAATATCTGATTCAAAATTCCTCCTCCCCCTACTCAGGCCCATTTCCAGATTTAGCTGCTGGGAGAGGGAAGGGGCTTGGGGGCTTCTTCTATTTCCTCACCTCCCTCCACTCCTCTGTGTCGTCCACTGCTTTCAGAATTAGGTCTGGATGCAGGGGACAGTGTGGAGGGGGGAGTGGGAGGGTAGACACAAAATGATAACAGTAGGACTAGCCTAAGGCTGCCGGGGCCTGGCTTGGGGGCTCCTCTTGCAGTCGCAATGCCCCAAAACCCAGCTTTCTCTCTTTGGGGTGTACTGTGGATTTTTCAATGACCCCCACCCTTGCTAAGAAAAACTTACTGACATGGGTAATGCCCCCTCTTCCAGTTGATGTCTCCCACTCTCCCCTCAATCCCAGGCAGACACCTTCACATGACCCTGGCAGGCAGCAGACCCTCAACTGGGCCTTGCTACATGATTTGTGTCCCACTTCATTCCAGAGCACCCACTTGGGCCTACAGGAATCTTGTTTCTTTGTCTGCAAACCCTAGCAGGGCATGCTTGACCCTGTAGCCCCCTGTCCTCTCTCCCCAGCCTCAAGGCTTCAGACGGGGTTTCAGGTGAGAATCAGACACACAGCCCTCTACCCACAAACTCCAGGACCTATACGACGAGGGGACAGTCCTTGCACACCAAGTTTGTCCTTACAACCCCCACTTGGGCTGGAAGTGAGTGCCAGACACAGAACTGGTTTGGGGCCATTCCTTTTTCTTGTCCTTCACAGATGCTTTGAAATGTGGGGTGCTGGGGATCTGTGGTATACGATTTGGGGCCTCAGCACCTAACTCAAAGAAGATGTCCATAAAGAATTCCAGGCCCTTCTCTTCCTGAAACAAGGGGAGCTGAGGATTCAAGGAAGGAAGCAGAAGAGCAAAAAGCAGGGCTACACAAAGCATCAGGCAGAGCAGAGCCTCCACAGGCTCCCGGAGATGCATGTAAAACCAAGGATTGGGAGGAATTCGGTTTTAATTAAAAAGCAATCGAGGCCCAGATATAAAGTATCATGACACTAATGGTCCAGGAAATCTGGAACCTTAAATCACAGCAATTTCTCCCCAGAGGGCAGGCCTGGGACCCCAGGATTAGATAGGGGGCTTGGCGTGTGCCAAGGCAGGAAATGCTGAAGGCGAGTGCAGATTCCTCCCTGCTAAAGCATTCAGACAGACAGCGGGTGAGAGCTCAGAGGCCTCTGGGTCCAGTTTGGCGCCATCACTTCAAAGATGGGGAAACTGAGGCCCAGAGAGTGGTAGGTCCTGCCGAGGGTCACAGAAAATGGGAGCAAAGCCAGAACCAGAACCTGAGCTGGAGGCCCTGTCCCTGTACCAGCATTGAGATCACCCCCCAGGATGGGTGCTTTCCCTGCCAGAACCTTCCAGTGAGGCCTGGGGTCTGGGAATCTGCCAGGGTCACTGATCCCAGAGATTTTCAGAATTTCTGCATGGCTCTTGGGTGGTGGTGGTGAATGGGGTTAACCTGGAAGCCTCGCAAATAGGGTGAGCCAGCTGTCACCCCCAGGTCAAGGGCCACCTGCACTTACATCATCCAATGTGGTCCTCACCACCTGCCTGAATCGCCTTGCATCAGGGACTCACTGAGTGACTCTAGGAAACCTTGCCAGCCTCCCTCTATCCGGCCTTGGTTTCACCATCTGTATGATGAGGAGGTTGAACTGGACCCTCTGTAGAGGCCCCTCAGTGCTGACAACCTGTGAGTCCATAAGTCTTTTAAGCCTGCTGTTCCATCCCCCAAAGAGGGGTATTGTGAAGACAGCAACCAGCAGGGTGGGGTGATCATGAATGGGGAGACAGGAAGCATTCTGAGCTCCCAAGGAAAGCCTGCAACACAGCCCCCAGCTGCAGGGATCCTTCTGCACCCCCTCATTCTCTGGATTTCCCTCCTGAGGGCTGGCCTGAGCCAAAAGTCAGACACTTCATTCATTCATCCCACAAGGATTTATCACTTCCCTGGAATGCTCTGTGCTTCTACAAATCTTGAGATGTCTGAGAGCATCTAGCCAAAGTGGGTGGGTCTCCCTGATGCACCTGAGTGAAAGGCAGGCTGCCAAATAACCACTGACTTCTTTGGCCATATCAATAGGGATGGTGCCAAATCCAAGGAGGTGATTTTCTCAATCTACTCCGTACTGGCAAGATTCCTAGAGAGTGATGACCAGTGTGGGAGTAGAACTTTGTGAGCAGAGGAGGTGACCAGGGAGGTGAGGGAACCTGGAGAAAAGCAAACTCAGGGGACAAAGGTACTAGTCCCACACTTCTACGAGGACGTTGGGGATAGATGGCCTTATGTGTTTGGTGGCATTACAGACCTGAGAACTAGATGACTTCAGAGATTTCTGGTTCAAGCTCTCTTCCCATAGCATCCCTGACTGATGATAAACTGACAAACCCTAATGCAGGGCACACACCTCCTGTGACATGGAGTTTAATCCCTACCTGGCAGCTGCTTCCATGGTAAGAAGACTCTGGAGAATAGAAAGCTCTGCTTATTGGTGGTGCCCCCTCTGGTTACCTCTGCGCTGACCTCTGCCAGACCCCGGGTGGCGTGTTTTACCTACCTTCTTTTATTTAATTCCCACAGCCCCGAGAAGTTAGAATTATATCCCTTTCTCTACAAACTCCTAGGCTCAGACAAATCAAACAACCCTGTAAGTCTCACAGCTAGTAAGAGCAGAGCTGGGATCTGATCTTGGGTCTCTCTGGTTCCAGAGCCATTTACACCAGAAAGCAGTCACCTCTTTCCTGATTCAGCCACACAGAACTTTGTGTCCGTGTCCAAACCCATGATGTTCTTTCATGAGTCACTGTCTTTGCCTTGTGCTCCTCTGCCAGGAATGCCCTCCCTCCACATCCATTTGAAAACTTCTGTTCTCAGGGTTATGTCTTTCTTCATCTCTGTTTTACACACACACACACACACACACACACACACATCATCGTCATCATCATCATCATCATCTAGTATGTTTTAAGACATATAGTAGGCACTCCATGTTTATCTAATCAATACACAAATGCACCAATAATTCCAGTCCTCGGGACTTCCCTGGTGGCGCAGTGGTTAAGAATCCACCCGCCAATGCAGGGCACACGGGTTCGAGCCCTGGTCCGGGAAGATCCCACATGACGCGGAGCAACTAAGCCGGTGAGCCACAACTACTGAGCCTGCGCTCTAGAGCCCGTGAGCCACAACTACTGAAGCCTGTGCACCTAGAGACCGTGCTCCGCAACAAGAGAAGCCACCACAATGAGAAGCCTACACACCACAACGAGGAGTAGCCCCCGCTCACCACAACTAGAGAAAGCCCACGAGCAGCAACGAAGACCCAATGCAGCCAAAAATAAATACATAAATACATTTATTTTTAAAAAATAATAACAATAATATTGAAAAAATAATAATAATTCCAGTCCTCAACAAAACTCTCATCTGCTGTAAAAAGTCTTCCTTGCCTCCTGCCTCCAGCTGAGCCAGCTAGTTCTGGGCTCCCTCAGCCCCACTCCCTGTCCCCCTGCCTGCCCTCGACACACTAACAGGCCCCTGGCATCTCTCTAGATCCCAGCATTGGCAGAGGAGGGAGTCAGAAAGGAATGTGCAATGCAATGGAACGCGAGATCCCTAATAATAATACAGATGACTTTATCTAACCTCCCGTTGGTACAGAAAAGGAACCTGAGGCCCGGAGAAGGCAGAGTGGGGAAGGCGGGATTCCAGGCTCTGAGTCCCTGTCCATTGGCTGTCCTGACCAGAGAAATGTGGAGAGGAGGCCTGTAGAGGCAGAGGGTCGGAGCTGGCCCCAGGCATCCCCACACATCAGCCCAGCCCGCAGCTCAGCTAGCCAGGCCTGCCTCTGGGGACACGGACGGGTGAGCCGAGGGTCAGGGGAGTTACTCAGGCTCTGGCCTCCCCACAGATGCCTTTCATTTTCCGGGCCAAGGGCCTGCTCCCGCTGGCTGGAGGAAAGACCCCCTCCATGGGTGCTGAGTGTGGGGCTGAGGTTCAGAGGCTGCCTGCGGTAGGCGCCAGCCCTCAGCTTCCCCCGCAAATTCACTACCCACAAGAGGCCCAGCGTTTTCTGACGGGAGTGGGGTGGGGTGGGCGAGTTTTTCCTTGGTTGGCCCCATGGCCCTACAGAGTCAATGACTTGTTGGAAAGCCTGAGAGAGATAAAGACTTTTGTCCAGGCTGGGTCTGGGGGATGGGGTTGGCTCCAGGGACCCCATGTGGAGGAGTTTCAAAGCAGGCTTATCGCCTGAGCCCCAATCTGACCAGGCCATTTCCTGCCTGGCATGGACTCCCACATTTCTTAGGTGATGTTCAAGCTCCTTTATCTGGATTCAAAAAACAGGGGGTCGGGCTGGGGGAGAGGGGAAGTTGACTCCTTACCCCCGGACTCTTTGGTGGGCTGTCTGGGGCTCAGAGCCCTGCAGGCCTGGCCAAAGCTTCCAGTCCTGCAGATGGCAGCCAGGACCCCAAAGTGGAGTGTCCCTGGCAGAAGCGGTGCCAGGGATCGAGCACACTGAGCAATTTGAGAAACATCTGCGGAAAGAGCCCTGCCTCCCCAGGAGAAGACAGGAAGTAGGCCCAGTTCCTGGGAAATCCCTCATGCTGCCTATGGGCTGGGACTCAGCCCCGAGGACCCACCTCTGCCACGCTCAGCTGCAAGGCATCAGCACCGGCCTCTACTTGGTGCAGTAAGACCTACACCAGAAACTGCTGCAATCCCCGATCACCAGATACAGGACACTGAGTCCCACTTTTTGCAGAATGGGAAACCAAAAGGGGAAGGAAGTAACTTGTCTCAGGCCAGTGGCTAAGCTGAGTCATGAATGAGGCACTTGGTTCTTCACCCCATGTGGCCCGTGCAGCTGAGTGATCTCCTGGTGCCTGGACTAGAACCGTGACGAGAGTCATAGCATTAGTGCTGCAGGAGACAGTCAAGGCTATCTAACCTTCCTCGATGCTACCTCTGTGCCAGGCCTTTCCTGGCCCTGGGGCCATAGGGGTGACCAGATCTGCCCCTGCCTTCCATTTCCTGGAGAGACAGATCACCACATCCAGGGTGTTGGGAAAGGATCAGGTGCTCTCTAGGGAAAGTGGGGGGAAAAGACATCCTGGACCAGGAAACCACAAGTGCAAAGGCCCAGGGAGGTGGGATCGGGGGTATTGGGAAAGCTCGCCAGCCAGAGAACCACAGGTGGATTCAGGGCATCTACAGTGTCTGGTAGGGTGGAAGGAAGAGGGTCAGGGGCTGGATTGGGAGCCTGTTAAGGAGGTGGGCTTCAACCTGAGCCCAAAGGGGTTCAAATACGACCTTCACACAGCAAGTTGCCGACAGAGCCCAGACTGAGGCCCAGGTGCCCAGCCCTCTCTTGCACCCACCTACTTACCACAGAGAGTCACATGTCCCCTTGCCTGGGGTAGTGAGGACAGAGGCCTGGCCATGGGTGAGGACCTCCCCAAGTGACCCCTTCAAGGTTTCCCCCTTAGACCTTGGGAATCGGGCCTTAGCCAGACCTGCCAGTCCTTACCTTCTCTAACCAGGAATTCGCTTCCTGAAGTCTTTGTTTAATGAGGGTCATTTTCTCCCGACCTGCACATCAGACTGAAAACAAAAACAAAACCACAATCCTGGCCTCTCCCTCTGCAGCTCCAGCACTGCTTTCCCACCAAGGAAGAAGCAGCCCTCACACTCATCTGCCCACTGCCTTCCAGATCTCCCAGCGTGGGCTGGGCCGAGGGGCGGAGGTGCGGTGGCTCAGCCCTGCCCCTCCACTGAGGGAGGGGCCCAGAGCATAGAGTACATATAAATTAATTTAATTGGGACCTATTATCACTTTGTTCCAAGCCTGCAAGTCTAAACTAGCGTTGAAGTAATTCATTGAGTGTGAATGTTCTGGAGCCAAGACTTCCCTCTGTTCTCGGAACAAAACTCTCCATGCTTGGCCCAGGCTCCGGGCCACTGAAGCCTGGCTCAGGAGAGGGGCTGTGTGGGGAGCAGGGCAGGCAGGGGAGGCCTTAAAATAGCTCTTTGCTTTGGCTGCATCCCCTGACTTTCCCAGAACGAGGCCCCGGTCCACACCTCCAACACACACACATTCAGCCACACAGGCACACACTGAGGTGACACTCGGGCCCTTGAAGATCCCAAAGATGGCTGAAGAGGCCCCAGGAGAACTGGGTGAACTCCCAATGACTACAAGAGCTTGGACAAGTCTTTCTCTCCCTTCTGTGCCTTAGTTTCCCATCCTACCAAATTTCCTGACTTCTCACTTTATCAGCTGTGTGGCCTTAGGCAAGTTATTAAACCCCTCTGAGACTCAGCTTCCTCATCTGTGAAATCCAATAATGCTTATCTCATTGGGTTATTAGGGGGATTAAATGAGTTAACATACGTAAAACGATTAGAACTCTGCCTGACATACTGTATGCTCTCCATCAATGTTCTCCCATTATAGTTGTGAGACTCTGATGGGATGGGGGCAGGGAGCCCTTTGTGCTACTGTTAATTGCTGAGGTCAAGGTATGCATCATAGTTATAATTTCAGAAAAGTAGGAGGGAGCTGGGTGGTGCAGTTCCCACGAAAGTTTTATCCCAGGAGCAGGGCACCCCCAGAGCTGAGAGAATGCGAGTTGCCCAGCTCAGTGTTGTTATGATTAGATTTACATAATTTATGGTGCAATTATTCATACCCTGATGCCAAGCTCATTAAGCAATCAGGCACCATGAACAGGGTGAGCCCCAATCGAAAGGAGAGACATGGCCTTGGGGGCCCCTGGGGGCCCTGGTCTGAGGGCAGAGGCAGCATACTCATGCATGAATGCAAGTGCGCACACCACACACTCACAGGGGGCCCAAGCCCTGCAAAGGAACCTCTCAGGAAGAGGCAAGGGACACAGGCCCTAAAGGGGGTGGGGTAGCTGAGAATTTACAGGTCTGCCTGCTCCTTCCCTTAACCACGCTGAAATACCAACCAACCTTCATAGGGCCTCCCTGTGCTCCAGGCCCTGGGCCTGCGCTAACCCCTGAACCATACGGCATCCAGAAAGCAGAGGTTTATTAGCACTACTCCTAGTATTAATACTGATTTAACAGATGGGGAAAGTAATGGTTGGCAGGTCCAACCAAAATCTCTCCCCAGCAAAAACAAAGTCAAACCAAAGGTTCCTGCCCACTGATATTTGCTCCCTAATTCAGGGATTATACGAGATGGGAGTTGTGTTTGGGGGCAGTAACTAGTAAAAGAGAGAACCTTGGGCTGGGAGCTAGGTAATCTGAGTAAGTCCCTTCACGTCTCTGTACCTCAATCTCCCCATCAGAGCAATGGGAGTGATAATCTCTCTCCCACTGGGCCCTTGTGTGGATTGGATGAGACCACTGATTACAAACCTCCACGTGGGGCCCAGCACACGTTAAGTACATGCAAGATAAAGCATGTGAGCACAGCCCCAGAGCTGCCAAGTTAGGACAACACTCAAGTCGTCCTGACAAGTTCCAGCCTCTGGTAAGAAGAGGTTTCTTGATAATAAATCCCTGCCCCTTACATCTAGCCCTAGAAGGAGAATCTCCACCCAGGGCTGGGACGTGGGAAATCAGGCCCCCAGCCTCCTCCTTACATGGGATGGAACTTTCATTGTTCTGTAGCTAATGGCCCTGCTGGTGGGGGGAGGGGGTCTACTCCCCCTTAGTCTCTTCCCCCAACACCCAGGGCTCAGCAGAAGCAGAAGAAAGTTCAGACAAGATTCATCTAGGGCCCTGTGGCTGAGGCAGCTTTAACCTGTCCCACCTCAACACACCTCCAGGCATGGATTCAAGATGCCCTGGCCAGGCCTGGCCTTGTGGGGCTTCCTCTCCACCCTCCCAGAGGGCTGCCAGGGCTCCAGGAAAGTGGCAGTGGCTCAAGTCAGGGACTCCCTCCTGGCTCCCACTCTTACTCTCCATATTCTGAATTATCTTCCTCCCGTCCGGGTTCTTACTGCCCACCATTTAGTCACTGGATACCACTGTGCAAGTCACTGCAGCTCTTCAAGCCTCAGTTTCTTCATCTTTAAAATGGGCTAATAAATCATACCTCCTCAGAGTTGTGAGAACTACCTGCAGTGTATACGGAGCTCAGGTAAAGCACTTGACAAATACTTCTAGATGGCTGGTGAGTTGGGTGTTTTGTTTGCTTTGTTGTTTATCCTATCTAACCCATGATCCTGGGAATGGCAAGGGCCCAGCTCTGGCTCACCTGTCTTTCTGCTAAAACATACACTTACCTCACCTGCTGGCTCTCAGCTGGTACCCAGGCTATGCCTCTGAAGGTATGGGGGACCAGGGATGGCACCGAGTGCTGAGTGAGGACAGTTCTGAGGCTGTGAAACACCAGCAGGAGGCGCGAGATCCCTCCCGCCCTCTTGTGTCCCCCAGAGGTGGCTTCTGCCATGTCCCTCTAACCACCAAGTGAGGCCACCTAGCAGAAGGATGAACCACTCACTGCCCCTGCACTGGATCATTTAATTATGTGACGTACCCCTCAGACCCACCAGTGCTCCGCTGCCTCCATGGCTCCCCAAGGGTAAAGCAGGTGCTGAGGGCAGAAAGGAAGGTTGGGCACAGCTGGACGTGGACCCATAGAACATGGCCTTAGCCTACGAGCAATGGGAGCCTGGAAGAGTTTTCAGCAGAGAGAGACATGATCAGGTATGCACTTTGGAGAGATATCCCACTGCCACATGGAAGATGGGTGAGAGAGACCAGTCGGGTAAATAAGACTTGAGTGATGAGGGTTCAATGGGGGTGGTGATGATGGAGATGGAGAAAATAGATGGAAAGAGCAGAAATGTATTTGGAAGTAGTATCCTCAGAGTTTACACCTTGCTTGTTTGCATGTCAGAGGCAAGTGAGAGGGAGAGAGGAGTCTGGAAAAATGCTGAGATTTGAGGGGTCATTAACTGACCTGGGGAAACTGGCAGAGAAAGAGGTGGAAGTCATGATGCTCAAGTGTTCCAATGTGAGGAGCCTGGAGGCATCCAAGGGGTACAGTTCAGGCATCTGTGAAATAGAAAAATCTGGACCTGGGAATAAAGTCCAGGCTGCTGAGACAGATGTGGGGGAAGCTGGGAGATGGACTGTGATTCTTTGGGGGCAGAGACCCTGTGGGGTTCTGCTCTGCAATCATAGTGTAGCCTAGGCCTGGGACAGCGACCTGCTGGGTAAATATTTGCTGGATGGATGGATGGATGGTAGGATGGAGGGAAGGATAGACTAAAGGATAGATGTGTTCACCCTGGAGAACTTTGGGATCTCTCAGGCTGTGATGCCCACAGCCCAGCCCAGGCCTGAAAAGTGGCCAGTATGCAGGATACTACTGTAGCCACCACTTTCTCTATGAGGCTGATGGAGAGAGAGGGGAGAAGGGAGAGGAACAGGGCATAGTCAGAGCCCCATTTGTACAGACAAGTTGCTGAGGCCCAGAGATAGGAAGAGCTAGGCCTGGCTCCCGGTCTAGAGGTTTTTTCCACAAGCAGCCTCTGCATTTCTACAGGCACCTTCAGGAATACTGGGCAACAGTAATCTTCCTGAAACAGATAAAGAAATGAGGCCCAGAGGAAATCACTCACTTGCCCAAATTCACACCTTCAGGCAGAACTGGGTATTGAAGTAAACCAGTTTGGAGTTTAAGACTTGATTTCAGATTCCCAGCTGGGCCACTGGTCACTCAGTGCTAAGGGCCAGTCTGGCCCCTCCCTCTGCAGGTCCCACCTTCCTCACAGAGAGGCTGGCCCCCAGGTTGCAGGGAGGGGCACAGGCCTGGTGACCTGCAGAGCATTGCAGACACCGTCTGATCCTGGGAGTGGATTTCAGGACCTGTCCCCAGCAAGCCCTGGCTGCTGTCAGTGTGTCCGCTGGCCAAGCAGGCTTGCTCAGGGCAGAGAGATCAGAGCTGAGGTGGAGCATTTCTGAGATGAGGCGAGGTGAAGCAGCACGGGGCTAAAGCAACTTGATGGGTCCTCCCCGCACCCTGCCTCGTGGAGCTCAGGGCTGAGGGGACAAGGAGGGGGCAGGGAGTAGGGGGCAGCTTCCTTCATGCTGAGCATGCACCTGTGCACGCAGCCCTGCCCTCACTCCCAGTTTCTGAGGGGTGGCTGGAGGGTCCCATCACCCCAGTGGACAGATGGGAGATTTGAAACCGGAGTGGAACAGGGCTCTGTCCAACGGCAGCTGGTGGTAGAACTGAGGCCCAAGGCTTGCCAACTGGGGAGACTTTCACTGCCTGTTTCTTTTATCCATTCATTCGTTCGTTCATTCATTCATTTATTCACTCATTCAACAACCTTCCTTCCTGGCTGTGTCATGGGAGCTGCAGACTCAGAGAGGAATCAGTCAAGGCCTGCCCTCAGGGAACTCCCAGTCTGATGGGCAAACAACCACATAACTAGTCAATGACAACATGGAACTTTTGTGACAACAATTCACAAGGCTGGGGAGCAGAGAGCAAAGCCCAGTCCAGGCTTGGGTACAAAGAGGCTTCCTGGAGTAGGTTGAGACTATGGGAGAGGAGGGGCCCCCAGGGGTATATTCCCAGCTGAGTGAGGAGCACAAGAGGTAGGAGAGCCACACAAGAGGGCGAGATACAGGAGCCCACAGAAGGGAAATCCCACTGTTAATTCAGTCTCCACCCAAATCCTGGTTCTCAGACTTGCTTTGCTTGCCCCTCAGTGGTGGAGGGTGAGAGAGAGGAAATGACACCCCAGCGAGATGTGAGGGACAAAGGTGGTTCTGCTCTCAGGGTCCCAAGGGGCAACCCCTTCCCTGGGTGGGGACTGAACACCATTAAGGGCAGGTCCTCTCATCCAGCCCCCCATCCTTGAGAGCTAGTTCATTCACTCACTCCTTCCCTCAACAAATATTTCTTGAGCCCCCTACTACGTGAAATATATGTTTATTCTCACTAGTTACAATCATTTTAAGGAACAGCAATAATGGTCTTTCCCTATACACGAATGGGGACAGCTTCTGCTTCTGTAAGGATTTGGAGAGACTTAATTCAAGTCCTGGTTCCCCCGCTTAGTGGCTTGGAAATTTGGGGTCTCAGCTGGTCATTGGGAGTGGTGACATCCATACCACATAGAGTGGCTGCAAGGACTGCCAGAGAAGGCACTCACGCCAAGCACGAGCAGGAGCTCGGTAAATGCGTGTCCCCTCTCCTCTGACCATCAGGGCGAGCACCTTCAGTGCGCCCTTCCCTGGGAAGGGAGAGGATGTTTCAGGGATGAGGCAGGGCCTGAGGAAGAGCCAGGAGGCCAGGAGCAGAGGCTCTGGGGCGTGTTGAGACTCGCCTGATTTCCTCACTTGGGGTGGGATGATGCTTTTCCCCTCAAGTCCCCCAGGGGAGCTGGTGGCATCATCCCAGTGGCTGATCAGACTTTTCCCCCCAGGAAACCAGCAGGGATTCTCTCTGCAGTCCACAGCTGGGGAGCAGTGACCAGAAACCCTGTCATCCAGAACTGGATGGCTGGAAGAGGTGCCCCCACCTGAGATTGATGACCCTGGGGAAGAGCTGCCTTCTAGAAGTGGCTGGGCCCCTTGGCTGAGCCTGGGAGAAGACCTGAGTGGGACTCCATGGGAGGCCCCGGGAGCAAACCTCCCAGAGAGCGGATGACCTCACCAAGCTGAGCGACGCCATCGGGTGGGCATGTGTCAGCCTGAGCTAGGCAGACACCCCTCTCCTCACCAGCAACTGCTCACAATGCCCTGCCCCAAACACATCCCCAAGCAGCCTGGCTGCAGCTAGAGGGGGCAGGGGTAGCCTCAAGGAAGTTCTCCAGCACTGTCTGGAGTGGATTTAGGCCAGGAAGGCATTCTGAACACTATCTCCTAGAGAGTAAGGATTAAGTCCAGCCACAGGGGCCGTACCAAATGACCCCCAGAAGGTTTCCCCAAAGAATCTGAGCACAAGTCTTAGAAGAACAGGAGGGAATGTGCTTAGAGTCATCACCAAATCAGACTGGGAATCAGAAGACCTGGGTTCTGGGCCTGCCTTGTGGGACTGGGCAGGCGCAGTCCCTCTCTACACCTCAGTTTCCCCTTCAGACAACACAGGGCCCAGGCTTAGACACCGAGGGCCCTTCTATCTCTGACTTCTGCATGGCTTCAAGACTGGGCACCAGACACAGGGGCCCCTTGGCGGACTCCAGGCTAGAATTTTCCTTACTGGTACCTAGACCAAGCCAAGGTCGCACAGCAAGCTGAGGACACTCCCATCATTGATACTGTGACCCAGAAGCCTGAGACACTCTGTGGGCCCCTCCTTTTGCCCATCCCCAGCCCTGGGATTCTCTGCAGCAAATACGTGCAGCTCGTTACCACGTCCTGCCCGTCCTGCCCGCCTGTCTTCTGTGGACAGCCTTACCTCCGGCTTCCTGGCATCTGGCCTGCTCACCACAGGGCTCCTTGGAAAGTCTTGGTATTTTGGCCTGGCCTGACCTCAGACCATGAGCTGCCTGCCCAGCGGGGCCTGCCCCGCCCTGGATCACCAGGTCAGCCTCTTCTCTGGCCTTGGCCACTGCTCTCTGCCTCACAGCCACCACGTGAACAACGTCTGGTACTCAGGCCCCAGGTCCTTGCCTGACTCAGAACGGCAGGGGGCTCCCCAAGTGCCAAGACAGGAAGGGAGCTCACTTTTGAGGACCGTCCACCCCAGGCACCCTGAGTGGCCGCCTGATAGCCCCACACTAGCCTTACTCAGACCATTGGGTACTCATGGCTCCGGTTACCCTTCAGCTGTGGCCCGAGGCCATGCCCTGCCCGCAGCCTGCTGAGCCCTGTTCCACTCCCTCACTTACTCACTGCCTGACCTTCTGCACTTCTGTTTCCTGCTCTGCAAAACCGGGATAATAACTGCAGCCTCTGACCCATCCGGCTTGTGGTGTGGACAGAGAGGCTGTGAGTGTGCAAAAGCGCCTAGCATGGCGCCTGGCTCACAGCGCGTGCTGACCTGGTAACGCTCCTCCCAGAGCGTTCCTATCGGTCGGTCGGTCACCCAGAGAGGCTGCACTGAACTCCAGCTGGGGGTCCCCGCCCGGAGGACCTCTATGTCACCCGGCAGAGGAGCCAGGCACAGGGGCGCCCAGTCACATGGTGCAGTCACAGCCACAGGATCCCAGGAGGGGTACCTAAACCTCCACGTCTCAGAAGCCCCACGAGCCATGGGTGATGAGTAGGCGTTTGACAGTAGGTCAGAATCAGCATGAGGGGCCCAGAGCAGATGAGGCCTATGAGAGGGGCGTGGGCCTTGTTCCCAGGGCCTGACTGCCGGGCTTAGGAGCCCCCGGGGTTGGTGGGGCAGGGAAGGGCTTCAGCAGGGCGGGTGAAGGTTGGATCTGTGTGTGAGAAGAATCCTTGGATGGGTGCTGGCTGCGTGGGGTGGGGAGGGGCACAGGCAGGCACGGAAGAGACCACCGTGCAGGGACCCGTGAGGAGACTGGGACAGTGGTCCAGGCCAGGCAGATGGTCGAGGACTGAGTGGAAAAGAGGCAGTGGGGATGGCAAGGCGGAGGCGAACTGGTGAGAGACTCAGGAAGAGGAAGGGATAGGCATACTTCTTGAGGCTGGCACACAGGAACAACCCCGAAGCTACTAACCCACTCAGGGGCTCAAGCAAGCCCCTCCCTCTCTGGACCTTAGTTATCCTACCTGTGAAATGGACCAGAGGAGCCTCCCAGCATGCTCACCGGTCCTGTGGTTCTGTAAAGCAAAGCAAGTGGCCCTCTTTACTCTTGGAGGAGGGGGAGCAAAGTCCAGCCCCACCCCACCCTTTCTCGGGGCCTCATCAGCAGAGATAATGCCCATCAGCAGAAATAGGGCCCAAGCAGGGCTAGGGGTCTCACCAACTAGGTGAGGAGCAGGTAGCACCGCCCATGAGGCTGGATGCACAGGGATGCAGCGCCACCTACTGTCCATGTGGGAAGAGGCCACCAGTCCCAGGAGCCAGGCTCTGACCTAAACAAGTCCCAGGGGACTGAAGCATAGGCAGGGGTTCCTAATGGGCCCTCTGCCCCAGTTCCCCTTCCCCCAGACCTCTCCAGGTGGCTTACCAAACACAGAATGTTCCCTTCTCTAATGGATTCTGACCACATCATTCTCTTGCTCAGAAACATTTCATTGCTCCCCATTGCCCTGGGGTTCCGTGCACACTCAGCCTAACATTCAAGGCCCTTCCCATTCACGCCCCTCCTGACTACTACAACCTCATTTCCTAAACAGCAAAACACTCACCAGCTCCCTAAACACTTCATACTTTCCCCTCCCCAATGGCTTTGCATATGCTCTTGCCTTTGCTTAAAGTATACTTCTCCGACTTCTTGGCTTAGAAAACTCGTGCATAGCCATCAAAGACCACTGCAGATGTCACCTCCTTGGTGAAGCCTTCCTTAACATGCCTTTTATCCCAAGTTCACCACTGAGCCCCAAGCCTGCCCCACAGCAGAGATTCAAGCCTGTCTTCTTCCTGGACTGCCCTTCATCTCTGCATAAGCCAGGAATGTTTCTGTGTACATCTTTTGGTCTTCCCAGGCTCTGAGCTCCTTGAGGAAAGAGAGTGTGGGTGTGACCCATTGCTTCCCAGCATAGGGTCTGGAGTTCAACTAAGTAGCATTTATTAAGCATCTATTCAGTGCCATTGGACTAGATGCTTTCCCATGCCTTATCCCATTACAGTGACTCAGTTCACCTGTGTTGAACACAGAAGCCTTTACCACTCTGTTCCTGCCAGTAGCCTGCTGCGTGACCATGGTGGCTCACTTAATTTTCATCTGGGCAAAGAGAAGAGTGTGATAACACCACTTCTATGGCTCCTTCAGCTGGGACCTACCCATATCCCATGGTTTTGCTCACATATGTCTCATCCTGCTGTTCCCAAGATGCCTACCTCCCATGCCCTGATACCTGCTGCAGCTGCTCCAAGCCAGCCCTTGCCAGTTTGTCCTCTTGGAACTGCAGCTCTGGGCTTGTGTTCCAGGTGCCTTGGCCTCCCAGAGAAACCCAGGCCCAATCCCACTAGACTCCAAGCCCTGCTGGAGGACCAGCCTCAGCTCTGGTCTCTAGAGGTCTGTAGGAGGGGGATACTTTTGCTTCCCCATTAGGATGGCTGTAGGGGGAAGCCAGATTCACAGGCTGGAGGGAGAAGG
The DNA here is from genome assembly GCF_026419965.1 of Kogia breviceps. NCBI lineage: Eukaryota > Metazoa > Chordata > Mammalia > Artiodactyla > Physeteridae > Kogia > Kogia breviceps. The sequence continues at coordinate 64,337,521 of NC_081316.1, read as the reverse complement.
TCATGGCAGCCTGGGAATGAGCACCGCTAATCCCTCAGTGCTCAGGGCTTTCTGGGAGCTATGGAACTCCACTGGAAACTGGATGACTGAGGGGAAGCAGTGGGGACTCCAGGGGCCATTTTATCCACTCCCTGGTGTCCAAGGTGGGTAAGGGGGCCCTGACTTGCCTGAAGTCACATGGGAAGTCCAAAGCAGGGCCTCGTGCCTTCCAATCCCAGCCTTAAAATCTTTCTATTACCCCACTCTGTCACTTCTATCCAAAAGCTCCAGAAAAGAAGTTTCAGGAGATACTCTAGAGACCTTTGTTTGGTTTTCCAGGTTGACCAACTTTAGTGGAAAGAAAAGCTCGCTCACTGAGCACACACCATATGCCTGGCACATAGAATCCTTCAAGGGAGGGATTATTAGCCCCACTGTATGGATGAAGAAAGCAAGGCTCAGAGAGAATAAATGACTTTCCCAGGTTACAGAGCAGGACTGCTAGGATTCTAATGTGATCTTAACCACTATGCTGGGCTCCCTTGAAGGCTGATGCACACAAGTTAATTCTAGAACAATGCAAGACAGCATTTAACCAAACACAAGTTTTGACGTTCTGAAATCCATAAAGGAGCAGGGAAGGCTTCCTGGAGGTGGAGGGGTCAGGCACTGAATGGGGCCTTGGATCCAAGCTGGATGGATAGAGAAGGAGGGACACACTGGGGGAGGAACCCTCCTCCCCCTTGCTTCCTACTTGGGAAAGGCTGGGCCATCCACCCATCATCTCATCCAGTCTATCACTGAGTCCTACCCATAACACTCAGAATTCTCCATCCCCTTTTTTCCATTCCCACTGTAGCTACTTTGGCCAGCTACCATGACCTCTGTCTACAGATTCCTCACTCATGTCCTGCAACCCCTCTGTTCCACCGCCCACACCAAGCCAGAGTGGTCTTTCTTAAAAGCAAATAATCAGGCCAAAGCACACGTCCTGCTTAGAATCCTACAGTGCTTGCCCCGCAAGGCCCTGCTTGGATTGGTCCCTGCCACTCTCTCCAGCCCTGCCTTGTGACATTTCACCTTGAACTCAATACTTCATTAACACAAAATACCTGTAATTTCCCCAATTGCCACCCTCTTGGCCTTTGCGTATTCTATGCCCTCTGTCCAACGCATGCGTTCATCTGCCCTGTCTCGGTCGCGCATGCGCCTCTCAGGCTTCGCGGGCCGGAGCGGTGCTGACTCGAGTCCAGGCTTCCCCTCCCATGGTTCGCGCCGGGGGAAGGTGGGCCAGGGCCAGAAGGGGAGCTGGAAAGTCCGTTTCCGCCCCCTCCGGACCCACGGAATATTTATGAATGATGGAGGGGTGGACGGAGGGAGGCAGGGGCCTCGGCTGCCCAGGCCGGCGGGGACCGCCATGCTCTCAGGTCCCGGCGGGGGGCCGGCGCATGCGGAATGGGGACCCCGAGCCCCCAACCTCAGGGCGCGTCAGTAGCCGATTAGAGGCGACCGAAGCCTGGAAGCAAAGAGCCCCCAGCTGTTTCCTTCCACTTGGGTTCGGGGCGAGGCGGATGAAGGCGGGAAGGAGCCTGGGGAGGGAGGCAGGTGCCTGTGCTAGTGGGGTGGGCAGCCCGCGGCACTCGGAACCTCGCGTGACTCGCCCACTTAGAAGGCGGGAAACTGAGGTGGTCGCTAGACAGAGCCAAGAACGGCAGTGCTGACTTCAGGGTCCCCGCTCTGCCTACTGCGCTGTTCAGCATCACTGTGGGCCCAGGGCGGTTCACTCTTAGGTGAGCACAAAAATCACAGGGACAGTTGTTAAAATGCGGATTCCAGGGCCCCATCTCCTACTGATTAGGTATGTCTAGGGTGGGACCCAATAACCGGCTTTAAAAAAGTCAGGCGAGTCAGACACACACATTGTGAAACAATGGTGAAGAGCTATTTCGGAATAGGAAGGCTCCCCTCAACTGATGGCCAGGATGGAGCAAGAGTGAACAGGGTGGGAGAAGCAGGGAACCTGGAATTGGAAGGGATGGATTTGAATCCTGAAACCAACATTATCTCCTGGGTTACCAGGAGGTGGTGATTAACCTCTCCGTGCCTTCATTTTCCTCTTGCCGAAAATGGAAATAACATTCAGCCCACAGAGTTCTATAATATCAAAGAGATCTGTGTAAAAATGCTTTGCACACTAAACCACCACCATCATTATTATTAGCTGTCACTGCCAATCCTCTAGGCAAGGAGAGAAGCCAGCCTGAGGTGGTGGTGGTGATGAGCTCAGATGCCACCTCCTATGTAAAGCCCACCCTGATTCAGTCACTTGGGATGAAGCCCTCCTTCCTCTGGACTGCACACCACTCAACTTCTTTATCCCTATTTGGTACTCCTTTTCTGTGCCTTGGGCTGACTTTGCAGTACATGTGCCATTTTTTTTTTCACCAGAATCTGAGCCCCTCCTTTGGGGAGCCCCTGAGTTAGGGATAACATCAGAGGGCCTGGGTAGTGGAGACAGGAGTTCAGTCCTGTCACTCATTAGTCATGGGATCTTGATCTATGGATCGACCTCTCTGAGCCTCTATAGCTATAAAGTATAAAGGTTTAAGTGGAATAATGTCTGTAGGGTTCTGTAATGTCTATCACTCAGTAAGTCCAACTTGGGTAAAACAAGATACAAACTTGGGAGACTGAGAAAGGCATCATAAAGAGTGGCTTTTGACCTGGGCTTTTAAAGCCAGGAAAGATCTTTTTTTTTTTTTTTTTTAATCCCGGAAAGATTTTTAACAGGTAAAGAACTGGTAGGGAAGGCCCCTGCAGGCCCTCTTCCATATTCTGGTTACACTCTATTTATTTCTATAAATTGGAAGCAGAGAATTCCTGCTTTGAAATATGTTGCTGTTCATTTAAAAATTGAAATGGAATAAAGATAAGAAGTTGAACACACACTGTGGTCTTTCCTGAAACCAACTAAAACAACAGTAAAGGGATTTATGAAAATACTGGAAACCAAACAAAGAATGGTAACTGACTGAATCCTAAACAGGCAATAAAGAAAGTTGAAGAGCAGCCCAGTTTACACTGTGAAACCCCCATATGGTTTAGGAATTGGCTGTCCCAGGTATTTCTGGAAATTCGGTGGGTAGGGAGGCTTAAAAACAGGAAAATTGTTTGAAAATATATTTAAGAAGCAATCAGACTCCAGATACCCTCCCCACCTGGTTGAATACTGAAGGTCTATTCTCAGGAGAGGTTAACAGAGGATCTCTATTCTGCGGGCACTCTAACAACAGGAATAAAGTGAACACTTTGTACTCAATATTGAGGCCTCTAGCTTTCTTTCTCCATTAGGCTACCCAAACTCTGGCTGCCAGGAGAGTACCCTCCAGGCAGGAGATTGGAAGAGCTTTTCTCTTGACCAGCTCAACAAAAAAAGACATGGAATGGCCCAACAGATCCCTGTACACAGCCGCAGTCATGATCATCATGTATCAAGTCTTTTAGTGTCCCATTCTTAAATATAAGAAGACAGCAAAGGATGAATAAACATTTGAGAGAAGCCCCTGATAAGAAAGAGGTTAGGGCTTCCCTGGTGGCGCAGTAGTTGAGAGTCTGCCTGCCGATGCAGGGGACACGGGTTTGTGCCCCAGTCCGGGAAGATCCCACATGCCGCAGAGCGGCTAGGCCCGTGAGCCATGGCCGCTGAGCCTGCGCGTCCAGAGCCTGCGCGTGCGGAGCCTGTGCTCCGCAATGGGAGAGGCCACAACAGTGAGAGGCCCGCGTACCAAAAAAAAAAAAAAAAAAAAAAAGAGGTTAAGGGACTTCCCAGGTGGTGCAGTGGTTAAGAAACCGCCTGCCAATGCCAATGTAGGGGACACAGGTTCGAGCCCTGGTCTGGGAGGATCCCACATGCCAAGGAGCAACTAAGCCCATGTGCCACAACTACTGAGCCTGTGCTCTAGAGCCCGTGAGCCACAGCTGCTGAAGCCCTCATGCCTAGAGCCCGTGCTCTGCAACAGGAAAAGCCACCGCAGTGAGAGGCCCACGCACCGCAGCAAAGAGTGGTCCCCACTCACCGCAACTAGAGAAAGCCCGCGTGCAGCAATGAAGACCCAACACAGCCAAAAATAATAAATAAATTTATAAGAAAACGAATGAGGTTAAAACAAACATCGGGGAGAAAAAACAGGAACGTGAAAGATAGGGACTATGCAGAAAGCAGAAGACTTAAAAGAGAAAACTGTCATTAACGTCCTAAGAGATAAGATATTGTATCCATGAACAAGAATGGGATGCTACAGGAAAAAAAAAAAAGAAGAAGAACTCTTGGAAAACTTCAATAGCAGAAAATGAAAAACTAAAAAAACCCAAAGTGGTTGGAATATAAATTTGAGAAAATAGAGCAAAAAGGCTAAGAGATGGAAAACAGAAAAGACATGATAGTTTGAGGGCTAGTCAAGGGAACTCAACATCTGAATAATAGGAATTTTAGAAAGATGGATTAGAGAAAATATCCTAGAATTGAAATACATCCGTTTCAGATTGAAATGCCCCGTTTCAGATTTAGCACAGTTGATGAAAGTAGATTGACACCCAGACATCAAAATTACAGAACCCTGAGAACAAAAACATCACAAAAGCTTCCAGATAGAAGAAAAAATAAGCAGGCTTCAAACAAAGGCTTAAGAATCACACTGACATTGGATTTCTCAATAGTTAAGGTGGGAACTAGGAGACAATGTGCCTTCAAAATTCTGAGGGAAATTATTTCCATCCCAGCCAAATAATCATCAAGGGTGCAGATAAAGACATCTTTAGACATATGTAAGGTCTCTTTGCACATTTTCTCAGGAAGCTACTGGAGAGGGTGCTTCAACAGAAATGAGTGAGTAAACCAAGAAAGAGGAGGACATGGCATCTAAGGAAGAGAAGATGCCACAGAGCAGGAAGCAAAGGGATCCCCAGGCCAATGGTAGTGAGGTCGAAAGTAACTAATCCTGACTGGAGCAGGTTGAAAGCCTCCAGAAGATGAAATTGGTAGACTATCCAAAGAATTTAAGCATATTGATAGGAGATTACATAACTGTAATTGTTATGCAGGAAAGAAAAGTAATCAGCGCATATTACATGGCTCACTTGTCAGCAGCATTTATATTGCCTAATAATGCAAACAGTGAATACCGTTCCAACCACACTTGTGATGCAATTATACTGGGAGGATGACAGGGAACACAAAATGGACATGTGGGTGTGGAGAGAGCAAGGAGAAAGGTAGTGGGTGGGTGGGAGAAAGGTACTTAAAACTAAAAAGAAATCAAGAAGTAGCATTATGAGGAAATAATTCAGAATTGAAAGCAATTGCCTCTGCAGAGTGAGAAGTGGTCTGTGTGTGTGTATATGTTGAATGGGAGACTACTATTTTCCATTACAAGCCTTATAGACTTTCTAAACTATGGGCATGTACAACTAAAGTTTCTAAAAACTGAGCGAGTTACAAAAAGCCCCTAAGCCAAGGTCACTAGTGGCAGGAGGGCAGTCATTTTCAGCAGAAGGCTTAGCCTAACAAACTCTGAAATGCGAGCAGGAGAGGAACATTCTGGGGGACTCTGGGCAGCTAAGCTGAGTAGGCGGAATGCAATTCATCTGTCGAGGGTAAATTCAAATACCACACCTTCCTGAAGCCTCCTGTGGCCCCTGCAACCTCATGGATTCTTCCTTATCCCTCATCCCTTATCCCATTGTCATTACTGTGATCACTGCCTGGCTTCAACTGTAGATATTTTGTCTGTCCCACCAGGCTGTGAACCCCCTAAGGACAGTGACTTCAGCCAAGTGACACAAAGCTGCTCAGTACATACTTGCTGTGTGCATGAATGGTCAGCACCTAATGAGGCCTGGGGACATACTTACTGAACAGAATAATAATTAATTGAACAGAAAGGATCTTCTTCCTTAGAATCACTTTCACCTGTGTTTTTAGTACAAAGCAAATCATTGATAAATGTGCTCAGTGGAGCGAATATGGCCTCCTGGACTCCCAGCCTGGTATGATTTTTAAAAATTTCTTAACCTTTCAGAAAGATGCCAGGATTTCCCCATATATCAATGAAGAGAAAAAAAGAGGTAGAGAATGATTTTCTGGGTCTGGGGAGAGAGGAGGTGGCAATGATGGTGCACAAAAGAGCCCCTAGGGATTCTTAGGTGTCCAGGAAGGCGGGTGGGTGGAAGGGAAGAGTTATAGCTAATGAAAAGCAGCTAGAGAGGGGCCTGGATGGGAGGAATGATTCATCCCCAGCATCTCCTGCCCAAAGCACTCCTCTTCACTGTCCCCTGGCCCTGGCTTCCACCAGCCAGCGGTGCTGAGTCCCACATCTGGAGGGACATTTGTCTAGATCCTCCCTATCCCCCAGGACTGGGCGGTGGAATCCCAGGCCAGGCCTGCTTCCCTCTGGTTGGTGCATCTCTGAAGATGCCAGTTCTAGGGACTCAGGTAGAACCACAGAGTGCTCACACTGCATGGGACACGAGATCATCTAGCCAAATTTTAAGTCTTACAGATGAGTAAATTTTAAATAAAGAGGGGGGAGACCAGTGTAAAGTTGCCAACATTTTATTTTGCTCAGTAAAGAAAATTTAAAAACAGAATTACCACAATGTTCTGTTTCTTAATCTGGGTGGTGGTTACAGAGTTTGTTCACTTAGTGGAAATGCATCAGGCTGGACACTTGTGAGCGTGACTACTCTATATGTTAGAATTTGTAAAAAGTTTACTCAAAGAACTATCATGGGGACTTCCCTGGTGGTCCAGTGTTTAACAATCCACCTTCCAATGCAGGGGATGCGGGTTCAATCCATGGTTGGGGAAGTAAGATCCCACATGCCACGGGGCAACTAAGCCCACGTGCCAACTAAGCCCATGTGCCAAAACTACAGAGCCTGTGTGCCACGACTAGAGAGAAGCCTGTGCACCGCAATGAAGAACTGATGCAGCCATAAATAAATATTAACCAAAACAATAAATAAAAATAAAAAGAATATCATGTACTATCACACCGTTATTCATCTTAAAAGACATTTTAATGCTATAAAATGGGAAAGGCATAATCTCAATAAAGGACAGTCAGTCCTTCTAAAAAGGGGCAGTGGTAAATTTACAATAGCATAGTCTGCATGTATGACAGTAAAACAAATTCCAGGGGAGAAACAAAGCTTTATATTACAGTATTACTCATACATCGGTTTTGTCAATTTAGGAGTCTATATCTAGCTTGTTCTTAAGCTTTATCATGGTTCTTGAGAAAAACCCTGTTTCATTTTGGTTATCTTGCGAGAAATGGAAGCCACACCCAATGTAATTCCACTGAATTTGGAATGTTCCACCAGAGCTGAGAGAGGCTGAGGACCAAGACAGCAACCACCAGCCCCTCCTCCCCCCTACTGCTTGAGGGGGCAGGTGGCCAGGTGGTGGGACTCAGAGCCAGCGGGCACCCTGATCACCCAGCACAGAGTAGTAAGACGTTTTACCTGAAAGGGATGTTGCAGACCAAGGAGACTTTTGTTAGAGACCCTGGCCCATCAGTGCATCTGCAGGCTTTTGGAAACCACCCTTCTATCAGACTCCTTTATGTGAACACTGAGGCCCAAAGAGAGGAGGTGGTTTACCCAAAGTCACACAGAAAATTAGTGAAGAGTTGGGGCTAGACCTGTGTCTCTGGCCTGTCAGCTCCATATTCTACCCACCCCTCTCGGCTCTGGGGCTCCCGGTAGTTTCCTTTCCTGACCCTGAAAGAGTCTCACAGGTCCTGCCATGTTGCCATAAACTCTTCAGGGTTCCAGCTCTGGTGGCCAGAGATAGGCTGGTGTTGGGCTGCAGAGTATCAAGTTACCTGCTTGGAGTGGGTCCCTCCCAGGAGCCAGCCGCTCTCCAGCTTGGCAAGAGGACAATTTGGCAAGGCTGGGCTCATGGAAGGTGCCAGAGCTTCTAAAATGGAGCGCTTCAGCGATCCAACACCTCCTTTGGGGCTACTGTCACCAAATCCAAGCTGACACCCTGGCTGTGGGCAGAGGATGGGGGTGGTGGGTAGGGGGGTGGGGGCCTGGTTGTTCAGAAGGCTCTGCCAGTCAGGGGAGGAAAGGGGGTGGGAGGGCTTGGCATCTGCAAGATGGCTTCTTTCCCTCCTCCTCGAGGACTTTGCTTAGGCCATGCCTTTTTCCTGCTTCTGTTTCCTCTTAGACACGCCTGCCTCCACAAAGCCTCTTTGACTGGGGACCTGAGGTCTGGTCTACATTTTGGGCCTTCGTTGCCTAATCTGTGAAATGGACAGTTGTGAGCGTGGGAATATCTCTAAGGGTCCTGTCAGCACAGACATTGAGCCTCTCAGGTCAGCTCTGTGGTGGGTGCGCTCCCAGATGAGGACGTGGACCCTTGGCAGCCCAGATGGCTGATTCCTACCCTGAGCGGAGGAGTAGCTACCCTTAATTTTTCTACCTTATGTCAGAGTGCCTCAAAGCAGGAAGAAAATCCAGTTAAAATATGTTCCAGGCACCTGGAAGGTCTCAATAAATATTTGTTGAATGGATGAAAGAATATTAAGGTTTAGCATAAGGTTATTTTTAAGAAAGGTGCCACTTAAAAAAAGAGAATCAAAGACCTAGTCCAGCTGTGCTCATCTGACAAAGAGGAAATAGTCCTGATGAAGGCCCTTTCTTGTTAAAGGTCACACAGGGAATAATGGGGCCAGGCAGGTGTCCTGATCCCAGCTCTTTGAGTGCTGCTCTTCTGATAGGTGAGAGACCATCGAGGGTCAGGGCTGAATGAACAGCCCCACTATTCCACCCTCAAATCTGTAGCTTCCAGGGACACTCCCAACCTTCAGTGGGTACCTTGAGCTTCTTGAAAATTCCCTGTCATTCCTTGGGCTAGCTTGCTCCACTCCACACCCCCTTCTTTTGAATTTCCCCCAAGTTCCCCATCCTCTGCTGTAAGCTGTGTGACCTTGAGCAAGTTGCTCAGCTTCTCTGAGCTTCTCATTAAATTGAGAGAAACATTACTGATCCTTTTACTGAAGGGTTGCTGTGAGGTTCACAAGCTCTAGCAGAGAGAGTGCATGATAAAGTCAACATTTATGGGACACCCCCCCCTTACTCTTTGCCAGACACATGTGAGACACAGGATCATTTCTTGCACAAAGCAGGGTAGGGGTTAAGCAGAAATTAGATTCATAGGCAGGCAGGGCCAAACTGAGTTAGAATTCTGGCCCTACCACCGACTCACTATGTGACCCTGGCAAGTCACGTAGCCTTTCTAGGACTCTCTTTTCTCATCTGTAAAATGGAGATAATAATACCTACCTTGTTGGGTGGTTGAGAGGATTAAATATGAACACTATAAACACCCAGTGTTTGGCATATGGTAGGTGCTCAGTGAAGGGCAGCCTTCATGCATTTCTTTCTCCATGAAGTGCCCACTGGGCCAGTGCTGTACCCCTACCCTTCCCTCACACCCTGCACACCCCCACCTCCCAGGTCCTCAGATAAGCACTGGCTCCTTGTGTTTAGTAAGGCCTCAGTTCAAGGCTGTGGAATCCTACTTGGGTCTAATAAGGAGCACCAAAATAAAGGGAGGGAAATGAGGAGGCCTCAAGATGCGGAGCTTGGAGTGAGGGTTCTGTGCTTGGCTGGAAACCAGCAGGCCTGGCCCTGAGCCCCGAGCAATCACCTTTCTAAATCATATCCTTCCCTCCAAGCAAGCAAGCAAGCAAGCAAGCCGGCCCTGGTGGAGGCCCTGGCCAAGCACAGCAGAACCTTTGTGAGCTCTTGGCTCTCCTCACAGCTCCCCGCCTCATCCTGTCATCACCTGCAAGGAGCCCTGGGGTGGGGCTCCAGGCAGGGGAGCAGAGCAGTTCCCAAGCTCCCTGGCCCCCATCACCTCCAACAATTGCTAACTGCCTGAGCCTGGCATTCAAGGCTCGACGGTCTGGTCTCAGCCCCCTCTCCAGTCACATCTCCCTTCAGGGCCCCTCCTCCCCTCCCGGGCTGCCACCTGGTCTTTGATTCTCTGGAGAGGTGTGCACAGGGCCAGGGCTGTGGAGAGGCACGAAGAGGCCTTCACTCCAGGAGAGGTCAGCATTGTCTCCCCATCCTCTGCTGCTCTTAGAACAACACACTTCACCACCCTGGCCAGTCCTAACCACTCAGATCTCAGTTTAAGTCTCCACTGGCTGGATGGCTTCAGGCACGAGAGTCTCTTTCTTCCCTCGTAGAGAGAGAGCAAATCCCTGCCTAGAGCAGGGCCTAGTGGAGCAGCTTTCTGTCCACTCAGGGACTCGAGGAGACCCCTTAGATGCTATCCTTATAGCCCCCAACCCAGGAATGGCTGTGCCAGGTGCCTCATCACCACCCAAGGACAGCTTGGGCTCCAGGAACCTGACTCTGAAACCTCCATCTCTCTGAGGTTTAGCCTTGTATGAGTCAGAACTCTCAGAACTCTCCCCCTGCAGCTTGGACCTTGGGTAGTCCTTCCTCATTCATCAGGTCCAGCTGCGGAGGTGCCCCTGTGACATTCTCGCTGAACACTGCCCTACTGCCCATCACTGCCGCCATGGCAGAGCCTCTGCCCATCTCCTTCACCACTGGATTCCCGGGGCCTAGAAGAAGGTAGGGGCTCAAAAACAAGAACAGCCTGCCTGGCCCAGGACCTCCACCCCCTTTGCTGTCAGCACCCAAACCCATCTTCACGTCACTGATAAGCATTTCAACATGAAAAAAGATCATAAAGTCAGACAAATGACAAATGGAGAAAACATATGCAAGACAGAATGTTAATTCCCTTAATATTTTATAAAGTGATAGGAAAAATACCTTTGTTCATATTTTTTAATCCAATTGGAAAAAAGTAAAATCTACAAAAAAGAGAAAAGTAAACCTTTATACCTGTGAAAAGATGCTTACCTCACTCAAAACAAAAGAAAAATCAACTAAAAGTAACAGTGAAATGTACTTTTTGAGCTATGGCCCGCAGATTGGCTTAGATCAAATAGGATGCTATTTATGAGATCTACTTGCATGTGTTTGCAATAATGGATAAGGATATTCATTGCAGTATTTTTTAGAACAATAACGGACCAGATAGTAACCATTTCAGGCTTGAGGACCATACAGGCTCATTGCTACAAGAATAGGCAGTGGGCCAGATTTAGTCAGCAGGCCACAGTTTGCCAACCCCTGGTTCAGATTAATAAAAGATTAGAAATGATCTCCATGTCCATCAGTAGAAGAATGGCTAAACACACTCCAACAACATTTTGAAAGGAACACATTCTGTGTAATCTAGAATTCCCTAGGAAAATACAGAAGAGCCACAAATAACTTCCTCTGGAAGGAGGAAACTGGGAGTCCAAGGGAGCAAGTGTGGGAGGAAAGCTTTGCAAAGCATACCCCATTGCTCAGTCTGAAATGTATTCATACTGTAAACACACATTAACTTAAAAATAGAATTAGTCCCCTAGTCCCCCAAACAAAAATGTTCCCTGAAACAAACGGATCTGTGGTGAAATAAGTTTGGTCCATACAGGGTTAAGCAAAGTTAAAGTGTCTTTGTGCAGGACTTGGGGCAGGGGGGTGTGGGGGGGTGTGGCCTTTAATATGCTGCTGTGCCTTGTGACTCCCAAGGAAGACACTATATGTGGCACTTCCTATGCTTATTGTGGCACCATGTTTCCACAGAGCATCTCTGGGGTCTACTATTCTGTGACTAGATGCTGGGAATCCCCATCTCTAAGAGCAAGCACAAATGCCTTCAACCTCACTATATTTTCTCTCCCTCCCTTCTTCCCTCCCTCCCTCCCCCCCACCTCTCTCTCTCACACACACACGCACACACACACACACAAGGTACCAAAGAACTTCCTTAAGGGCATTCCTCAGGTGACTGATCTCATGAGATGCTCTGTGGTCACATATTCTTGGGAAACGCTGTTCTGCCAATGCGGTTGATAAATTATTGCTTACACTTCTAACAGATTTTACAGCTTCTCTGCCTTTGCTCACACCATCCCTTCCATCTGGACTGCTCTTTGTTTTAACCCACTTCTTCCTGCCAAAGTTCCAGCTCATCTGTCGAGGCTTGGGTCTCATGCTTTCTGCACCATGATGAAGACTTCTTGGATCCTGGCAAAATCCTAGAGATGCCTGACAAGTGTCCCAGACCCTTGTTGAAAGAAAGAAAGAGTGCAATAGAGGAATGCCGGAGGGAGGGAGGAGAAAGGGACAGAGGGCTGGATGGATGGAGGGTTAAATTGCTGTGCGTGATTGTGATTGGGTTAATGAGTGGGGATGCAGTAGCTTGTTATACCTGTGTCCACAAATCTGTCATCATGGATGGCGCCGGCAGAACTTCAGCTTTGTAGATCTGACTGATTGCCCCAAAGCAGCTTGTTGGCCTGCTCTTGGGCAGTCCCCGGAAGAGGGGAGAGGTCCCTCTCTCCCAAGCCTCTCCCCTGGGCCCTCATCCCTATCCAAAGCCCCACCAAGAAAAATGCCCACCTTTGGATGTGGATCTGGGGATGTCTTGCCACATTATGTGTCCCTGCCCTTGTCTGCATGGGCACTCCCTAGGAGATGGGCATCCCCTGAGTTTTGACCAGAGAACCTGTGGGGGTCTGTAGAAACTGAGCTTTCCTCACTCCCCACCCAACTCTGCAGCCCACTAGACACCCCAACACTGTGCCTCTAGGGGGCCCTATGAGAGTAGACCTGCACAGGGATCCAAAATGGAGAGGCCAATTCACCAGCTTATCTTTAAGCAAGCTTCCTCATAAGCAATTTCCTCTGGAAACCTTCAGCAAACTGCCTAACCTCTTTGAACCCCATTTTCCCCTCACTCCACAATGGGCATGTCTACCTCATTGACTACTTATGAATATTAAGTTAAACAAAGTAGATGAAAGTATCTGGCACATAGTAGGGTTTTTGCAGCAGTTTCTCTCTCCCTTTTTCCCCAGTGTGGATTCTGAGCTCCTAGGGAGACTGCTTCTTAGTTTTCCATTGTGTGGTGTCAGGACACTGAATGAAGGATAAATTGGGACGGATGGGAGAAGGCAGCTGTGGCCCAGTCTGTGCCAAGTACAGGTAGGCAAATTTCAAAAGCAGCCTCAGCCCCAGGGAAGGCTTCCCTGAGCCTTTCCATTCTAGGGCCGCTTTGATCGTTTGGCTTGTGACCAGCTGGTTTTCTCGTCAGTCTCCCCTCTCACCCCAACCCACCTTCCGCAGATGTAGATTCCCCTCAGATCAGGTGCTGGGGATGACTCACCTCTAGGTCCCCAAGCCCCCCTCAGTGCTTAGCACAGAGCAGGCTCACCAGATAGAGTAGTGGAAGAGGCTAGTCTCTTCCGTTGTCACTGAAGGTCCTTTAAAGAAAAGTCTTACTTGCTGCCGAGAGGGTGCCAACCTTTTGGCAAGAGAGAGCAGAGGCACTGGGAGCCCAGGCAAGGAGACGGGATGAGGTGATGAGAGGCAGGGGTGGTCACAGCTGGATGAGGGACAAGCTACTTTGTGATCTGCCCTTGGGCATTCATTCATTCAACACAATGAACGAATATTAAGTGCCTAGTGTTCGGCAGGCTCTTTGCACATTCTGGCTTGTGATACTGCAGGGTGTTGGTCAAGAGTGATGTGGATCTGGCTCTACGTGTTCTTGGGCAAGTTGCTTAACGTCTCTGAGCCTCAGTGATAGCATCAGCAATAAGGTCAATGTTTCACAAGGTTGTTCTGAAAGTTACATCAGTTTATTTATGTAAATTTCTTGACACAATTCCTGCTAGATTACTGTTTACAGATATAACTGTTAAAGATAATAATAATCCTGACTCAATCCTGCGTGGGTAGAGCCAGGGCTCCAAAAAGCCCTGGAGTCCAGGCCAGCAATCCAGTTCCTTCATCTGAGAGATCAAAAAACTGGGACCAGAGAAGACAGAGGATGAACAGGAACAGATCCCTGGCCAGGGGCTTTCAGGGCACTCTTTCCATCTGAGCTGTTATTTTTCCCTAAGTTTAGAGCCTGCAGAGCAGGCATGTATGCTGATTTGCCAAGTACTCCTCTGGGGAAAGTGGTATGTAAAGCTGGGGCGCAGTTTGCACATAACAGTGCAATAAAGGCGACTTCCGAGATTCACAGCTGAGGATGTACTTAAGATGCAATCCACTGCTGGGCCTGCAATATTCTGCTCTGAGCACCTCCTCTCTCTGGCTGTCCCTTCTGCTGAGTTACAGCCTGGCCCAGGAGGGCTTATTACTTCAGCCCCAGAACATTCTCTTACTGGAGGTTGAGGCAATAATAATGATACAAGTGTATTTATAAGATTTTCCAGATTTCATCACGTTGTCATATCCTTAATTTCATCTGACCTCCACATTTTTTAACAGATGGAGAAACTGAGGCACAAGGAGTTAAGTAACTTATCTGAGGTCCTGGTACCAGTCAAGGTATTTTCACAAACTCTAGCGTTTATTCAATTACTTAAAATAAAAGCGGACACTCACTAGGTGCCTCATGGAAGCCAGTCTCTATTCAAAATGCTCTACCAACATTAAGTCCCAGTAACCCTCATAAGCACCCACTGTGGCAGAAACTTACTATTCTTTCCCAGATGACAGAGGTCAAGTAACTGACCCAAGGATACACAGCTCTAGCAGGTGGCAGAGCTAGGGTTCAAATCCAGATAGTTGGGCTCCATAATCCCCATTCTTAATCTCTATGTCAGGGTTTCTTAGCCTTGTGCTATGGACATTTGGGGCCAGAAAATCCTTTGTTCTGGGGGCCTATTCTGTGTGATGTAGGATGTTTAGCAGCATCTCTAGGCTCTACACACTACATGCCAGAAGCTACCCCACCACCACTACCACCATAGTTGTGACAACCAAAAATGCCTTCAAACATTGCCAAACGTCACTTGGGGGGTAAAATCGCCTCTGGTTGAAAACTACTGCTCTGTTATGCTATTCTAAAATGATAATACGTATAGGTTTTTTTTTTTAATATAGCAACCTCTGATTTCAGACAAAATATGTTCTGTAGACCTCTTTCCAAAACGAATCAACATTCAGATAACAACCTTAACTGCTCACCTCCTATGCCCAGGTAATTTATAGACCATTTAAAAAATGAACTGATGCTTAGGAAAATCAAGCAACTTGCCCGGAATAACAAAGCTGGTATGTGGCAGAACAAGAACACGAACATCAGTCTCAAGGTCCACATGACAAACTTTTCTGGTAGTATTCATTCTAAAATGACATATTCTGTATTTTCTCAATTCCAGGATACACTTTCTCCCCACAATTTAATAGTTTTGAAATTGAGATGCAACTAAAACCAATATTTGTTTACATAGAAAATTTTTTATTCTCCCCAAAGCTGCTATTTAATTAAAATTGTGTCTCATAACTAATAGCCTCTTAGAATTGAGAATTGAGGGCGGGAGCTGTGAACGTGGGAGATGCTGATGGAGTCAGATGAGAAGGAATGACACAGCAGTAGCCCTTCCTGTACTGGGATGTTGCCTGGTCCTCTACGTCAGCCATTCCACCAAAACCCTGCCTCCTTCCCTGCTGACCCCTATCCAGCCTTTGTAACCTAGCTCATACCACACTCCTCCGAGAAGTCTTTCCAGGTCCTTTGGCATGAAGCTCACCCTTTCTAATTTCATCTAGAGGCTTTTTTTCTTTCAGAGCATTTCAGGGACATGATAGAACATATAGCTGATTAAACACTTTCTCCTTAATCATGGGTGATATTGGCATCTTGCTGTACAGATGAGAAGACTGAGGCCCAGAGAGGGGCAGCAACTTGCCTAGCCTCTCTCTCAAGGGCAGAAAGAGAAGTAAGTCTCCAGGTTCTTCATATCAGTACTCAGGCTTGTTCTGGGATAGTTAACCATAACCAGCTGGTTAGCAGTCAGGTTAGCAGAGACTTTCCCTTGGAGAAAGTATTATTCCATGCTGTAGTGAGGTTTGACCATGACTGCACAATAAATGCTGTGGTATCTGTGCTCAGAGTGGTGAAGTGGTTCGCCTAAGGCCCCACAACTCCCAAGTAGCAGCCCTCAGACTGGGTCTCCTCACACCAAACCTCTGCTCTTTCCCCTGTTCCTTACTGCTGGCTTGTCCAACCTTCTCTCACTCCAATGCTTCCAGCTCCTGGGCAGGCCTGCATCCACTCTCACAAGCAGGAAAAGGACAGCAGCTCTTCCAGGCCTCTCTCAGAGAACGAGCACCCACATCCCTGCTCTCATGATGTCACAGGGGTTGTGGTCTGGCCCCTCCAGCATTGCCCACCAATGATCTAACTCTTCTAGAGCTGGATTCGAATCCTGCATCCAGCACAGTGACAAGCACAGGACCCTGCCCAAGCACCAGACTCCAAACCAGAGAGCAACAGGGCTGCAGGAAGTCCCTGTGATGGTACATTTTCACAAGTCAGCTGGGGACGACCCTGCTAATCCTATAGGTTGTTATGAAGACTGAAATGACGATGTCTGTGAAGACCCTTTATGCACTTTCAAGTGCTGTGGCAGGGTTGGGGCTGGTTGTGCAGTGTATGCAAGGACACAGGCTCTGGCTTTAGACAGACATGGACTGTGTGACTGCGGGCAAATAATTTCTTTGAAATTCAGTTCTCTCATGGGGATAATATATCAACCTCATCAAAATATGAGTCTTAAATGAGAATATATGCATAAAGCATCTCACACAGTACCTGGCCTACAGGAGGCACTCAATAAATATTAAATTCCTCCGTAAGTATAAGCATCATTACACGAAGCACAACAGAAATCAATACTTTAATTCTATTATTTAAGCACACTGACAAATCTCATGCTATGGGTAGCGACGCTAACCTCAAGTGAGCACTGAGATCACCAATGACTTTAAAGCACCAGCCAACCACCTTTGTGTTTAGTCATCTATCTTCCAGGGGGACTGCAAAGCTGGAAAAGGAATGGCAGTCCAGAGGAAAACGCCACTATGTAATGGAGGTAAATTAACAATGTACATCTCCCTCTCCACACTGTTTCAGGTCTGCTCCCCTTCCTTATAAAAAGGCTGGAGCTGAGACACAAGAAGTTTCTAAAGAGGGCAATGAAAATTATATGGGTTGTGGTTTGAGAAGGGAAGGAAGAGAAGAAAAAAACAAGGCAGAAATTACTTGACATGGAAAGGAAGGGGTAAGACAGGTGATAAATAGAAGGATATTATATGGCAGGGGAGGGTGGTGAGTCACATGCCAAGGTTGTTATTGTGGCAGGGCCTGGGGGGACCAAAGGGATCATGTCTCAAGACCTGGAACACTTCTGAAGAAAGATTATACAAATCACAGACATTACTAATTATGATTAACAGTGACCAATGTGGGGTTTGCTTTTTCAGTTCAACCATGTTCTCTCATTTTCTAAACATGCCCAGAAACTGCAGGCCAGACTTCACCACACACCGCACCTTTGAAAGGCTCTATTCCTATGGCCAGCTCACACAGACAAGGGGTTGAGGTTCAGCATTTCTTGGAGGATTCCCCTGACCAGAGGGTGATGGCCAACTCCTGAGTGGGAATTTCAAGGGTTTTCATGGATTGGCCCCTAACTGCCTTTACGTCTTTATCTCGAGTTGCTTTCCCCTCCCCTCAATCTTCCAGCCACTCTGAATTTCCCATTGGTCCTAGAACACATCATTTGTCCATTCATTCAACAAATATGGAGCACCAGCTACCTGCCAGGCACTATTAAAGGCAATGGGATACAACCACAGCAAACACTACAAGGTCCCAGACCTTGTAGAACTTATATACTAGTGCAGGAAGTCAACTTATTTTTAGAAAAGGTAAAGCTAGTTTCAAAAGCATCATCGGAGAAAGCTGCTCTGTGGAGATAATGTTTAAGCAAAGATCTGAATGATGTGAAAAATGAGCTAGGAATTCATTGGGCTAACAGCTGTCATAGCACAGCAAGTGTAAAGGTCATGAACAAGCTTCTCTGAATGTGCCTGGTGAGTGGGAGAAACAAAAAAGACCGTAGTAGCTGGGCAGAGTGAACAAGAGTCAGACTAGGAGATGTGGCCAGGGGTAGGCATGGACTAGATTGTGTAGGGCCTTAGGGTCATGGTCGGAGTTTGGATTCTGGCCTAAGACCACTGGAAGGGTCTGAGAAAAAGAGGTTCATGATAACTCTGCCTGTTACATGGAAAACAGACTTGCAGCAAAAGACAAAGTGAGAGGTGATAGTGGTTTGAACTGAGGTGGTAACAGCAGAGGTGGTGAGAAGTAACTGGGCACAGGTGATGGGGATGCAAGACACTTGAGCCGGGCCTTGAAGAATCGGCAGCCTAACAACTTGCCATCAGGGCCAATGACTTATCTTTGTGGCCAAAACACTTGGAATAATGTTTGGCATGATGTGTGTTAAATGGAACTGGAAAAGTAGCAACAAATCTTTTGGAAGAAAAATATTTTCATGTAACTAATCTTGAGTTTTCCATTTCAGAATGCTATACAATCCTTCTGAAAATGAGAAAAATAAATACATTGTAGAAAATAAGGAAAAATTTTAATCCCCCATACTCCCACCACCTAGAGACAAACATTAGTATTTTGGTGTACTTCCTCCCACCCCAGTCTTTTCACACAGATTTTTTTTTTAAATTAAAGGTGAGAATTTCCACTCTGAGGAGCAGGCTGCTCTAGCAGCGATAGTTGGTTGGGTTGACTGCCACTCCACAGCTGAATGGCCTTTTACAAGTCACTTTCAGATCCATAAAATGAAGATAGTAACACCTACTGCCTCAGGTTACTGTGAGCCTAAATAAAATGATTCATATGAAGTACCTAATATGATGCTTGGAACATAGTAAGTGCTCAGTATATAGTAGCTGCTATTAATAAAAGGAAGTCCAAATCCCACAAGGCACAATTATAAGGAAAGCTTTCAACATCTCATTTTTTAGGAAAAAGGCTTTGAAAACCCACACTCTAACCACATGTATCCTTCCAAAGAAAAATAATCATACCAAGAATAGAAATTTGCCAAATAAGATGTAGCAATACCAAATATTTTTAAAACCAAAATTTTATGGTATGCAAAACAGCAGTGTGCCAAGAACTAACCCCAGACCCTGGCCTGTTTAATAAACCTCTCTCCTATAAAGCTGACATACTTATGGGATTACTGTTTACATTAATAAGTTTGAAGGGTGGACACTGCTCACCTGCCAAGAAATGATTCTTTCAGGCTTTCCATCTTCAGTTTCGTCTGTGTGGTAGGACAGAGCACAGCACTGTTGGGATGCTTCTGTTCTCCCCTGGCCTCTGCCACCACCGAGTGGTGTGATCCTGAGCAAGCTGTTCTGTCTAGTCCTCTGTAAAATGAAGCGTCATCTGTATAACTCTACTGCTCTAAACTCTACTATGCAGATTTTAATTTAATATGTATAATACTGGTTTAAGGAAGAAGTACCACATCTTAATCGGGTATCTTGAAAGCCTTAAATAGCAGGTCATGACTGGAGACAAGAGCATGTCTCCCACTTTTCTAGGTCTAGCTAGGGCATCACCTCCTCTAGTTACTCAGGGCTCTCCCTTCACACCGTGGGTTTTCCGCCACCTCGGGTGACCACACACCCTGGTTTGTTCCAGACAGTCCTGCTTTATCTGTTGTTCTGGCGTAACTAATAATTGTACCCTCACACTATCAAAAGTGTCCCGGTTGGGATGATCAGTGATAGAATTACCCTACCCTTTGCCCTGCTCCTGGCAGCTCCTGGCTTGCATGTCTGGCTCCCCCATGTGACTGAGCTCACTGAGGGTATTGGCTCAGTCTTACCTTTGCATCCATGGCATGAGATTCATCTCATTCACCTTTGTATCCATGACCCTAGCCTCATGCCTGAGGCTAAATTTAGATTAAGCACCACAGGCATTCAATACAATATTTGAAATAAGAATGAAAAGCAGGGAAGCTGGTGGCGCAGTGGTTGAGAATCTGCCTGCTAATGCAGGGGACACGGGTTCGAGCCCTGGTCTGGGAGGATCCCACATGCCGCAGAGCAACTAGGCTCGTGAGCCATAACTACTGAGCCCGTGCGTCTGGAGCCTGTGCTCTGCAACGAGAGGCCGCGATAGTGAGTGGCCCCCGCTTGCCACAACTAGAGAAAGCCCTCGCACAGAAACGAAGACCCAACACAGAAAAAATAAATTAATTAATAAACTCCTACCCCCAACATCTTCTTAAAAAAAAAAAAGCATGAAAAGCAAATATGAGACAAGGAATTAGATTTGCAAATCTTTACATCACGTTAGAATCATGGTTCCACCTTTCACTAGCTGTGTGGCCTTCTAATCATTAGGTTTTCACCTGAAAAAAATACAGATAATATTACCTTTTTCATAGGGTGGAAAAGTTTAAATGAGATAATTCAGGTAAAGTGCTTGAGCACAACACTGGAATACAGTGAGCACTCTTCCTTAGCAGCAGCTGCTACCAGACAATGATGAACACTCCTCCTGCTGCTGCAACTCTGCTCTAAGAAACGTAAACCAACACCTAACAAGCATCCAGTAGGCACTCAATAAGTGTGCACTAAACGAATACTTGGTCTTATGCTAGACCAAGCTGGCAGCAGACCAGATTCTTGGATTACAAAATGCATTAATCAAAATAACAATTTAGTGGGACTTCCCTGGCGGTCCAGTGGTTAAGACTCTATGCTTTCACTGCAGGGGGCATGGGTTTATTCCCTGGTAGGGGAACTAAGATGTCACATGCCACGGCCAAAAAAAAATTACAATTTAGAAGTCAAAAGGTTTGACTCTTCTAAGTCCAGTTTAAATAATAACAAAAGAAAACCGCACCTCGTATCCACAAGAACAGAACATACAACACAGCAGCACTATCTGGCCATATCCTAGACATGTTAATTAACAGCATTTAAACTTCATCCTTGTTATAACTATGACCTCTTTTAAAAGTTATTTTTCTAGAAGCATGCCAACTTGGATATTTTGGTCCATCTCTTCTCTTTTTGAACTGTCAGCCTCTCAAGTTTTATGTGATTAATGTATATAGAGAAAATTAGAAAAGGCTTCAGATTGAGTCAACAGTAGTTTTCTTTATCCCTCAATTACAATATCCTCTTTGCAGTATATCCTTGTTGAACATTTGGAATGAATTAAGACTTTAAACTTCCAGATGTTTAAACTACTACTGTAAATTCAAACTCATTAAAAAGGGCAGATTTACTACCTCTACTTAATTTTGAAGTCTGTTGTTCACCGTCCGAATAATTTATGAAACCAAATACAGTGGCAGGTAGTGTATTCTATTTATATAGTATTCATGGTGAGAAATAAGGGGCATTTTAAAGGTCTGGAAATTAACTGCCATTTTAGCCAACCTATAGATCACACTTGTTTCTAAGCTAGTAATTGTTTCCTGAAACTGATCTAGTAGAGATTTTTATGCTAATCTGTACTAAAAATTACTTTGCTTTTTCTGGCCACAAAAAGCTGGCTACAGAGGAGCATTTGATTACAGCAAGAAGACAGCTGCATCTACTCTAGTGAAGTAAATGGACCTGGATCTACAGCCCTTTGTGGTAGTGTCCTGGCAGCCAAACAAAGGTGGCAGCATTTCTACACCTAGTTTGCAAAGTCTCAGAAGTTTCAGGCTTCAGTTTTTTTGTTTTGCAAGGAACCCACGTTGACTATAATGAGCACATTTTAGAGATGCTGTGCTGAAAGTTGGCAATGGATAAAGCAAGAACATAAAAGAAGCCTATCCCTAAAGCAAATATTTCTCTTACAAACCTTAAGAATGAAGTGGCTTTCATAATCAGTTTTAAGATTGAAGGATTGGATTGTAGTACCTGGCTCTGGCACTTAATAGCTATAATTCGGGGCAATTCATTTACCTCTGTGAGCCTGAACTTCTCAACTGAAAAATGGGGATAATTCTTGCCTGAATTTTTCTTAGAACTTGAATGATACAATCAAGGTGCTTCGTAAGCTCTAGAGTATCGTATAAATATTAATAAACACTGCAAGTACAATTTTCCTATGTTTTATGAATTACTCACTTTATTTTTTTTTTTTTTGCGGTATGCGGGCCTCTCACCGCCGTGGCCCCTCCCATTGCGGAGCACAGGCCCCGGACGCGCAGGCCCGACGGCCACGGCTCACGGACCCAGCCGCTCCGCGGCACGTGGGATCCTCCCGGACCAGGGCACGAACCCATGTCCCCTGCATCGGCAGGCGGACCCCCAACCACTGCACCACCAGGGAAGCCCGAATTACTCACTTTAAATAGCACTTAAAAAGTGGCTGTCCCTAATATGAAACAAAAACCAGATCCAATGAAGTTACTGCAGAGGAACTGGCCACAAGAGGAGTAGGCAGTGCGGGGGGGGGGGGGGGGGCGTCTCTTTCAACTCAATCAACTACTATTTACTTCAAGGGGCCATTGTTAAGAGTTAAATAAAAATTACATAAAATTATTAATAACTCATTTGTTCTCATCAATTTACAGGTAACCAATCCTATGTTAGGCTTCAGCTTTTTTTCCCCCAAAATGAGAGTGGTAATGTCAAAAGCAAAAATTCCTCCAATTATATATATTAAATCATGAATGTACTTCCTAGTATCTTTTGAAAACTGTTTAGATATGATACAGAAAATTTTTAATATTTATTTATTTATTTGGCTGTGCCGGGTCTTAGTTGCGGCACGCAGGGTCTTCATTGCCACGTGTGGGATCTTTAGCTGCGGCACGTGGAATCTAATTCCCTGACCAGGGATCAAACTCGGGCCCCCTGCATTGGGAGCACAGGCTCTTAACCACTGGACCACCAGGGAAGTCCCCAGAATTTTTTTTTAATCGCACAAGGCTTTTATAGATACCCTAATGTGTTATTTTTTCTTTTAATTTCAATAATCTGATCCACTTAACTATAAGGTATGTGTGTTTGTGTGTGTGTGGTTATAAATAAGTACAATTGTAGTCCTATGGGTCAACCCTAGGCTGTAAGCTCTGTAAGAAAGTGCATGTTATTGCCAGCACTTAATCCAGAAGCCTGGCACACAGTAAACATTCAACTAATATTTGAGGAATAAACAGTCACTACATCAACCTCTTTCTAACTATCTAATCTTGCAAAAATGATAATCTCTGTTTCATCAATGGGGAGACTACCATTGACTCAATCTATCTTCAAAGACCAGAGTTTGTGAAGATGCTTCTTAACAAATTAGGGTTTTCAAGCTTTCAATAAATTCTCAAATTAACTTTGAGAACATACAGAGATTATAAACAAATGGTGAGGCACATTTAAAGCTTAACCAATGCTTGCAGCATGAATGTTTTGGATAAATTAGTATAGTAGACTGAAAACAGGGCCCTATTTTATAGCTCCACCCATCAAGACAAGGAGTCTATTATCCTTATCCTTTCTGGGCAAGCCTCGTGACTTGCTTTGACCAAAAGATGTGATGAAAGTGATGTTCTGTGAGTTCTTGAGCCCAGGCTTTGAAGCTATTGCCTTTGTCTTCTTGGTACTCTGAGACCACCATGCCATAAGCCCAAGATAAAAGACCACATGACAGGCCCAGCTGTCCCATCTAGGCCCCCAGCCAATCTACCAGCTGAATGTAGAGTCCAGATGAGACCAGCAAAAGGACCACTCAACTAAGCCACAAAACTGTAAACTTTTTTTTCAAGCCACTAAGTTTTGAGAC
The DNA here is from genome assembly GCF_026419965.1 of Kogia breviceps. Taxonomy (NCBI): domain Eukaryota; kingdom Metazoa; phylum Chordata; class Mammalia; order Artiodactyla; family Physeteridae; genus Kogia; species Kogia breviceps. The sequence continues at coordinate 64,313,772 of NC_081316.1, read as the reverse complement.
ACCAGTAAGTAGTAACAGATAATTGATAATAAATTATCTAACTCTCATAGCACAAGCTTAAGTGTGGTTTTATAGTTGAGGAAATATACCCAGATTATATAATCTGCCAAGGTCACACCACTATTAAGTGTCCTAAGAACTGCATGCAGCTATTAAAAGGCCAGCTGTGTCTCCTTTTCTGTCATCCTGCCATCATGAACCGAATCAGTTCTTTCTGTCATGGACAGAGGCACCTCTTAGAGCTCTGGATATAAGATAAACTCTGTTATCTTTTTTATAGCCTGCATGGGAAATGTGTCCTGATTTGACACATCTGCCACATTTGTCCACAACAGGGAAATGCACTGCTATCAGTAAGACCAAGCACTCCGCAAATATACCCCCATCCTGTTTTCTGAAACTCAAATAACACTAACTTATCCCAACATAAAATAATGCAATGACATCTTTGCAACATTAATTCATTTACATTTTAGCCAGCAACAATTATGCAAACACTAATAATTTATATCGGGGTCATACAGCATATAATACTTAAAAACTTAGATAAATCCTACATTTAATAATTTCACAATTAAAATGGCTTTTTTTTATTCCCCCAAGTAGTAAACCATACACCAAAAGAAAAAAAAAAAAGATCTTATCTTCAATTGTGAAGGTTATAAATATTTTTGAAAAGAGAATTTACCACAAGAATCTGTTTTGTCCCCATCAAAAACAATGTACCTGAACTTTAAACAAAATTCACATTTTATTTAGGTTGAAATAAACTATACAAAATTGATTTTCTTCACCAAAAATAACAGCAATATTTTCTATATTATTCCTAGATAAACCACAAAACACTTATTTTTGTAGGTTTTCTAGGTTTTGCTTATAAATCAAGATGAGGCAGTAGATATAGTCATGGAAAAAGACAGAAGAAAACAGACAAATCAGTTGTCAGTATCCATGGTCTCTGATCCTGTCTTGACCATGAAACAGAAGTGTTCAACATATACCTGTCAAAAAGCTTATGAAGATGTAGGCTCAATAAAGGAATGTAAACAGCAACAATCAGATGTGGAACAACAATGGCAGGCTCTTCCATTCAAACTTTAACTTGTTCCTTCAACTTCATTTGATAAAGGCAAAATCTACACTGAAATCCTTGTTTGGCAAGCTCACACGTTTCTCTTACAGTCTGATCATTTTAACGGTCCCTTACAGATTTTTAACAGCATACTTAAAATTCCTACTATTCAAAGGTCAGTCATGAGCTTCATTGTAATGTTTTATAAAATGTATTCCTTCCTCCCATACCTCCTCAAAATTTATTTCTTCAAAGAACTGACAACTAAGTACCTGACAATTGGATCCACAGTGACAAATGTTATATCTAAAATGACTTAACTAATACAATTTCAAAGTGCCATTAGCAGAGATCACACAGAGTGTAATGGTACTTTCAATGCTATCTTCTGGAAGAACAGTTAGGTCTCCAAAGCACGGGACTTCAAACGGGCCATTTAAACAGGCAGATTATCAATGACTAATGTACTCAATGGGAGGCCTGCAGGTCAAGATATTCAGTGATTAAGTGGCCTACGTACACCGTACAACTTTTCTGTGAGATATTTTCAAATTTCTTACAGATTTTTTCAAATATCAAATATAAGAGAAAGCCTATTTTAAAAGTCTCTTAGGTATTTTCAATGGTTTCTGAATTATCTGTAGGAAGCTCTGACTTACTTGTATAGAGTTTGATATATGTATCCACCATTAAATCCAAATCGTGTTTTATATCAAAATTTATGTTAAGCAAAGCCAAGTTACTTGACCTTTGGTCTGTCAAAGTGTTCCTCAGGTATGCTTTGAGACGCTTTCGTCCATTTTCATAGCGTTCATTCTCAACCTTCATCACAGGAAGAATACACAGGACCTTCAGCAATGCATAAACATTAGGAAAAAACTTGATGTCTGGCAAATGAAGGGCTTCATAAATAGTGGATGGAAGTTCTATATCTTTTCCTCTGTGTTTCCACTTGATTCTCCAACAATGCAGCTCAGCAGAGAGTGTGTCAGGATTAGGTAAATCACTTCTGTACATGTCAGCATGATGCTCCTCTGATGTATTGAATTTAAGCTGTCCCATGACAGAGGGTACCAGAGATAAGCATTTAAGAGCTTTGAGGTGTTGTTCTGAGAATATATCTTTCAGTTCTTGAATAATGTGTTCCACTGTTGGAACACTTAGAGTTTCTTTATAGTAACTCTCAGAGGTTAGCTGAGATTCCAGGTTACTGTGCTGAGCTCTGCGAAATTTCCCCGGGAGTTTCATCTGAATATCAAGTTTGGCTGCCAAATTTGTGGCTTCCTCAAACCAAAATTCATGATAAACTTCGATATTTTCCATCACTTCATTTAGTGAATGCAGCACTGCAGTCAAACTACTGGCTGCAAAGAAGACATCAGAAGTTTGCCCCTGAAGATTTTTCCCAAAGGCTCTTGTAAAAGATAGAACATTTTTAAGAACAACAATGGTGACGATGAAATCAAAATCTGTTACTGCACTACAGAGTACAAATGCTCGGCCAGCTATACAGTTATTCCATCTAACATTTGTGTCACTATTTATACCATCTAAACATAAAACAAGTGCTTGTAGGAGGTCCACTAAGATTTCAAAAGCATCATGCCTGCCTGTCCACTGAGAATGGCAAATTTCCTTCAGTTCTTTGCCCCTTTCTTCGTTGTTCTGAAATAGGACAGAAATGACATTGTCAAGTTCTAAAAGCAGTTGTGGTGATCGATGGAAAAAAGAACAAACTTCCTCAATTGTTCCTAACGCGACAGATACTCCCATAACAGGCACTGATTTTGCCAACCATATATTTAAGGCACAGGAAGAGCAGAGTGTGTAGATAGCTTGGGGATATTTCTCTAAAAGTCTAGAAGCAACAACTTTCATTTTGGAAGAAAATCCACTGGACACAATGTAAGCCTGGCCACGACAGTACTCCATGTTTAATCCCCACTTCTCAGTTATCGTAGTGTGAAATTTCACAGCCAAAATTTCTGCATCAGCTTCATAAGGCAGGAAGCCCACAAACTCCTCTCTCAGGTTGTGAGCTTCGTCAACAAACCTCACCAACACAGGCAGGTGCTCTTCCCCTGCTATGTCCACCACATCGTCAGTGACGATGGAAAAGAAGTGAGAGTCTCTCACTTCCCTGAGGGTTTCTTCCCGAATGCAGCTCTCACAGATCTCTAGCATCTGTTTCTGCTGTGTTTTTGAACAGAACAATGTGTTAACTGCTGTTGTCTCAAAGCGCTTTCTCAGAACCTCTTCACCAGAATTGATTCGGCACTCCAGCAGTGCTTGAAAGTTATCAGGAGTAAAGAGACCTTCTGGGATTTCATCAGCTTCATGTCCATCCAGAGGTATGTTCTGTTTTCCCATAAGAATCAAAATTTCAAATAAAGATTTTAAGTATTCTTTGTTTTCCTTCTCTTCAAGGGTTAAAGGTAAAATGTCTTCATCCTGCTCTTCACCCCCTTCTTCTGCACTGGGGTTCTGAGCACTGCTGTTGTTTATTTCCTTATGTTTTGGTTCCTGTTCAGAAGTTTCATCAACTGGAAAACAAAGAATTTTATAAACAGGCTCATAAGAAATCATACAAACAAAAAAATTACATTTTTGACAGGTTAAATATTTAAAATCCACAAATTCATTCATTCAACACTCATGGGGTACCTACTGGACCACAGACTAGGATACACAGGTTAAAATAAGATACACTCTAGTGGAGGAGACAAACACTGAATGGATATATATTTAATCCTGTATGTCAAAGCTATCATGAGAGGAACAATTTCTTAAAAACTTAATAAGGCACATCACATATACAGAGTAATAAAAGACAGTCCATGTCCTCACAAAAAGGAAGGGGAAGAGAACTAATATTTACTGAGGCACTGCGTTGGCATTTTATATGTAGCACACTGCTCCCTGTACAGGCACGTGGTATCAACCCCATTTGACAAATGAGGACAGTAAATAATTGCCCAAGGTCACAGATGGAGGTGAAATTCAATTCCAAGCTTCTCTAGCTCCAAGGTACATGCTGACATTGTTTCTATCAAACCATTAATCTACACTTTTATATGGGAGATGAGACAATACAATATAAAGCATATTCATGCAATTTTTAGGGATATATTAGAATATTAGAAATCTTAGCCTAATCTCTTCATATTTGGATGGGAAAACTGTGGCCCTGAGGTTAATAAGGGTCCTGACCATAGTCATACACACAACCCTGAAAGTCCTGGTCCCTGCAATCCCTTTAGGTTCATTTTTTAACCATCATGGGTTATTAGACGCTCCAACAACAAAATTAGTGTGTAGTTCCCCAAATCTGGCACCCTGTTTCAAGGTACTGCACAGACTATCTTTCCCTCCTTTCTTTGCCTGAATCCATGTCTCATCATCTATAAAGGGGGAAAATAATAGTACTTTCCTCAGGGCTACTATGAGAATTACATGAATTAATATAAGTAAAGCACTTATAATAATGACTTAGCACACAGTAAGCACTCAATAAAAAAAGTTATGTTAATAATAATAGCAGTAGTAGGAGGAGACAGGAAAGGAAGAGTAATAGTAATAACTGACAAGAACAGAAAAACCTTCCAGTCCTCATTCTTTAGTGACACAGCTCAGGCATCAGTACCTGGAGAACAGCTATTGTGACTCCTGCTCTCTGTAAGCCCAAGTGTCTCAACAGCATTTATTCCTTAAATATTTACCAAGAACTTAGTATGCACCACACATTGAGTGGACAGAGATTGTGCTCCTTTCTTTCCCTACACTAGGACACTCTGACTGTGTGCCTGCCATCCTTACTACACTGGGAGCATCTAGTGGAGAGAGAGAAGGCCAAGTGCATGCCATAGTGGCACTCAATAAAGGCAAACTAAGACTTTATCTCACAGACAATTCCAGACCACAGGACAATGCCTACCACACTCTTACAGCATTCTCACAGTAGGTTTTTGGACATAAAACATATTTATTTGTCCTTACCAGGTCAAGGCCTTTTAAAAAGGCATTCAGAAGTTGAGTCATTAACACTATCACTTACTTTTTTTCTGTTTCAGTGTCCTGATTTCATCTTCACTCTAAATGACAAGAAAAAAATATCTTTGAGAAAACTGAACTCTAGTATTATCATCACAGACTCACAAGTAAAAAGCATATTATGAGTCAAATTTAATTCTTTCTTTCTTTTTTTTTTTTTTTTGGCATGCAGGATCTTAGTTCCCTAACCATGGATCAAACCCGTGCTCCCTGCAGTGGAAGCACAGGGTCTTAACCACTGGACCACCAGGGAAGTCTCAAATTTAGTTCTTTTAAGAGCATGAATTCTTCATAAAGAATACATTCTTCAAACAGACAGATGACAGGAAAACTGGAACAATAATTTGTTAATGACTCCAAGTTTGTAATAAAATACTAGAGGTTAAAGAATACATCATTTAACTTACTTTTATACCTATATCATCATAATTTGGGGTTACAAGTGTGTATTGGCTAATATTGATAAAAGGCATGAAAATATATCATGGCATTTGAGGTCAAATCCAAGGGGCCATAAACCATGCCCCCCACCCAATCTAACCCCAGGGATTGCCATGTAAAAGGGAGTTGCTGGATCCCAGAACCTAACACAAAAGCTATGAGAAATCTCTGGGAAGCAGAAAGTGACAGTGCCAATACGGACGAGAAATGGATACATACAGCATAGAGAGCCAAGTGGCATATACAGGGTTAGACTGAAGAAGAACTTTTCAATTATGTCCTTTTCTCTCCCTCTAACCCACTAGAATTCTTAGATCATAACCCATCCCATTACTATTGTGGGGCATGAAAGCAGCAGTACCAGTGACAGCTGGAGACATCACAGTGCCTGCTGGGTAGCACGGGACATGATATTGATAACAAGAATGTCAGCAGGTTAGCCAATCTGGAACATTCCCTCCTTATCCTATGGGCTGTGTAGTTACAAGGATGGCATATCTGGAAGAGTGTGCCTGCTGTAAGATATCTGAGGTTCCTTGAAGGGCGGAGCAGGGAAATGGAAGCTACAGGATGGGAAGTGTTGAGCTCTTCACCCCTGGTTCATATTACTAAGGAAAAAGCTGAGGTTGGGTTTCCCTGGTGGCACAGTGGTTGAGAGTCCACCTGTTAATGCAGGGGACATGGGTTCGTGCCCCGGTCCGGGAGGACCCCACGTGCCGCACAGCAGCTGGGTCCATGAGCCATGGCCACTGAGCCTGCGCGTCCGGAGCCTGTGCTCCGCAACAGGGAGGCCACAACAGTGAGAGGCCCATGTACTGCAAAAAAAAAAAAAAAAAAAAGCTGAGGTGGAAGACTGTTGTGTAGTGTCAGCAGCATTCAACTATAAGAAGTCCCAGAAAAAAACAAATAAATAGAGAAGAAATGCATGAAGAAATAAAAACTGAAGATTTCTCAGAACTTTAAGATGTACGTCTGGATAAGAAAAAACCTCCCATCTAGATACAGTTTAGTGAAATTTGAAATATCAAATATAAAGAAAAATGCTGAAGGCTGTGAAGGAGAAAAACGCGATCACCTAAAAAGGAACAAGAATCAGGCTGGCATCAGACTTACACCAATAATGGATGTAAAAAAACTAGAAAGAATATGACATAGACTATACATACCCTCTATGCATCAGTTAACAACATTTGGGGGAAAAAGTTTTAAGAAATAAACACATGTCTAGAAACTAAGAACAAAAATAATCTTATACTAAAGAAATAGGGGAAATTACAAAACACAGATGAACAATAAAAGCACTGCATGTATAAAATTGTAGGATACAGCTAAAATATACTTAGACATTTATAGCTTTGAATACACATAAATGAGTTAAACATTCAAGAAGTTAAAAAAGAGCCAAAAAGTAAATCCTTCAAATCAAGAAGAAACCAATAAAACAGCTCACAAGTAAGGCAATCAGTGATAAAACTCACTACTATTTCTTTGAAAAGACTACTAAAGTAATTTTAGGAGCAGAGAAAGGCAAGCATCCTAAAATCCTAGATGAAGTTCATAAACTTTTGGAAACATATAGAACACAAGAAGAAAGAGAAACTACTAATAAACAAACAGAAATGGTTATCAAAATATTCCCTCATCCACCCAAAGCTCTCTGATGGTTTTACCAAGTTCAACCTAACTTTCAAGAGCAGACAACAGCTACCTTATACAAGTTTTTCTGAAAAAATTAGGAGAGGAAAAGAAAAAAAAGCTATCTAACTTATTTTATGAGGCTAACAGAACCTTGATATCATAGCTGGATAAAAGGAATACATGAAAAGAAATTATAGGCCAACACTTATAAATGCAAAACCATAAATAAAATACTGACCAACTGAATCGAACAGTGTATGAAAACGAAGGGAGATATACTGCAATCAATTAGGGTTCATCACAGGACTGCAAAGATGGTTCAAAAACAGAAAATCCATCAATGTTATTCACAGCATTAAAGAATGAAAAGAAATGAGAACTCAACAGATGCAATGAAAGTATTGATAAGTTCAACAAGTTATGATAAAAACTGTGATTGTGAGGACTAGAAGGAAATGAAAAGAATTTCTTTAACTTGATAAACATAATCTAACAATACCAACAAAAATATCATACTTAATGGAAAAAGGCAAGTGTACCAGCCGTGACATTACTGGGACTACTCAATACAGTACTAGAGATGATCTTGACTAAACAATAAGACAGGCTACAGAAAAAATTAAAACTGGGAGAACTGAAAGAAGAGGCAAATTTGTCCTTATTTGTAGATGATACAATCACCTACACAGAAAACTCAGACTATTAGAATCAATAAAAAGGGATCTTCAAAATTGGTGGAAATGATCTCTCAACCAGAAATACATTATCTATATCAACAAAAACCATAAGGGTTTTTTTTGTTTTTTTGTTTTTTTTTTTTTTCCCCCTGTACGCGGGCCTCTCACTGTTGTGGCCTCTCCCGTTGCGGAGCACAGGCTCCGGACGCGCAGGCTCAGCGGCCATGGCTCACGGGCCCAGCCGCTCCGCGGCATGTGGGATCTTCCCGGACCGGGGCACGAACCCGTGTCTCCTGCATCGGCAGGCGGACTCTCAACCACTGCGCCACCAGGGAAGCCCAACCATAAGGTTTTTAGGAAGTAATTAATCTAAGGTAATTGGGAGATTGGGATTGACATATATACACTAATATGTATAAAATAAATAATAACCTGCTGTATAAAAATTAAATTAAATTTAAAAAATTAATCTAAGGAAGGATGTACACATTCTCTTCTAAAGAACTGCAACAAAAACCCTGAAATTTTTTCAAATTTTTAACTTTTTGCACTCCTGAAAGTGTTTTAATAGTCTTCAAAGAACCAGTAGTTTTGTCAATGATTGCTACTATTTGATAGCTATTCTATTAGGGTTTCTTTTTTCTGTTTATGGATAGGACTAATTAACACTGGAAAAATATTAATTCAAAGTACTTATAATGAAAATCTCAACAGAATTTCTAGAACATGACAAAAGGATTCTCAAATTCACATGGACAAAGGTCTACAAATAGCTAAGACAATTTTGAAAAAGAAAAATTAAGAAATCACCCTTATGTGGGAGCATGTGTGTATGTATAACTGATTTAGTTTGTTGTAGAGGGAAAACTAACATACTATTGTAAAACAATTATACTCCAATAAAGATGTTAAACAATAAAAAAATAAATAAAAAATAAAAAATAAAACTGTGCATGTGCACAGATTACTCTAAACAAAAAAAAAAAAAAAAAAAGAAATCACCCTTTTTCAAAATAAGATATAATATAAAGTGATGGTAATTTTTAAAAGTGTGGTATAGCTGTAAACAAACAAATCTTCCAATGGAACATAACAGAGTTCCCAGAAACAGCCTTGCATATATGTAAACTTGGTATACGACAGAGGTGGCATCTTACACCAGACGGATTAACAGACCATGTTGGGAAAACTTGATCTCTATAAAGACAAAAATAAAATTAGATCTCTACTGGACACCACACATACAAATTTAAATGGATCACAGATCTAAATATGAAAGGTAAACAGAGAAGAAAATGAGGAAAATTGGACAGCTGTTATCTTAAAAAAGCACATAGTCGGTGGACTGAAATGACATATTAAGTGCACTAGCATGGATACAAAAGGGAGGGGAGGAAAGGAAATGGTAATAATGGAAGAAGGAAAGAAAATAAACAAACAAGGGGCTTCCTGGTGGCAATGATGACAGAAAGCAATGGTCTGAGGAGTCTGAGTAATTTAATTCTGTTCATTTGAGGTCAACAAAAAACAGGTAGGTTTCAAGGATATCAAAGGTTTATAAAAACATGCACAAAGATGCCACATACAGAGATTTAAAAGCTTTTTGTAAACCCTGTCAGTACTTAATAGTGATAGAATCCTTATTTCTAGTAAAACTACCCATGTCTTAACTTTCACTTATCCCTTTGTGCTGAATTCTGGAAATATACCTCAGCCCCACTTTCTTTACTACAAAAGAAAAGGTGGGTTTTTTTTTTTTTCTTCTTCCCTGGAAGAGAATGAGTTAGGAGCCTGTAATTAACAGCATACTTTGGCTCAAGTCAACAAGTATCAACTGGCTAAATTTGAAGATTTTCCAACGTAAATACTAAAACTAATCATCTTATGTCCAATCATCTTATGTCCACACTACTTCAACAATAACCATAGCATTAATTTCCCATAATGCTACCTCTGAAGTAGAAAGTAACTTGGTTCAATTTTTACATGAATGCATCTATATTTGATTTCATAATATTATAGAGGATAGGAAATCTGGAAGCACACTGACATACCAATTCTTTTATTCGTTTTCTGTGTCTACTGTGTGGATTATTCAAATGGCTGGTAAGATCAAATATTGTTGGTATTGCATTATCTCGAAGAACTGTCCTATAAGGGCTCTGAAAAAGAAAAATGTGTTAATTCAGAAATGGTCCTTAAGAATGTATCATACATAAATAAAATTCTAGTGTTAATGATTTCCCCAGTACTCCTTCAACTCCAATTCTAAAGTGTAGAGACTTGTAGAATGGATGATGTCAGTCCAGATCAGCTTATTATTTCTAACTCTTTTTGCATTTGACCTTCTGGCAATCTTACTACTATAAATGAAGGAACTGAATTGATGGTAGGCATAAAAAACAAAATGTATTTGCATTTTACATATATTTTTCTAATTCAATCTCCCAGCAACTTTTCTGTTCTTCTATGAGCCCACAAAACACAGCAGGCACAGAAGTTTCTCAAATAATCTATCCACCTGTATGTTTTATAATAATTCTTCCCTCCTTTACCTGCTGTTCACTCCACTTTTGCTACTATTACTGAGAAGCATCAAGCCACCATGAAATAATATTGGACTAGGACCCAGGAGACTTAGGGGCTAGTCCAAATTCTACCAGTGACTCACTCTCAGACCCTGACTAAATCCTTTCCCTTTCTGGACTCAGTTTCCTCTCCTGAATAAAACTCAGGTACTGAATTAGATCAGTATTTCCCAAAATGAAGTTATTCACATACTAATGATCATAATGCTTTCCATTTCAGTTACACAACCATCTATACTTTTTCATAATCCACTCACTTTTTTAGTTAACATTATCTTAAGCAATAAAAACTATACAATAATGATTTGATGAGCTAGTTATATTTTAAACACATATTACAAAACTTCTAAAATAAAAATTGGTTCATGTGCCACCTGAAATCACTCATATACCACAAGTGATATACATAATCACACTTTTGCAAACACTGAACTAGGTATTTCTAAATTCTCTTCTAATTCTAATGTTCTTATCATTGAAGGATGACCATTCTCTATCTTAATTCCTCTTAACCTAATCCAACCTGGCTAGAAGCTGGATGCATACTTAGATGGTGACAGTCTTCCACAGCCAGACCAGAGGAGGTCAGGTAGGGACAAGAAGTTTATTAAGAGGTAAAGTAACAGATGAATAAGTGCTACTACATTTCCCTAGCTAGTCCAAAGAAACAGTGCCTTTAATTTCTTCCCAAATTTGCACTGATAAAAACAAAATACACTTCAGTTTAAAAAGCTTTTGTGGGAGCAGTGATTGTCTCAAAGATGACTAATAAAGCGTATTCAAAGTATATGCCAAACAAAAATAACAATCCCTATGTTTTTGCACCCAAGGAGAGAAGGTTAGGAAAATATGATGGAAAAATATATAATTAAAGGGAACACACTATCTTAGGTTGCATATTAAGAGCTGTTAAACACATTTGGGAAGAATTTCTATTTACAGTCAATAGTTTCTGGTTCAATCCCAAGCCTCATAGAAAACACAAAGAAGAAAATCTATTTCTTAAGGATGTTCAGCTTCTAGTGTTGGGCCAAATATCCTGAGTCTACTACGGAGTTTGAATCAGGGATTGATTTTGGACACAATCAGTAAAGGGAACAAAAACTAAGTGTCTCATCTTTCCTACTTAGCAAACATCTCAAAAAGCAAAGATATCTACATACACAATAAATTGTTGATATTTTACCAATTAAATAAAGAGAGGAGGGATAAAACATTGTAAAGACTTTAAAAGTTCAAATAAAATTAATTTGCTACCAAGGAAAGATATTACAGACCAGAAAACAATATATGAATAAAAAACATGCAATTTTTTACATCTATTTATAAGTACACATGCCAATAAGGGTTATATTCAATTCATGTGCATGATAATTTTTATTCAGTATCAAGATTTAATCTTTAACTGCTGAATTAAGGTTTGAGCATAAAGTAATGATCTTACTCTAGCATCAAAGATAATATCTGGCTTTCGCTGAACTAGCCACAAATGTTTACTGATGAGATCTTAAATGCCAAACTAATGAAGTCAAAACTCTTAAAACATCTGGGTATAAGTATTAGATAATCCAGATTTAACAGCAATATCTTCTACATGTGTAGAAAGAAAATGTTTCACATTTGCATTAATTGATCTAAGATTAAAGAATTATGTGGAAATTAAAAAAGCGAAAATAGTTCTGTTCTATGCTCTGACTATAAACAAGAATATGAGTGCACTATATTTTATATTTCTCACATTAGTCTTATTGGAATTAACTAATTAAGAGACCATATTTATTAATAAAATAAAAATGTAAAAATGCATAGGGCTTGTTTATTTAAAATAATTTGGGATATTTTTACTTAATGTCAAGAACATAAAGTTTGCCTTTTAAACATATGAAATCTCTTAATTTGATCATTATTATCCTCTTAACAAAGCAAGGCAAAAATATCCCTCAAATATTTGTGATTAAACTGTTGAACCGGAATTGGCTCACCTCCCAATGACTTCACAAGTATCTGCTTCAATTAATTTTGAGAAATAAAATAACCCAATCATTCTTTAGTTTTCTGATGCCTCTGCAAAATGTATCTGAAAAAAATATCAAAATAAATTGCTGCATAACAATATATAGTGTACCTTCAAATCAAGCTTATGTCTAGCCCAATAACTGAGATGATACATGTTTTAATACCTAAACAAGAATATATTATTTGTTTAACAAAACTGTCTTCCTAACTAGTTTTTAAGTGTTTCAGGTCTGCTTCATTTCAATCAAATCTGTCCTATTTGTGCCTTTTATGAATCATAGCAGTAACAGAATCACAGAGGGTTAAAAGTCTTAGACCTCAGGAATTATCTGATCTAATTTCTTCATTAGAAATTGGGGCTCAGAGAGGGGAAGTGACTTGGCCAAAATCACAGTTAACAGTAGCAAGGCTGAGAGAGTCAGGTTTTGATATGAAATTGCAAATTACTGACAGAAATGTTTTCTTACATTAATTGCATGATTCGCTTCCTGTTGTATCCAGCAAATAAAAATTAAGGGTTGGTTCTAACAGTACATACAAAACTTTGAAAACAAAGAGCTCTATTCCTTGATGAAGATTTCACTCATAAAAAAGCTCTAGAGAAGCTGATCCAAATAAAAATGCCAACTTTACTTTAAATATACACATTTATAATCATCTAAAATTTTCTGAAGGCTACAAAAGAAGTTTAAAAGTGGCTACGTCTGGTGAGTAGGAATGGGGCATCAAAAACAGAAGGGTTTAAAAAAAAACAGGTTTTTAAGAACAAAATAGATACTATTAAGCTCCAAATTTGTCTTCATCTTAAAAAAAAAAGTGGTGTAAGGATACTCTCCAACATTAATATATAAAGATTTACATTCCAACCAAATAGTGAGTAAGTAAGAGAATACAAAACAAAAAAAACAAGCCCTCTGGTTACTTACTGTTCTACAGATCATAGAAGTCTCAAAGTGTTTGGCACACAATCGATAATGTTTATTTAGTTGATCAGGTGTTTTATCTTCTAAGTCTGCTCTCCTACAATTCTCCACCCACTTCTGGCATCTATAAAAGTAAAACCAAAATACAATAATGGAATATGAGCTCAACACTTAAATTTCAGCATTCAGTTTTAAGGTAAATATCTATTATGGACAATGGATTCCTGCTCCCCTATAACCAAAGAACATAACATAATTTGGAGAAGCTGATTAATAACAAAATGAGAGCTGGAAGAAACCTTAGAAATCATTTAGTACATTCAATTAAAGACAAGGTTAAGAAGTAACTCACTCAGAGTCATGTACAAAATCAGCAGCAAAACTAGAACTTAAACCTGAATCTTTCAACTCCCAGGACATCCTGGCATCAGAGAGGACTCAATCATCAGCAATACAAGCAAAAACCTGCACAAGCATGAGGCCAATGGCTTAACATTCCCCTCAGGATTTCAACTTAAACAAGCATATGAAAAGACACTGTCATTGTAGAAAATTAGTAAGTAGATGTTCTATAAATAACTAGAGTTGATTATGGAAGCATGATGGCTGTATTCATTTGCTTTATTATGAACATGATTATCTACAATGATGTACAAACTAGATTGCAAGCTCCATGAATGCAGGGATTGTGTCTACACAATCTAGTACACAGACAATGTTAAAGATAGTGAATGAGACAAAGTCCATGTCCTCTTGGTGCTTAAATATCTGCAAAAAAACCCATCATCATCTTCTTCTTCTTCATCATCATGCTTATTCTTCATCATCACCACAATGCTTATTAAGCACGTATTAAGAGCCAGACACTATTCTAAATTGTTTCCAAAGGGGATAGAAATGTTCTATGTACCTAAAAGGGGAAAAATAAGCTCTACTGGTAGAAATTTCAGGAAAACAAAATTGAATATAAGTTGATTTTAAAAAAAACTAAAACAAAGGGAGTACTATTATTATTATCCCCCTTGTGCAGATGAAGAAACGAAGGCACAGAAATATTAAGTAATTTGTTAAAGGTTACAACTAGATCTTTCCTTCATTCTTCAAGCTTCTAAGAATAAAAGTCCGCCATGAATATATAGTGTCACAAACTTGAAAATATTTATTTTATAATTACATCAGAGTATATTTTCTTATGTCTTAACATTACAAATTTACCACTAAACACACACAACACTCTGACACTTAATTCACTCCACTCTCAATATGTAAAACCATGGTGAAATGTTGATTACCTAACCTAAACTAAAACCACACCTAAATTGTTCATCTCATTTGACCAAGAAGTAATACTATACACAGTAATGATGCCTAAGATGTCCATATTTTAATCATAGTTTTACACAGCTGTACAATATGATTATAAATATTTCATGTTTCAACATCTAAATTATTTGGTATAAAATAATTTGCCATATTGCTAGAGTTAAGTTTGTTTTTTAATTCTTAAATCTCTGAAGACCTTCCACACAGACAACTACTGTCTGTATTATTTCTGAACTAAGTTGAAATAGCTTTCTGGTAAAAGGAACACTCAGATTCAATCAAGAAAGGTTGAGCATCACTTTGTTATAGAGCAGAAACTAACACACCATTGTAAAGCAATTATACTCCAATAAAGATATTTTTAAAAAAAGAGAGAAAGGTTGAGCAGAGAGGCCAATTAACTACACCTACGTGTTCCATATCAAATACCTAGAAATAAACCTAGTGAAAGATGTGTAAGACCTCTAAAAGAAAAAATTTTTAAATAGCTTAAATAAATGGAGGGATATACAAGTTCATGGATTGGTACACTGAATCCTAAAGATACTGGACTTCTCTGGTGGCGCAGTGGTTAAGAACCCACCTGCCAATGCAGGGGACATGGATTTGATCCCTGGTCCAGGAAGATCCCACATGCCGCGGAGCAACTAAGCCCGTGCACAACTACTGAGCCTGCGCTCTAGAGCCCGCGTGCCACAACTACTGAGCCTTCGTGCTGCAACTATTGAGGCCTGCAGGCCTAGAGCCCGTGCTCCACAAGAGAAGCCACCAATGAGAAGCCCGCACACCACAACGAAGAGTAGCCCCCACTTGCCACAACTACAGAAAGCCCGTGTGCAGCAATGAAGACCCAAAGCAGCCAAAAAAAAAAAAAGATATCAATTCTCCTCCAAATGATTTACTGATTTAATACAATCACAACAAGTTCTTTTGTGTATGTCTCTGTGTGTGTGTGTGCGTCTGTGTGAGAGTCAGAGAGAGAGAGAGACAGAGAGAGATACAGAGAGAAATGACAAAGATCATTCTAAAACTTTATACAGAAATTCAAAGGACTAAGCATAGTTAAGACAATCTCGGGGGAAAAAAAGTTGAAAGACTTATACTACCAGACAGTAAGACTTATTATAAAGGTTATTAAGACAGTGTGGTATTGGCACAAGGATAAAACAATGGAACAAGATCAAGAGCTGTGGATGCTTAAGACAAAGGTAACATTGCACAGCAGTGAAGTCAAATTTTTTCAATAGTGCTGAATGGGATATCCATATGAAGAAAAATGAATCCTGACATGTATTTTTACACCATATACAAAAAAATAAATTCCAAGTGAATTGTAGCTCTAAATATGAAAGGTAAAGCAAAGTTTCTAAAAGATAACACAGTAGACCATCTTCATCACCTTGGCACAAAGATCTCTTAAAAAGGCAACAGAAAACATAAACTCTAGAGGAAAAGATGAATACATTAGGCTACTTTAGAGTTAATAACTTTTCTTCATTAAAAGAAGCCACTTAAGAGTGAAACGGCAACCCACAAAAGGGAAGAAGGTATCTGCAATACATAGATCCAACAACGAACTCATATCCAAAATATATATGAAGAACTCCCACAAATAAATCAGACAACCCAATATAAAAATGGGCAAGAGACTTGAAAAGGCAATTAACAATAAAAAGCTGGCCAATACACATGAAAAAAAAATAATAATAGGACTTCCCTGGTGGAGCCATGGTTAAGAATCCGCCTGCCAATGCAGGAGACACAGGTTCAAGCCCTGGTCAGGGAAGATCCCACATGCTGCGCAGCAACTAAGCCCATGCACCACAATTACTGAGCCTGCGCTCTAGAGCATGCGAGCCACAACTACTGAACCCACGTGCCACAACTACTGAAGCCCGTGTGCCTAGAGCCCATGCTCCGCAACAAGAGAAGCCACCTCAATGAGAAGCCCCTGCTCACCGCAACTAAAGAAAGCCCGCATGCAGCAACGAAGACCCAACACAGCCAAAAATAAAATATAAATAAATTAATTTTTAAAAAATAATAAACAATTTTTTAAAAAGCTCAATCTCATTAGTCATGAGGAAAATACTAATTAAAACTGTAAATATTACTACATACTCATATGAATGACTACGATATAAAAGAAATAATACCCAATGTTGATGAGAAGGTGAAACAACTTGGCCCATCAAGGGTGGAAAGGATAAACTGTGGTATACTATTATATAAAGACTACTATGGCAATGGGAATGAATGAACTAGTTAGACCTCAGAAACATAATGTTGAGCACAATAAGCCAGGAGTACATACTATGTGATTCCTTTCACATTAAGTTCAAGAATAGGCAAAACTACAGGGAGATCACCTCTGTGCTTTGTGACCACCTAGAGGGCTGGGATAGGGAGGGTGGGAGAGAGGGTGATGCAAGAGGGAAGAGATATGGGAACATATGTATATGTATAACTGATTCACTTTGTTGTAAAGGAAAAACTAACACACTATTGTAAAACAATTGTACTCCAATAAAGATGTTTAAAAAAAAAAGAAGGCTGACAGCTAAAAAAAAAAAAAAAAAAAAGAATAGGCAAAAGTAGAATCACTATGGTGATTGTGCAGAAAAAGAGTTAACAGAGCAGGCCTGAGACTGCTATCCTCAGAAAGGCTTGTTTTTAAGGATGGTCTTTTGGCTGAAGTCTGGGAACTTGGCTGGTAAACAGTTCCCTACACTGACATAAAACTTCTTCTAACTGATAAGGTGACTTATGGAGCCCAGACTGTGCAAACAGTATGACTTTTAATGAGCACCTGCCTTCCTTCTGGGAGTCTGGAATTTTAGCATATGCTAAGCAGAGTGTGTCTAAATGACCAGACCTCAATAAAAACTTTGGGCACTGGGTCTCTAACGGGCTTCTCTGGGCAGAAACATGGCACAGATGTTGCATTTTCATTAGTGGGGAAAGTGGGATCTGAGTGACCCCTCATGGGAGGGAGAGAGCATAAGGAAGCCTACACATGGATCCTTCCATACTCTACCTGTGTCTTTTTCCTCTCATGATCCAGATGTGTGTTCTTACTACATGGCTGTAATAAATCTTAGCTGTGAGTACAATTAAACACTGAGTTCCATGAGTCCCGGTAAATCTCTGGATATGGCGGTGGCTTGGAGACCCCCAAAACGGTAATGATAGTGAACAGTGGATACATTTGGAGAGAGGTAATGACTAGCAGTGGGCACAAAGGAGGCTTCTGAGGTGCTAGTAATGTTCTATAGCTGGAATGTGACCTGGGCATATTCAGTTTGTAAAAATTCATCAAGTTCTAGACTACCATTTTTGCACTTTTTCCTATGTATGCCATATACCAATAAAACAGCTCCCCATCACTCTTCCCCTTCTCCTCAATAACCAATTAATCTAATGTATGTGAAGTCAAACAGTGTCTACTATGGGGGAGAGTAGGATAATGACTGAAAGGGCCACAGGGGAGAAGAAGTTTGGGATGTTAGTAATATTCCATTTATTTTTAATCTGGGTAAAAGTTTCATGGACATGTTACTCTGAAAATCTAACAAGCCATACACTTATGATTTGTGATCTTCTGTATATATATGTTTTACATCAATAAGTTATAAAAATTACATATAACCACAAGCCTTTTCTACATGCATAAATGTATTTGTTTTGTTTTTTTTCGTAGTAGTTATGAGACTTGTGGCTAGATCTTGGGTTTTTTTTTCATACATGTATTTGTGTATGTGTTAAGATGTATACACACACTTATACAGTTATCTCTCAATTATTTTTTTTAACCAATGTCTTCCCTGTCCTAGCTCTCCCTGTTGCTGTTCTGTGTCCTGTACTCCAGATTCTGTAGCCTTTTTTTTTCCCTTGGCAGAGTGGAATGACTCCCCCAATCCATCTACTTCCAAACTAGCCTTACCTTTCTCTCACCCCTTCTCCAAGTGTAAAATGCTTTAAAAAGCCAATTTGAGAATATCTTTCCCTGCTTAAGATCCTTTAGTGACTTCCCGTTACCCTTAGGATAAAGAACCAACTCCTCACATGTCTTGTAAGATTCTGTACAATCTAGATCGTCAACATTTCCCTCTTCATATCGCACCCACCCTTGCACTCTGCCCCCTCACATGCCTTACTTCAGTTTCATGCATGCACTGTGATCCCTTTTATCCTAGAGCTGTTCCCCATGCTGTTTATTCAACCTAGAATCCTCTTCATTGCCTTTTTTTACTTCCTTTACACAGGAAAGCCTTTGCAAACATCAGCCATCAGATCTTAGCTCAAACGTCACTTATTGAGGAAAACTTTTCAGATTTGAAGAGTATGTACCCCCACACACACACCCAGATACGTAAAACTCCTCTACCTCTCTGTACAGTAGTCTCCCCCTTACCCATGGGGGATATATTCCAAGACCCTCAGAGGATGCCTGAAACCACGTATAGTACCGAACCCTATATATACTATGTTTTTCCAGTACTAACGGGTGGGGTGTATACAGTGTGGATGTGCTGGACGATGGGATGATTCACATTCTGGGCAGGACAGAGTGGGATGGTGCAAGATTTTGTCATGGCTACCCGGGACAGCTAAAAGTTATGAATTTCATCCTGCCAAATCCAATGGTCACCTTCTATCCTCAACTTAATCACTCTTTCAGTACTATTCAACCACCATTGACCACTCCTTTTTAAGTTTTATTTGTAATTTTTTCCTTCAATGGTCTTCAACTTATGCAGAATTTCCAAACCATATTCCAAGGAACACTAGTCAAAGAATTGTTCCAATTAAAAAAAAAGGTTTCACAGTCAAATAAGTTTGGATAATATTACATACTTTATCCTACATTTGGGGTTTTAGATATTCCTGTAGGACCTTGAATAAGTTAGCTAACCTGTGTCTGCTTTGCTCATCTGAAAGTATTCCCAGTGAATTTAAGGTTCTTGCCTCCTCACAAAAGAATGTGGAGATGATGTGATAGGTAAGAAGTAGATTTACCGTACATCCACGGTGGTGCAGTGGTTAAGAACCCGCCTGCCAATGCAGGGGACAAGGGTTCGAGCCCTGGTCCGGGAAGATCCCACATGCCGCGGAGCAACTAAGCCCGTGCGCCACAACTACTGAGCCTGTGCTTTACAGCCCTGCAAGCCACAACTACTGAAGCCCACGTGCCTAGAGCCTATGCTCCACAACAAGAGAAGCCACTGCAATGAGAAGCCCACGCACCGCAACAAAGAGTAGCCCCCGCTCGCTGCAACTAGAGAAAAGCCTGTGTGCAACAACAAAAGACCCAATGCAGCCAAAAATAAATAACTAAATAAATTTTTAAAAACAAGTGGATTTATTTAGAGAGAAACACACTCTACAGTGTGGGCCATCTCAGAAGGCGAGAAGCCTTGGGAAACACACTCCACCGACAGAGTGTGGGCCATCTCAGAAGGCAAGAGAACCTCAAAATATGGCATGGTTAGTTTTTATGGGCTGGGTAATTTCATAGGCTAATAAGTGGGAGCATTATTCCAACTATTTGGGGGGGCAGGGAGGGGGCTGGGATTTCCAGAAATTGGGCCACCTCCCACTTTTTAGCTTTTTATGGTTGGCCTCAGAACTGTCATGACGCTAGTGGGTGTGTCATTTAGCTAATGTATTACAATAAGCATATAATAAGGCTCAAGGTCTGCTGGAAGTCGAATCTTCCGCCATCTTGGAATCTTGGATCTAGTTGGTTCTAACCAGTTTTTTTTTTTTTTTTTGCGGTACGTGGGCCTCTCACTGTTGTGGCCTCTCCCACTGCAGAGCACAGACTCCGGACGCGCAGGCTCAGCGGCCATGGCTCACGGGCCCAGCTGCTCCACGGCATGTGGGATCCTCCCCCACCGGGGCACGAACCCATGTCCCCTGCATCGGCAGGCGGACTCTCAACCACTTCGCCACCAGGGAAGCCCCTTAACCAGTGTTTGTCATGTCCTATGGCTATGTCATTCTTTTAAAGGTTGTGCCCTGCCCCCTTCCCTCCTGTTTCAAACTATCTCAAAATTTATTGCAAGGGTTAATTGAAATAGTGTACATAAAACACATAGAATAGTGCCTGGCACACAAAATAAAGTATTCTCTAAGTATTATTGTTATTATTACAACTCACAGCATTGTTTGGAGGATTAAATGAGAGCATATGAAAGTACTTTAAGACTGTACCTTACAGAAGTGATTCTCAAACTTCGTAGTCTCAGGACTCCTTTACCTCTTAAATTATTAACTATCTAAAGAACTTTTGTTTATGTGCATTTTATCTAACAATGTTCATAATTACAGAAACTAAAACTTAGAAATTTAAAAAATATTTATTAATTCATTAAAAATAGCAATCCCATTACATGTTAACATAGATAACATTTTAACAAAATAACTATTTTTCCAAAACAAAAAACATTTAGTGGGCTTCCCTGGTGGCGCAGTGGTTGAGAGTCTGCCTGCCGATGCAGGGGACACGAGTTCGTGTCCCGGTCTGGGAAGATCCCACATGCCGCGAAGCGGCTGGGCCCGTGAGCCATGGCCGCTGAGCCTGTGCGTCCGGAGCCCGCAACGGGAGAGGCCACGACAGTGAGAGGCCCGCGTACCACAAAAAAAACAAAACCAAAAACAAAAAAAACATTCAGTGAAAAGAATGGCACTGTTCACCATCTTTGCAAATCTCTTTAATGTCTAACTTAACAGAAGATACCTAGATTCTCACATCTGCTTTTGTATTTAATCTGTTGCCATATGTTGTTCTGGTTGACTTCAACCAAAGACAATGACTCCTCAATGACATACAGTTTAAAAGGTTATTACAATATTCCTCTGTTTCCCATATAATTGTGGATGTTCTTTGATAGGGCACTGAAGTCCACAAGTGGTGGTTTCTTAAAGATTAGCTGCAATGTGGAATCTGAAACCAGACCAATGAGCCTTTTCACACTGTTTCATTAAAATCCATTAGTCTAACTTGCACTTTGAATAGCACTTTTATCCATGCATGTCTTTGTAAAATCATGAATTTATCAGTTTGAGTTAGGCAGACCATTGGAATGGTAACACATTTCATTATACAATATATTAAAAGTCACATTTATCAATATCACCAATGATTGCATCAGAAAAGTCTAAATGTTAGAGAGCTGTCAAGCTCAAAGTGATGAATATAAATTTTCCAAAATTCTAATTTTTCCTTGAATGCTTGGCTGTCAGTTGCTTATTTTGTTCATTTCAAAGAAAATGTCTACCAAACACCTGCATCTGAATAATCATACTTAGAAAATTTTATAGAACACAAAATATACTTTATCTGAGCAGTGATTTCATAATGTTACATAGCCCCTAAAAAACTCCACTGTACACTCCTGAGAGAATAAGCATGAAAATAGCAAATAATATCAGTGTTATTATGAAGTAGTTTTTACCTTGTAGACTCCTTGAAAGGGTCTTGGAGACCCTCACAAGTGCCTGGGAAACCACCGTTTTACATTTTACATCTTAGAGTACATCAACTCT
This sequence comes from Kogia breviceps, assembly GCF_026419965.1. Taxonomy (NCBI): domain Eukaryota; kingdom Metazoa; phylum Chordata; class Mammalia; order Artiodactyla; family Physeteridae; genus Kogia; species Kogia breviceps. The sequence goes on along the minus strand of NC_081316.1, from coordinate 64,291,493 downwards.
CAATTAACTTTGATTAAATTACCAAAGAAACTTGGAAGACCTCACTACCTCAGGGATGAGTCAGTACTAACTGCCTGAGGAGGAAGAAGAACCCTTCAACTGCCCAACTCTCTCTAATAATAAGAGCAATACATTAGCTCTACCTTTACCTGGTCTGGGGATGAGTTCCACTGTGACCTGCCCCCAGGTTCCTGCCAAGCTTGGGCATTAGTCAAGCCATCCTGGGGCAATAATGATTTAGGCATTTTTTTTTTTAACTTTAACTTCAGGTAATCTATCTCCCTGCCACTGCCCTAAGGTGAGCTGCTTCTATTATATTTTTTTAAAGTACATTAATGCCACTTTTTCTAAACCAATATGAGATATTAGGGTATGAAATTCCACATAGTGCCATTTATTGACTACACTCTTGAATTTTAAGTTACCTCTAAATAGCTGTTTCTACAAGTGTGCAAGGCATTCATAAATATGATGAATGGGAAATGTACTACTTAATCACATTAAATATACTTATCTTTATTGTTAGTTAACAATGCGAGTTAACTTTTGAATAATAGAGGGTGGCAATGTCACCTTTTATCAACCCTCCCTACAACCCATTTACAGAAAAAAAAAAAAAACTAGTTATAATCACTAACCCTAAGAATACTGTTATTAATTCAATAAACAACTCTGGAAACTACTGTACTCCTTTATTATAATTAACTCTGGGCACAGTGGAAAAAACTGTCAAATTCAGTAGAATTTGAAATCCTATAGTATTGACCTTTGGTTTAGAAAAAATGTTAAGAGCTTTAATACACTGTTAAGTAAAATAAGCCAGACACAAAAGGACTATTATTGTATGATTCCACTCATAGTATGAGTAAAAAGTACCTAAATCAAATTCATGGAGACTGAAAAGTTGACTGGGATATGAGGAGTTATTGCTTAATGGTTAGAGTTTTTGCTCAGGGTAATGAAAAAGCTGTGGAAATAGATAGTGGTGATGATTGCAGAACATAGTGAATGTAACTAATGCCACTGAATTATACACTCAAAAATGGTTTTAAAAAAATGGTTAAAATGGCAAATTTTATGTTATACTACTGCCATTTTATATAAGGGACTTGAGCATCCATGGATTTTGGTATCCACAGGGTGGGGGGGAGGGTCCTGGAATTAATCCCCTGCAGATACCAAGGGACAACAGTATATTTTTATCAAAAAATTTAAAAACTAATAATGTAACATACCAAAAGCCACTGAACTGCACACTTTAAATGGGTGAATTGTATGGTATGTGAATATCTCAATAAAGATGGTGGTGTTTTTTTTTTTTTTACAAATTTACTTATTTTATTTATTTATTTTAGGCTGCATTGGGTCTTCATTGCTGGGCGTGGGCTTTCTCTAGTTGCAAAGAGTGGGGGCTACACTTCGCTGCGGTGCACGGGCTTCTCATTGTGGTGGCCTCTCTTGTTGCAGAGCACAGGCTCTAGGCATGGGCTTCAACAGTTGTGGCTCACGGGCTCAGTAGTTGTGGCTCACAGGATCTAGAGCACAGGCTCAGTAGTTGTGGCGCACAGGATTAGTTGCTCCGCGGCATGTGGGATCTTCCCTGACCAGGGCTCGAAGCCGTGTCCCTGCATTGGCAGGTGGATTCTTAACCACTGTACCACCAGGGAAGCCCAATAAAGATTTTTTTTTAAAAAAATATTAAGAAAAGTTCATAATTTGGTCTTGAAACACTCAAGGGGCTCTTACATAAAAAGGGCACCGGGGAACTCCTTGGTGATCCAGTGGTTAAGACTCCACATTTCCACTCTAGGGGGCACGGGTTTGACCCCTAGTTGGGGAACTAAGATCCCACATGCTGCATGGCGAGGCCAAAAATAAATAAAATAAAATAATAAAATTTAAAAATAAAACAGGCAACAGCTTTGTTCATTGTCACCCTAAGAAAACCAGGACCTCCCAAGCATAAATTATAGGGCACATTTCCACTCAATAAAAGGAAGAAACAATAGCCAATGCTGTCCAGAATCCTCAAGTATCCCCTCACAGAGAAACTGGCACTGGAGGTGTTTTAGCAAAGGCTCACCTGTCAGAAATGCGCAGGATCCCTAAAGGATCCATAAAAAAATTGATATGAAATTGTGTCGATGTCTTTTCTCAACGGTCCTTACATTAGATTTCCAAAGGGGACAGAGACCCAAAAAAGGTTTAAAAGCCACTATTCTTGAAGGAATTCTGACACTTCAAAGGATACTGCACTAGATCTAAAAACTCCTTCCAAATCTGAGACTGTAAGCCCCGAAAGGACATATTCCCTGACTAAGAAGCATAATGAAAAGAGTATTCACTACCTATGAACATGAACAACCTGTGGTCCAGAAATGACTAGTGGTGCCCTCATTACACAAGTGAAATATACTCCCAATTTGGCTCAAAGGAAGATTAATGCTGAATGAAGTGAGGTTCAGTCAGATTAAGATGCTCCTCTCCTCTGCTCCCACAGAACCCAACAGCTTTTCCTCACTCTCTTGAGCTAGTTCCTCCTCATCTCCCTGAACTTTAAACACTAGGAACACCCCAGGGTTCAATCCTCATACCTACTCTGCTTTATTTACCTGGTTCCACGGTTTTAAATACCCTCTATAAATTGAGAACACCCATATTTACAATCTCCAGTCTGGAAGTCTCTAAATTCCTGACTTGTATATCTTTTTATGGTTTTAGCTCTTAAATATTTAGATCATTGATCTAAATATGGACCATTTTGAGTTCACTGATGTATACAGTATGAAGACATCTATTCTTGAATGTCTATCAGGCCTCTCAAACTTCACATGTCCTAAATCAAACTTTTAATATTCCTCCACCAAACCTGCTCCTCCCTATCTTCCATAGCTCAATAAAGGCTCAGATTAAAAATCTTAAGAGTCATTTTGACTTCAGTTTTTCTCTTACAACCTACATCTACACCATTAACAAATCCTGTTGGTTTCACCTTCCAAAATATATCTCAAATGCAACTACTTACCACCTCCCCTTCTATTAAGCTGAATTATCGCAATTGCCTTTAACTGGCCTTTCTGTTCTCACCTCTGCCTCCCTACAATGTATTTAACAAGTACCCAGTGATCCTGTTTAAAGTATACTGTCTCTCCCCTCTAAACCCTTCCACGACTTCCTATTTCACTCAGCATAAATGCCATAGTGCTTTCCACCGCCTACAATGGCCTACACAATTTGCCCCTACCACATACACACGCACATTTTTCTGGTTTCATCTTTCCCTCTCCCTCCTTCCTTAAACCAGCTTTAGAAGTCCAACCAGACTTCTGGTTGACCTCTAACAAGCATGCCCTGCCTGTGCATTTACTGTTTCCAGAGACTGAAACGCTCTTCCCCTAGATACCTCCACGGCTGACCCCCTAACCTACTTCTGGTCTTTGCTCAAATACACCCTCTTAGTGAAGCCTTCTCTGGTAATGCTATTTAAAATAGCAATCGTGCCTCCCCTGCTACTCTTATTCCCCTACCTTACCCCCCGTCAAACACTTGCTTTTTCTCCATAGTATTTATCACCATCTGACACAAGGTATGTTTACTTATTTCCCCCCACTAGAACGTAAACTCCATGAGAGCAGGGACTTCGATTTATTCATCTGTACCCTCCCAGTGCTCAGAATAACGCCTAGTACCTAATAGGCCTTCGATAGATATTTGTAGAACTAATAACAGCATGCTATATTATCATCGCCTGCTTACCTATCTGCCTCCTTAATGGACTGTAAGCTTTCTGCAAGCAGCAACGCTACCTCGTTCACTGTGAATTTCCGGTACCTCTAATTGTTAGTGCCCTAGCACACAGTAGGCGTTGATCTGAAATGAATGAATCAACAAGGGATGCCAAGGAAAAAATCCTCAGCCTTTCAAACACCCCTTTCAAACACAGTCCCCACTCTCTAAATACAAGTCTGAGCGTGTGGGTTACCTCATAGAAGAGGTTTCAATACCAACTCCCATGCCCTCTCGCGCACCCCGCCCCCGCCCCACCCCCCGTTATCCCCACATTAACTAAGTGAGATAATGAGTAACGGTCAGAGCCAGAATCTGAACCATGAACAAGTCCGAAGGAGGGAGCAGTTGTGACCTGACTTGAGATCAAAGGTGGCCGGACTCCAAAAAGAAACACTGTCCCGGGGGTAGAAGGGCCCCGGTGACCACAACCATAGAATCCAAGTCCCTCTTTTGACAGCTGGGGAAACTAAAGCCCAGAGACGACAGAGACTTGTCCGAGGTCACACGAGCTAATCAGGGCGAGAACCCACCTTACCCCGCCCGCGCCGCCCCAGTTGCCTCTAATTTCGGGTGGAGCCCTACGCGCCGAGCCCCCGCGGGCGCACGTGCTCCAAGGCCCTCGAGCGCCAGCCCGCCCACGGCTAGAGGCCCGCTCCCCACCTCGGAGCCGGGCTGGGGTCGACAATTGTGCCCCCCCACGCCCCTCTTAGCCCCGGAGCCTGCCCGGGGACGGCAGTTGGCAGCGCGCATCGCGGAGGAGGGCCCGGGCTGCCAGCTTCGCGCCCACCGCTCACCTGGCTGGATCCCGCGGGAACCTGAAAAAGGCCAGGTCCGACTGCGTGCTCTTCCGCGTGCAGTTGGGGGCCGCGCAGAAGTTCGGCATCGTCGTCTGCCCGCCGGCCGGCCCAGCCCTCCCCTCCCCGCCTCCTCAGGGCAGCCCGCCCGCCCGTCGGGGCCGGGGAGGGGAGCCAGGCCGGCCGGCCGGCTCGTTAGGGCCGGCGCGCCGGGGGGAGGGGCAGGCGGGAGAGAAGCCGCGAGGGGCAGGAGGGGCGCCGCGGTCCGAGGCCGGGCTGGGGATGCGGCTCCACAGTGCTGTGAGCGGCCGGGAGGATTTACCGCCGCCGCCGCCGCTGGTGCACCTCCCGCCCGCCCGGGACGCTGCCGCCTCCTTCCCACAATGCACCCTGGCGCCCGGGGGTGCCCTCTCTTCCCTCAGCCTTCCTCCCCCGCCCCCTCCTTTCCGCCGAGTTCTCCGCGGGCGGGCACGCGCAAGGAAGCGCGCCTGCTCGGGTGTGGCGAGGCGGAGGCGGAGGCGGGGCCTGGCCCAGGCTGCCTCAGTGCGCCTGCGCACGGCCTACCCCGAGAGTGGAGGGAATGGCGCGTACGGGCGTGTCTCCCGGACTCCCCAGCCTCGGATCCCGGGGCAACTCCGGTAGGTTTCGCGAGCGCGGGTTTCTGCAGATCTGGAGTAAGCTTGCACGTTACATCACCGGTGCATCGCTTCTTGCTTGCTTAAATTAACACCACATAGGCTTTTATTGCGGAAATCGCCATAGACTCTTAAGGGCCGCGGAACGGGACGGCCTTGGTAACTGGTTTGCACACCCCCAGCAGATCTCCGTGCCGCGGAGTTGGACGCAGACGTGGGTTCTAGGAGCTTTCATTTTCCCCAGCTCTGCAGCTACTCTTTGGCCCCGTTAGCTTCTAGATTGGAAGCCGAGGGGCTGAAACTCAGAAGAGCAATTACTCTTCCCTGATGAGGCTTCAGAGGAGCAAGAATAGCGACATGATTCCACCTGCAGCCCTATAGAGATTGGTCCCTCTGTCTTCCCCTCACAGTCGTGGCATTTTAACGTTCGTGTGTTATTTGAGTGCCAAAATGAGTGACCGATATCTAGAACAAAGGATTAGTATCAAATTCTGCGTGAAATTGAACAAGTCTGCAAGTGAAACCCACCATCTTTTAAAAGAAGCTTATGGGGATGAAGTCATGTCAAGGGCCAGAGTTTTCGACTGGCACAAAAGGTTTAAAGAAGGGCGGGAAGACATTCGAGATGATGCCCGAAGTGGTCGTCCAGTCACCCACCGGACGGATGAAAATATCCAGAAGGTCAAGGACTTGGTTTGTTCGAATAGGCAGTTAACTGTGAGGATGATGGCTGAAGAGTTAAATTTAGATAAAGAAACGGTTAGGCTCATTCTGAAAGAAAACCTGAATATGAGGAAGGTATCTGCAAAAGTTATATCGGGTATTTTGAAGGATGAGCCTGAACCTCGAAAACTTGACTTTAGGTCTGATCATTCAAAGGAAACTAGGAAAAATAGCTCATGTGTGAGGGAAAAAGTAACAAGTTCTGAACCATGGAGTCATCTCCAGTGCGAAGCTGGTGGGGAAATGCCTCTGCCTGTATCCCATCCCCAAATCCATCCTGCCAGCCAGCTGCTGCAGACTTCATCTTCAAGGAGCCTTCCCAGCAGGGCGGCTCAGGATTGGTTCACACCGTGGTGAAAGGAATCTGGGGTAGCTGAACCCAAACTAGAACGCTGCCTCAAGGTTAGGCTCCTTCATTTGCCGCTCATCTATTTTCAGCTTCTTTACGACTCCTCTTTACATGTCATGGCCCTGCTACTTACTCTTTGCTGGACTCTTGGGCCATCTTCCTTGCTGTTCTCCACAACTTTGAAGAACTTCTGGATGTTGACTTCTCGTACTTGCTTGTGCTTGATTTTTCTTTTTTCTTTTTTGTTTCCTTAACAAGTTTTTTCTTCACTGTCCAGACATTAGCTTGTTGTGGCTGTCCTCTTCCTTTGTTCTCAGTATTCTGCCTCAGGGGATCATATGAATGAAAAGTGGGAGCAGGACCTCTTGGAGTCTCTCTCTCTCTGTGCCCAGGGAGGCATACTCTGCTGGGAGGACCCCAAAAGAAGGCCTACAGTTCCAGCCTGCTTCACGGTCAGGGCCTGAGGTATGGTACAGAAGGCAGTGGCATACTGATGTAGTGAGCAATGCTAAGGGCCGATCCTTCCCAAATGACTCAGTGGGAGGCCCTCAGAACTCAGGGGTTGGCCACCCATCCTGACCTTTTCACAGACCTACCCCTCACAGAAGTGCTGGGTTTGTTTCATTCTAGTCTTGTGCTTTGGAACCCCGCCCCCCCTCATTTGGGTGTATCCCCTCTGATGGAGGAGGAGGATCTGGTCCTGGAAAATAGAAACCAGGGCACTCAGGTCCAAGCTGTGATATGTGAGGAGGAAGGCAAGGTAACACTCTTGACCTTGAATTAAGGAAGTCTGCTGCCTATGTGCTGATTTCCACACAGAAGCCTGTTTTTAGTAACTAATATCAACCTTGTCAGGTGTTTTTTTTTTTGAGCACCTGCAATGTTTAGAACACTGCTGAGCATTGACAGTGTGACATTATGAAATAAAATCACCAAGGGCTGGGTGGACTCCATGGATGAGGTAGTTCCTGGACTGGATCCATAAGGAAGGATGGGACAAGGAGGCTAGGAAATGAGGGCATGCTTCCCAGGAGGGTGGAACAGCATGAGGCTCCGAACCTCCGTCAGTAGGAAAATGAGGGCACTATTGGCTGAAATAGCAAAGTCCAAAGAGGAAGATAATGGTATTATACAGAAGATAAATAATTTGGGATGATTTGCTTCCTCTCTCCACTCCCAACTCTATGCTAGTAGTTTATAAATTGCTTCCCCCGAGTCTGTGGATAGGTTTATAATAGCCTACTTATTTGATTATTTAATTTTCTCATCAGACCTTCAAAAAAGCAGTCTTTCCTAGTTTAGACTCCTTTATCTCTTTCTGGCTCTCTGCCAGGATTCATGGAATGGAACTTTTCCCAGTTGGGTTCCAAGTAATACCACATAGACTGGAAACATCTCAGAATGCCTGGTGGAGGAGTGTGTGTGTGTGTGTGTGTGTGTGTGTGTGTGTGTGTGTGTGTGTGTGTGTGTGTGTGTTGGGTGGGGGAAATGGTTAGTAACAGCATTTCATAGGATTGGCCAATGTCTATGTTTTAACCCAAGGATTTTTACATTCCTATTATTTAACTGGTAAGTTAGTAAACAGTATTGGTTGATAGTAGAGGCCCAACATTTATTCAACACAGCTGTTTTTAGTTCTTTTCACTATCACCTTCAAAAAATTACAAGTTTCCCACTAATACTTGTCAGCTTTGAGGCACTCTGAAACTTAGACCTTATCTCACAAATAAAAGATATTGTTCAGGAAAGCTCTCAAACCAAGCAACAGCTCACAGACGTCTGCCTACTTAGCAATTTCTAGACATTCCATCTCAGGATCATTACATCTTCCTACATTGGATAAGGCCCTGGGCTCCCCATAAGGCCTTTGCAACAGGGACACTGCACTTCTAGAAGAAAGCTGCCACAGCTGGCAACTTGGTGACTGAACCAATATTAATCCTTGCTCAGACCAGGGAGTAATTGTTGCAGAATTGTATGCCCCTATGCCCAGGTCAGGTTCCCACAACAGTACCTACAGGCATTATTTCCAATCTGTGATAACACAGAGGTCCTGAGAGAACTTATTTCTGGATTTATTCCTGTCCTGTAAACAGGGCTGGAGTGACCCTGCCAAAGGTGCTAGACCAAGACCATGTTGGAGAGTAGGGTACTGGAAGCCATGTTGTCCCAGACAGGGTTTGGACACAAAGCAACCAGAAGCAGGTAATCAGGAGGGTGAATTCAAATTGTTACAAGTAGCTGTAGTGAAAAGGACTTAACATTACCTTAGATCATGTCCTGGGCGGTAGTCAGGTTGAACTGCACTATGTGAACCCATTGCCCATTTGCAAGACTTCTCAGAAAATATTCAATAAGATGATAATAAACCCTAGGAAGCCTCAAGTTTGGAGGGAAGTAAAAATATTCATGCAGAGCAAACCATTCACACGTCTGGTCAGAATCTCTACACACCAGTTTAGAGCATAATCTCAAAAGAGTGTCCTCAGACAAGAGAGTTCTCATGTAACAGTACCCCTCATGTGTCCACCCGCCAAATCTGTTTTATTTCTGACATAATTTTGCCTGGCCTGCACCTTGTTGCCTAGGCCTCTTGAGCTTTTTCATCCTATAATTTCAGGGTTCCACCCATCATGCCCTAGGCCCTTGTCCTTGACTTTTCTCAGATATCACTCAGTTTATTCTCCAGTTTGCTCTTGCTCTTCTGTTTCCCTGGCCTTTGTTTTCTGATTCTGGACCTTACCCTCCAATAGCTGCTTTGGGTCACTTTGGTATGCTGACCTTGAAATCCCCTTTTGGTCTTGGTTTTCCACTCAACTGCAACTTTTCTCTCTTCTGATTTTTAGATCCCTCTTCCAGCTCCCCACTTCAGCCCTATAGTCTTTTGTTTTTTGAGGGGTTTTTTTTTGCAGTGCCACGCAGCTTGTGGGATCTTAGTTCCCCAGCTAGGGACTGAACCTGGGCCTTCAGCAGTGAGAGCACAGAGCCCTTACCACTGGACCGCCAGGGAATTCCCAGCCCTATAGTCTTGAGTAAAGAAATTGCTCCATCCCTGGCCCCAGATTGCCTTCATATATAAGGGGCACACTGGGAAGGAACAAAAAAGCTCCCTCTCACCCTTAGCCACCAGGGGTTCCACTCCCCAGAGGCAACCAGTATTACCAGTTTCTTGAGGCAATTTGGTTACCTCTAGTACTCAGGAGTTATGAAAGTTTTTCAGAGATATAATATGCAAATCGCACTCTCCCAGCAACTGTATTTTCCCTGGCAGGAGAAGCTCCATCTAACCATAAGAGATGAAGCCTGTCTCTCTGTAGGATGTCAGGAAGAGAGCTGGCCATCTGCAAACCTTGTCCATAATTCTCAAGGTAAACACACAGTCAAGGAATCTCTCTGGGTTTCAGGCTGACCTTCCCCTTCCCCATTCTGGTTCAAAATCCACATGGAATGTTACACACTACAGCTGGAAGTCCGGGAGGAATAAACACTTTCCAGGGCAGGTCATTCCATCATTGAGTTTATCCAGTCTGTTCTCCACCCATCATCCCACCTTCCACCTGTCCCACTGGTAATGATAAAAAACAGAAAGAATAAAATATTCACCAATCTTTGATTTCAAAAAACGTGGGTAATTCTGCAGTCTTCTGAATTCTGCCCCTGGCTCTGAGTTCTCATTGAAATGTTATTGTTTGGGAAGAATGTGTACCTGGGGCCTGCTTACCAGAGTCTTCCTTTCAGATCCATTTCTTAGTTCAGACTTTGGAGGTGCCCGGATAAATCTGGATGCTAAATGACTTGAGGATATCTAGTACAGGAGTGGGGTACTATTGGGAACTGTCACTGTATCACATGTACTGATCAGCCAGCCTGCCATTTACAGACCTCATTGCCAGCAAGTCTCACTAGGCTCCTTGGGATTGGTCACCAGGGTCCTATGTGGCTCAATAAGAGTATTCTTTGCTGCTGGGATTGTATATGTAACCCTGCGTTCTCTAACTCCTTCTTAGTTGGATCAGACCCCCCAGATTCTGCCAGGCTTTTACATGCTATTTGAGGCAACACTTATATTTATCTTCTCTAGTGTCTGTCTTATCAGATCCTTGCAAATACTGTCCCAGTTGCATCACCCTTCTCCCAGTATTAATATCCAGAAACAAAAAAATCTGTAGTGGGAAACTTTAGTACTTCTTAGGTCCCACTTGGATTTAGTGAAGAGGTCAGCAAACTTCTGTAAAGGAAATGTCTTAGGCTGTGTGGGCCATACAGTGGCTATTGTAATTTCTCAACATTTTAATGCAAAACCAGACATAGCTAATATGGAAACAGATGAGCATGGCTGTGTCCTAATAAGACTTCATTTATGGATACGGGGATTTAAATTTCATATAGTTTCCACATGTCACAAAATAATTTTTAAAACCACTGTGAATATTTTAAAAATTCTTAGTTTGCAGTTCATAGAAAAATAGATGGTGGGCCAGATTTGGTCCATGGACCATAGTTTGCTGACCCCTGGTCTAATGTACATAAAATGTGTATATAAAAATGACAGATGATTGATCCATCAGTAACATTGTTAATGCCAAACTGATCTGGCAGTCTGACAATTTACTACTATAGAAATTGTGGAATATTGAAGCTAGTCTTTGTGGTGCCGGGAGTGTGAACTAGAGCTGAATGATTGACTGTATTACCTTGACCATATTCTGATTCACAAAATAAGTTTTGTGCTGTTCTCGGCTAAAAATTATAATACACAAACTACTACCTATATTTTGCCCTTGTAATATTTCCAAAAAAATTGGCAATACTGAAAATGGTGCCAAGTTACAACCAGTGATAACAGAATGAACAGAAGGTAATCCCAAAATTGCCTTGATCATGAACAGCATTTGAATAAGTTTGTTATCACCTATGAAAGTGACTACTATGGAGGTGACAAAACTCATTGAATTATATTTTTTGCATGCTTGTAAAAAAATTATATATATATATATATATTGGCAACTGGTACCAAGCTATGTTCTTTTAGATGTTTACTTGTTTTTCTCCTAAAGAGTGCCATATTGTGTCACCTTCATTTAAATTGATTTTCCAAAGTTGAAATAGAATCTCAGGATTGAACAGACCTTTGCAAGGGTGTTTAATCCAGCCAGTCATGTTTCCTTTGAATCCAGGAGTGGCTAAATCCTACAGCTGCTGAAAAACTGCATCTGAAAGGAGATTCTGTGTTAATTCAGCAAATTTTTACCGAGTGGCTCTATGTGCCAGGCACTGTCCTATGTGCTGGGGTACAGCAACAGACAAAGCAGACACAAGCCGTAGATTTGACAGTCTGAAATCTAATTATATTGCTGTTCACACTTGCAAAACTTCTGTTCCATGTGCTCACACTACTTCATTGTTAATTGCACACCTGCAAAAAGGTATGACCTTTGCCACAGGCCTCTCTGCTGTGGTCATGATGCCTCTCCAGCTGCATTAATAATTTAAGGACTGTATGTTCTACTTAAATTTTATTATCCTTTAGACCAATCGATATTGGTAGAAAAACAAGCTGGCAATATTGGATGTGTAAATTGGCAACAGCTTTCTGAAAAGCAATTTGGCAGTATCTATCAGGAGCTTTAAAAATGTTTATAACTTCTGATCCTCTAATTTTACTTCTGGGAATCTGTCCTAAAGAAATAGTCTGAAATGTGGGCAAAGTTTATGCTTTAACAATCCAGAAGTCCAACAGTAGAAAATTGGTTAAGTAAATTACACTATGACAATACAATAGACTATTATGCAGTCATTATAATTAATGTTTGTGAAGTGTTAAAACAGCATGGCAAAATACTTATATAAGTGCAAAGAGTGACATGCAAAATTATATACATAAATCCAAAAATATTTTTCTAAAATATTAATAATTTTATTATCGGAATAAAACAATAGCACCAAAAGTTGGCAATGGAGAGAATGGAGCCAAACAATTCGTTTGGTCCAGGAACAATTAACTGGCTGGGTCCACATAGAGACTGTATAATACTATTGTATTGGTAGCAGGAGTGGGACAGAAGGGAAAGGGGCCTTCCCCAAAGGAGAAGGGGACCAGAATCCCTACAAAAATCCCAAGTGATATGAGAAGATACCACAAATGGCATGTTCCTGTTATGTGGTCCTAGAGAGGTAAAGGAGCACATATGGATCAAGTATATTCTGACAAATGGAAAGGATTTGAAGTACTCTCCTGGGTAAAATTAACCTTATTCTTGCATTCTCTCATACAAAATGAATATTCTTGAGATGGATTTTATAACAGCTGATTCTCTGAAGAATCCTTGAGCTTCCCATATAATTTCTTTAGGATAAGAATGGCTTTCGATGTGCCAAGTCTACCTCCTCCCATGCTGGGACACTCAACACAGATGTACATGGGAGTATTTGATATTCCACACTGAGAATACCACATGAATATCAATAGTCATCTTAATGATGTAACTTAGGAAACTCGGAAGGTTTGCAAATGTTTTTGTTGGTGTCCAGAGTTACTGTGCTTTTATTTATATCTGAAGAGTAATCATTCACAGGATTTTCAGATATGAAATGATGTAGATAATTCCTGTCTATCCATAGATGAAATTGTTCTGTTGGGGAAATGTGTCTTTGTTATTTTAGCAACATGTTTACCATTAAAATGCCAAATATATCTCCTCGGTGAAATTTCAGATTTTCAAATGAGTACCCAAAGTAAATACGTGTTTTATAGACATCTAGGTTACAGATTTGTCAAGCTGGAAAAGTTCTTCAAGGTCTAAGTCTCTTGGTCTGTAGAAAGAACAAAGGAGTGAGACTGGGGTTTTAGTCCTGCTCCTTAACAAGCCATGGGACTTTGGGCAGTTCATTTGCACCACTAGAGCACTTCAGGTTACTCATCCATAAAAGGAGAATAATAAAACCTGTGTCATGGAGATGTTCACTTTGTTCATTCAACAGATATTGATTGATTGTTTATATGTATCTGACCCTGTTCTAGACACTGAGGATACAGCAGTGAACAAGACAAAAAAAATGTTCCTTCTTATGAGTTTACATTTAAGTGAGGGAGACAGACAAGAAATAAGATAAATGAGTGAAAATATAGTATGTTAGATAGTGATTGTTAGATGTGAGGCTTACATTGAAATAATGTATATGGGGTGCCCAGCACAATATCTGGCATGTAGTAAGTACTCAATAGAGAGTAATTTCCTTTGCTTCTTCAGTCTTCCTAACAGTTCCTAAATTAGTCTACAGCATGGTAGTAATCAGCGAAAGGCCTGACCCATTGCCGTCTTACCTCTTTCGAGTTAATACGGCCTAAATCTATTTTGCTTAAGAAGACAAAAGAATGCTTACAGATGTGTTTTGTACTTCCTGTATGGCAGGTTAATCATGGTGGTGCCTAAACACTGTTGATAAATGGCCTTTTCTGAAGCCAGTTGGCAGGGGTCCTTGCTTGGAGCTAGATGGCATTTGTCCACAAAGACAAATGCATTGTTTCTTTGCTGTTTAAGCAAAATGGACTAGGAAACTGTACTGGCTGTTTCTCTTAAAGAAAAGATGTGTGACCTTTGTTCTGTTCCAGACATCGGAGAACTGGGCAAAATTTACATTATTTATGGGAAACCAGGGCATTGACTAAAAGCCTGGAAAAAGAGGGTTTAATACTTATGGTTTCTATATATTTTTGCCCATTGTAGAAAATTTGGGAAGTTCAGAAATGTTTAAAGAAGCAGCCAAAAGTTCACCCCTAAGATTCAGTAATTTCACCAGACCCATCTCTCTGCCTCAGCTTGCTCCTTCAAAAACATCCAGTGAATAGTCATTTACTGAATTCCTTCTTTAGGCCTGGGCCCGCACTAGGCACAGAGGGTATAGCGCTTGCCCTTAGGCAGTACCGGCCTTGTGGGGGTAGGGAAAGGGCCAGAGGTGGAGAGACCACTGAGAATGGGCTCCTACCTTAGACTGTCAGTCTCTCCCAGAGGACAGCTCTAAGGAACAAGCTTTTGTAAAGAATTTGGAACAAAAGTTGTTATCATCACAGGGTGATTGTGGGAATGAGAAAGTGGAGTATAAAGGGGCAAAACACACAAAGCATTGGTAACTGGCCTGCTGGCCTTGCCATCCCCAGCTCCTCTTATGTAAAAGGGCCCTCAGTTCTGTCCTGCAGTATCACCTTTCAGAAGAAACTAGACATTAGGCTGTGGGCCAGTACCCCTGTATCTTGCTTTAAGAATCTAATAAGTGAAAATTCAGAGTTACAACGCAGATTAGATGAGGAAATTGGCCCAGGGAGATTGAGTGAATTTTCTCGAATCACACATCTAGTTGGTGGCAGAGCCAGGATAATAATGAAGGACCTTGAATTTCTCTCAGTCAAGTGAGGTTTTTTCCATTACTCCATTGGTAATAATTTCCTTTACTAAAGTGTACATTCTTAAGATAACTTTAAAATAATGGTCACCCTTGCATTTGATAAATATGATTTACCAACAACTGATTTACATGCAGTTTGAGGGGAACATATTTATGACAGAGAAGGTGATGCAAAGGTTTTTCCAAGTTTTCCTGTGGTGTCCAGGCCCCCTGGTCCTTCTCTCAGACTGTGTATTCACAAGTAAATGTTGGCATTCTGTCATTCATTTTTTCCAGATGTTCTTCCCAAGTTGTGTGTTATGTTTTGTGTCTTTAATATTATATACATTTTAAAAAATCTGGGCACATAAATCCTAATAAAGTTCTCAACCATCTCTTCTATGCTGTCTCAAATTTCCAGTTGTGTTTATATTTATGACACAGTGTCTGAAGGCATGAACACTATCACGTTGTTAGGGCTTATATTCCTAAACCCTAGACCTGCGTTTCTAGATGTTCTGAAAATTCTTTACACTTCACTTGTAAATGCCACTATACTATGCCATGACATTTCCAGAGTAACATATATTTCAAACAGGAAAACAGAGGAAGCCCAAAGAAAAGGGAAATACGTTTCAAATATAAATACAAAAAGAAAAAAAATCATTAAAAAATAGTAGAATACATAAGATGGGGAGGAGTATAAATTCTAGTTCCACGTACCCTGAGAACAGAATGTCCTGCAGACCCACTTTAGGGACTGGCAGTTTCCACTACCAACAAAGTGGCCCAATCTTGGCATCACACTTCCTTTGACTCTCACATGCAGTCAAGTCCAGGTCATTCCCCTAACATGTCTTAGCATCACCTACTGCAACCAGACAGGGTGGTCACCCACCTCTCACGTCACTGTCCTGAAGTCCATCCTCTGTGCTGCTGCACACGTGCTATTGAGTTTGGAGTTTGCTGAAAACCGGAGGCTTTTTGATGCCAGCTTTGTGAGCCTGCTCAAGTCACACCCGCTGTCTCAAATCCATCCTTGCTGCCATCCACTTAGAAAACTCCTACTCAGCACTCAAGCGTCAGCCTTACCATTGCTATTCTCTACCCCTCACTTCTTGGCAAAGCAGTCCCCACAGTGTACAATGCCCATTCTTAAGTGAAGGAAACCCTAACACTTAATTGAACTTAACTGTCTGCAGAATGTTTTTCCTCCCCTACCAACCCATGAACTCAAAAGCCAAGACCACATCTGATTTCTCTGTATTGCCTGCATCCAGAATAAAGCTTGCCTGGAGCTGTTCAATAAATGTTTGATAGATGAATGAAAGAATAGACTTATGGAAATTGCTTCTTTAAATTTCTGATTAAACTCACCATTTTAGCCATTTTAAAGTGTACATTTCCGTGGCATTTAGCACATTCACAGTGTTGTGCAATCATCACCGCTATCTAGTTCCAGAACGCTCCAAAAGGAAACGTTGTATCCATTGAACAGTCACTCCCCATTCACCCCCTTTCCCCTAGCCCCTGGCAACCACTAATCAACTTCCTGTCTCTGTGGATTGGCCTATTCTGGACATTTCGAATAAATGGAATCATGCAATATGTGACCTCTGTGTCTGGCTTTTTTCACTTAGCATAATGTTTTCAAGATTCATCCATGTTGTAGCGTGCATGAGAACTTCATTATGTTTTAGGGCTGAGTAACAGGCTGTTGTATTGATAAACCACTTCTTGTTTATCTGTTGATGTTTAAATGTCTGATGGATATTTAAGTTGTTTCCACCTTTTGACTCATGAATGGTGCTATGAACATGTGTGTACAAGTTTTTGTTTAAACACCTGTTTTTTTTTGCTTTTTCCTAATAAATTGATTTATTTATTTTTAACTGCCTTGGGTCTTCGTTGCTACATGCGGGCTTTCTCTAGTTGCAACCAGTGGGGGCTACTCTTCATTGCGGTGCACAGGCTTCTCACTGCCGTGGCTTCTCTTGTTATGGAGCACGGGCTCTAGGCGCGCGGGCTCAGTAGTTGTGGCGCATGGGCTTAGTTATTTTGCAACATGTGGGCTCTTCCTGGACCAGGGCTTGAACCCGTGTCCCCTGCACTGGCAGGTGGATTCATAACCACTGTGCACCAGAGAAGTCCCTAAACATCTGTTTTTAATTTTCCTGAGTACATATCTAGGAATGGAATTGCTGGGTAATATGGTATTATATGTTTAACTTATTGAGGAACCACCAGACTGTTTTCCACAACTGCACCATTTTACATTTCCACCAACAATGTACAAGGTGAGGGATTCAATTTTTCCACATTCTCTCCAACACTTTTCATTTCTTACTATATCCATCCTAATGAGTGTGAAGTGGTATCTTGTGGTTTTGATTCACATGTCCCTAATAACTAATGATGCTAAGCATCTTTTCATGTATTTTTTGGCCCTTGTGTGTACCTTCTTTGGAGAAATGTCAATTCAAGTCTTTTGCCCATTCTATTTGGGTCATTTGTCTTTTAAAATTTATTTATTTATTTTTGTCTGCGTCGGTTCTTTGTTGCTGTACGTGGGCTTTCTCTAGTTGCGGCAAGTGGGGCTACTCTTCAATGCAGTGCACAGTCTTTCATTGTGGTGGCTTCTCTTGTTGCGGAGCACAGGCTCTAGGCATGCCGACTTTAGTAGTTGTGGCATGTGGGCTCAATAGTTGTGGCTCACGGACTCTAGAGCACAGGCTCAGTAGTTGTGGCGCACAGGCTTAGTTGCTCCGTGGCATGTGGGATCTTCCTGGACCAGAGCTCAAACCCGTGTCCCCTGCATTGGCAGGCAGATTCTTAACCACTGTGCCACCAGGGAAGTCCCGGGTCATTTGTCTTTTTGTTGTTGAGTTGTAAGAGTTCTTTATATATTCTGGATACTAAATCCTGATCAGATACATCCTTTGCAAATATTTTCTGCCATTTTGTGGATTGTATTTTACTTTTTTAAAAAAAAAAACTTTTTTTTTTTTTGTTTTTTTGAGTTACGCGGGCCTCTCACTGCTGTGGTCTCTCCCGTTGCGGAGCACAGGCTCCGGACGCGCAGGCTCAGCGGCCATGGCTCACAGGCCCAGCCTCACCACGGCATGTGGGATCTTCCCAGACTGGGGCTCGAACCCGCGTCCCCTGAATTGGCAGGCGGATTCTCAACCACTGCGCCACCAGGGAAGCCCCCAAAAAAACTTTTTAATTTTATTTTTTGGCTAAGCTGCACGGCTTGTGGGATCTTAGTTCCCCAACCAGGGATCAAACCAGTGCTCCCTGGAGTGGAAGTGCAGAGTCCTAACAACTGGACTGCCAGGGAATTCCCATGGATTGTTTTATCACTTTTTTTGTGTGTGTGTGGTATGCAGGCCTCTCACTGTTGTGGCCTCTCCCGTCGCGGAGCACAGGCTCCGGACACGCAGGCTCAGCGGCCATGGCTCACGTGCCCAGCCGCTCCGCGGCATGTGGGATCTTCCCGCACCAGGGCACGAACCCGTGTCCCCTATATCGGCAGGCAGATTCTCAATCACTGCGCCACCAGGGAAGCTCCTTTTTTTACTTTCTTGATAGTGTCCTTTGATGCACAAAAGTTTTTTATTTTGATGAAGTCAAATTTATCTATTTTTTCCCTTGGTTGCTTGTGCCAAGAAACCATTGCCAAAAACAAAGTCATGGAGATTTCCCCCTATGTTTTCTCCCAAGAGTTTTATAGTTTTAGCTCTTATATTTAGGTCTTCGATCCATTTTGAGTTTGTTGGTGTATATAGTGTGAGGTAAGTGCCCACCTTCATTCTTTTGCATGAGGATAGCCAGCTGTCCTTGCACCATTTGTTGAAGACTATTCTTTCCCCATTTTCACATTTGTTTTTGAAAGATATTTTCAAATTATAAGTTAACAATTCTTTTTGTTTTCTTTCTGTATCTTAAAGATTTTGCTTCACTGTCTTCTGGGTTACATTGTTTTTGATGAAAATTCTGCTGTAATTCTTATCTTTGTTCCCCGGTATGTACTGTTTCTTCTCATGCTGGTCTTAAGACTTTTTCTTTATCACTGAATTTAGCAATTTTATTAAGATATGACCTGGTATAGTTTTCTTCATGTTTCTTTTGCTTAGGGTTCACTGGGATTCTTGAATTTGTGGTCCTAAAGTTTTCATCATTTTTGGAAAATTTATGGCTATTATTTATTCAAAAGAATTTTTTTGCCTCTACTTCCTTTAGGGTCTTCAATTACATGTATGTTAGGCCACTTGAAGTTGTTCCTTAACTCAATGATGCTCTATTCAATTTTTTTGGTCTTTTTTCCTCTTGTGTCTCTTTTTTGAATTAATTAATTAATTAATTATCCTTAGCTGTGTTGGGTTTTCATTGCTGCTTCCGGCTTTCTCTAGTTGTAGCGAGTGGAGGCTATTCTTCACTGCAGTGCGTGGGCTACTCATTGCGGTGGCTTCTCATTGTAGAGCACGGGCTCTAAGCAAGTGGGCTTCAGTAGTTGTGGCACACGGGCTCAGTAGTTGTGGCCTACAGGCTTAGTTGCTCCGTGGTATGTGGGATCTTCCGGGACCAGGGATGGAACCTGTGTCACCTGCATTGGCAGGCAGATTCTTTTTTTTTTTTTTGCGGTACGCGGGCCTCTCACTGTTGTGGCCTCTCCCGTTGCAGAGCACAGGCTCCGGATGCGCAGGCCCAGCGGCCATGGCTCACGGGCCCAGCCGCTCCGTGGCATGTGGGATCTTCCCGGATCGGGGCACGAACCCGTGTACCCTGCATCGGCAGGTGGATTCTCAACCACTGCGCCACCAGGGAAGCCCCTGGCAGGCAGATTCTTAACCACTGCTCCACCAGGGAAGTCCATCTTGTTGTGTCTTTTTGTGTAGTTTTTATTGCTGTGTCTCCAAATTACTAATCCTTTCTTCTGAAATATCTAATCTATTTTTATCCCATTTTATGTATTTTTTATCTCAAACATTGTAGTTTCTATCCCTATAACTTTGATTTGGGTTTTTTTAAGTAGCTTTTCAATTTTGGAATAATTTTAGACTCATAGAAAATTTTCAAAGTATTCCATATGCCTCTCATCCAGTTTCAGTTTCTTCTAATGTTATTTTCTTACATTACCATAGTACAGTTATCAAAACTGATATCAACATTGGTACATTAATAGTAACTAAACTTCACATTTTATTCAGATTTCAACAGTTTTCCATTAATGTCTTTTTTTCTGTTCCAGGAACCAGTTAAAGATATCACATTTCACTTAGTTGTTTTGTTGCCTGTTCTCTTCTGACCCATTACAGTTTCTAACTCTTTTCTTGTTTTTAATGACTTCGAAAGTTTTGAAGAGTACTGGTCATGTATTTTATAGAATATCCTTAATTGGGGTTTATCTGATGTTTTCCTCATGATTTGACTGGGGTTATGGGTTTGGGGAAAGAATAACATAGAGGTGAAGGGTCCTTATTACATCAAATTAGAGGGCACATGATATCCACACAACATCATTGTTGATGTTATCTTTAAACACTTGGTTAAGGTAGTTTTGCTAGATTTTCCTACTGTAAAGTTACTATTCTTCCCTTTCCATACTCTGTTCTTTAGAAGCAAATCACTAAGTTCAGGCCACACTCAAGGAGTGGAGAATGATTAAGTTCTGCCTCCTATGGAGGGGAGTATGCATATATTATTCAGAATTCTTCTATATGGAATAGTTGTCTTTTCTCCCCAATTTATTTGTTAGTATCAATTTGGACTCATGTATATTTATTTAATATTTTGGATTATAACCCAATACTATGTTATTTATTTTATTGGTCAAATTGTTCCAGCTTTGGCCATTGGATGCCCTTTCAGGTTGATTTCTGTGTCTCTTTAACATGCTCTTTCCTTTAGTTTTCTGAACACTTCCTTACTTTCTACTATTACATTATGCTCTAGGATCATCTTGCGTTTTCCCTGTTCCGGATCGGCAATCAACCATTTCTCTAAAGAACGCTGGTTCCTTTTATTGGAGAATGGTATTTAGAAACCAGGACATGGACACTGGCTGTGTTTGTTACTACTGGAATTTGGGTCTTTTTTTTTTTTTTTTCAAATTTTTGGCCATGCCATGTGGTATGCAGGATCTTAGTTCCCCAACCAGGGATAGAACCCATGTCCCCTACAGTGGAAGCACAGAGTCTTAACCACTGGACTGCCAGGGGAGTCCCTGGGTCTTTTTTATATTGCCCATGTCTCTATTTAACAAGCTCACTCTTTTCTCTAACTTCTTGATCATGTGGAATATAGTTACAACTATTTTAATGTCCTTATCTGTCTTTCCGTGTGATGAGATGAAGTGAGGTGAATGAAGTTAACATTGTGATATATCATTAGGCTACTATTTTTTTTTTTTTTTTGTGGTACACGGGCCTCTCACTGTTGTGGCCTCTCCCGTTGCAGAGCACAGGCTCCGGACGCACAGGCTTAGCGGCCATGGCTCACGGGCCCAGCTGCTCTGCGGCATGTGGGAATCTTCCCGGACCGGGGCACGAACCCGTGTCCCCTGCATCGGCAGGTGGATTCTCAACCACTGAGCCACCAGGGAAACCCTCGTTAGGCTACTATTGACCTTCTGATGTACTGATAAGGATCATTTGCTCCAGGTGATATTGCATTTGTTACTACTGGGATTTGGGTCTTTTTTTATATCACCCATGTCTCTATTTAACAAGCTCACTCTTTTCTCTAGCTTCTTGATCATGTGGAATATAGTTATAACTATTTTAATGTCCTTATCTATCCATTCTACCTATCTTGGTCAGTTTAAATTGACTGATTTTCCCCCCTCATCATGGTTCCTTCTATATGGGCCCTCTGGCTTTTTGGAAAGAGCTTTTAAGTTTTGTTAGTTGGGACTAGAGTACTAAATTAGCCTAGGGCTAATTTTGCCCCACTATTGTGGCAAAGCCGATCTGATGCCTTGTGAAATATTCCTTGCCACTCTGAATGCTGGGAACAGGAACTGGACCTGTGTGATCTCCAAGAATTGTTCCTTCTCATTCTTTTGGAAGGTTCTTTTTCTGGCTTCAGGTAGTTTCCTCACATGCATGCTGAAGACTCAAGGAGGACCCTCAGCAGATAGCCACAGCTTCCTTTTTGTGTACCTCTCTTACCTTAGGCATTCTTCCCTGTGAACTCACCACCTTGACCAGCCCAGATTCCTCACCCCATCTCCTGAACTCAGGGAAACTACTGGGCTCTGCCTCGATTTTCTCTCTTGGTACCATGGCCTGGAAATCCTCTCCAGGAGGTAAGCAGGGATAATCATAGGGCTTACTGCACTTATTTCCTGTCTCTTAGGAATCACTATCTTTAGTTGTCTGATATCCAATGTCTTAAAAACTGTTGTTTCATATATTTTGTCCAGAGGTAAGTCCAAAGCCTATTACTACATTTGGGCCAGAAGCAACAGTATAAGCATAGAAAATTAATAGAGCTAGGGGTTATGATTAGAACACAGGCATGCCTATCATAAAACATAAAGAGGTAATATCATATAGTGGTTAAGAGTATGGACTCTGGAAAAAAGACTGCCTGGATTCAAATTCTAGCTTTCCATCTTACAAGCTATAAACCTTTGGCCAGTTATGTAATCTTTCTGGGCCTCAATTTCCTCGTCTTTAAATGGGGATCATAATGGTCCTATCTCATTGGAATGAGATGAGGGTTAAATAGATTAACATATAAAGCATTTGGAACAGTGCTTGGTTCAGAGCAAGCATTCAATAAATATTGGCTATTACTATTCTGAATACAGTAGTCTTCCCCTCTTACTCACAGGGGATGCATTCCAAGACCCCCACTGGATGCTTGAAACCATGGATAATACTAAACCCTATATGTACTGTTTACCTATACATACATACTTATGATAAAGTTTAATAAATTAGGCACAGTAAGAGATTAACAATAACCAATAATAAAATAGAACAATTATAATGATATACTATAATAAAAATTATGTGCATGTGTTCTCTCTCAAAATATCCTGTTGTAGTGTACTCACCCCACTTCTTGTGATGATGTGAGATGATAAAATCTATGTGATGACATGAAGTGAGGTGAATAAAGTTGACATTGTGATGTATTGTTAGGCTACTATTGACTTTCTGATGTATTGATGAGGATCACTGCTCCAGGTGATACTGGATTATTGAGATGATCATTGAGATCATGAGAGTGTTGATGGTTGGATGTCAGGAGTGGACGACATTAATGGTTGGGGATCCTGGGTGGAATAGAGCAGGTGGCACAAGATTTCATCAAGCTACTCAGAATAGTGTGCAATTTAAAACTTATGGGTTGTTGGGCTTTCCTGGTGGCGGAGTGGTTAAGAATCCGCCTGCCAATGCAGGGGACATGGGTTCAAGCCCTGGTCCGGGAAGATCTCACTTGCTGCAGAGCCAACTAAATCCATGCGCCACAACTACTGAGCCTGTGCCCTAGAGCCATGAGCCACAACTACTGAGCCCGCGTGCTGCAACTACTGAAGCCCGTGTGCCTGGAGCCTGAGCTCCGCAACAAGAGAAGACACTGCAATGAGAAGCCTGCGCACCGCAACGAAAAGTAGCCCCTGCTCGCCGCAACTGGAGAAAGCCTGCACGCAGCAACAAAGACCCAACCCAGCCAAATATAAGTAAATAAATTAAATATTAAATTACTTTTTTAAAAACTTATGAATTGTTTATTTCTAGAATTTTCCATTGAATATTTTCTGACCATAGTTGACCACAGGTATCTAAAACTGTAGAAAGCAAAACAGCGGATAAGGGGGGGACTATGTACTTGTTAAAAGTAGCCAGCAAATTTGGCTGTGAGTTCTCTAGTGACCCTAGCAAAGTGGAAATATTGGTTACATGATTTAGCATCCATAAAATATATTTGAGCTCTTATATTAGCGAAGTACAGATTTCAGAATGTTTCCTCCCAATATTTCCTCATGAAGAGGATACTGTGTGTGCCTGAAATAATATACCAGCCAGAGGGAGTTTCCCAGGATTCTGTCTTTACCATCCCTCCAAATAGCTGTTAACTTCACACCAGAGCTCAGTTCAGTAAAAGTGACTCCACTGGGACTGAAATATTGTAGTACCTTTGGTCTGGCTTAATCCAATGATAAAATGTATAGTGTCAACATTAAAACTACTGAACGACATGTCATTCAGGCAGTTCTCCATAAATATAGGGGGGTCAATTAGGAACCAATTACCATGGTTCAGGCAAGACAACTAAAGCCTGAGCCAAAGAACTAACTCCAGGATGAAAGTGTACTGGCAGGGAACAAGCCCACTGCACAGTGAGAATCCACAAGGCTTGGCAATTTACTCAGTGTATAGCTACAGGGAGGAGGAACTTGCAAGGCCCAGGAATGGATGTATGGAAAGATGGAAAGAAAAAATGATCTTTGCGTTGTTCAAATTATCTATAGCCTTACAAATAGTTTGTCTTCTTCCTCTATCAGCTACTGAGGAAGATGTGTCAAAATCTCCCACTATGTGGATCTGTCCATTTCTCCTTTTAATTCTGTCTTATATATTTGGAGGCAATGTTTCCAGTTGGTACAAATATGTGCCGCTCATTATATCTTCCTGATGAACTCTTTTATCATTAAGGCATTTGACTCTATCCCTAATAATGCTTTTTGGCCTAAAATCTATTACTGTTGCATTATTTCATTTTGTATTTGCCTAATATATTTCCCCCATCCTTTTAACATTTCTGTGTCATTATCTTTTGAATGCATTCTTGTAACCAACATACAGCTGGATTTTTTTTTTTTTTTTCTGTATGCAGGCCTCGCACTGTCGTGGCCTCTCCCATTGCGGAGCACAGGCTCCGGACGCGCAGGCCCAGCGGCCATGGCTCACGGGCCCAGCCGCTCCGCAGCATGTGGGATCTTCCCGGCCCGGGGCACCAAACCGTATCCCCTGCATCGGCAGGCAGACTCTCAACCACTGTGCCACCAGGGAAGCCCCAACAGCTGGATTTTTAAAAATCCAGTCTGAGAATCTTTGTCTTTTCTTAAGCATGTTTACATTTCTTCTTCTTATGACATATTGTGGATATTTTCTCCCTTTGTTTTGTCCTTTGCCATGTGTTTTATTTGCTTTGTTCTCTTACCCTGCCCTCTTTTACTTTGGTTGTTTTCTTTACTCCCTTTTTTGTCTCACTAGTGGTTTGGAAGTTATACATTCTAATTATATTCCTTCAGTGGGTGTTCTTATGTTATCAATGTGCATACTCAACCTAACATTGTTAAGTTAATCACTATCTTTAGCACACTGTGAAAATTTCAGGAACTTTAGAGTTCTTTAATTCTGTTCTCCACCCCCTCTATCTTCCACTTAATTTGGCTTTTAGTATTTTAGTTCCAACTGACTTTTTACCACTCACCCCCCCTCCATTAGATGTTTTAACAGCCAGAATTTATTTATATTTACAAACATGCATACCAATTTCTCTGCCTACCTTTCTTTAGTCCTTTTTTTATTGAAATATAATTTGTGTACAATAAAATTCATCATTTTAAAGATACAATTCAATAGTTTTTAGGATATTCACAAAATTGTGCAACCATCACCACTATCTAATTTTAGAACATTTTCATCATCCCCCAAAGAAATCTCCCCATTCCTCCTATCCCTCGCCCCTGGCAAGCATTAATCTACTTTCTGTCTCTATGGATTTACCTATTCTGGGTATTTCATATAAATGGAATCATGTAACATATGGCTTTTTGCGTCTGGCTTCTTTCACTTAGCACAATGTTTTCAATGTTCATCCATGTTGGAACATGCATCAGTCCTTCATTCCTTCTCATGCCTGAATAATATTCCATTTTATGGATAAACCATATTTTATTTATCTATTCATTAGTTGGTGGACATTTGAGTTAGTTCCACTTTTTGGTATTATACATAAGGCTGCTACGTACATTTGTGTACAAGTATTTTTGTGGACATATGTTTTCAGTTCTCTTGGATATATACCTGGCAATGTAAACCATTATTTCTTATATTCAGTGGTGTGCTGATAGATGTTTAACAACCAGTTCTCATGTAGTAGGAGTAAGGGAGCCCTGACTTGTAGCATTTGTTGAGCTCTGAGGTGCAAATACTCAAGTTACCAATGTGACATCACTGAAATATAGAGAAGGAAAAAGATGCACAGCAACACACCATTCTGTAGTATTTCTACCATATAGTTGTAGGAGATAACCTCAAGTGCATAGATAATAGAAAAGTTGTAGTAAAATAATTAAGAAGTGATGCATTGTGAGGATTTTTTACCTTTATTTTATTTTTGTTTTGTTTTTTTTGTTTGTTTTTTTAATTCACTTTCTTTGTTCTTTACCTTTATTTTAAAAGTAATTCATTTAGGGCTTCCCTGGTGGCGCAGTGGTTGAGAGTCCGCCTGCCGATGCAGGGGACGCGGGTTTGTGCCCCGGTCTGGGAAGATCCCCCATGCCGTGGAGCGGCTGGGCCGGTGAGCCATGGCCGCTCGGTCTGTGCGTCCAGAGACTGTGCTCGGTGGCGGGAGAGGCCATGGCAGTGAGAGGCCCGCGTACCCCACACACACAAAGAAGTAATTCATTTAATTGCAAGTTTGTATAATTTAATTTTTAGCAATGACTGTTTTACAACCAGTTCTCAAAATTCCTTAAAATTTAACAGTCACTCTTTGGGCTGATAAGAGCTGACTCTAGCACCTCACTTGCATCTCCCTCCTTACATCTAGCTTCTTTTTCTAGATTCAATTTTCTTCTTTTTTAAAAAAATAATTAATTAAAAAAACAATTTTTGGCTGAGTTGGGTCTTCACTGCTGTGCACGGACTTTCATTGCAGTGAGCAGGGGCTACTCTTCATTGCGGTGCGATTGTGGTGGATTCTCTTGTTGCAGAGCGCAGGCTCTAGGCACGTGGGCTTCAGTAGTTGTGGCACACAGGCTCAGTAGTTGTGGCTCGCGGGCTCTAGAGCGCAGGCTCAGTAGTTGTGGTGCACAAGCTTAGTTGCTCCGTGGCATGTGGGAACTTCCTGGACCAGGGCTCAAACCCGTGTCCCATGCATTGGCAGGTGGATTCTTAACTACTGCACCACCAGGGAAGTCCCCACGGTCTCTTTTATTTATTTATTTATTTATAGTTGAATAGAAAAGAGGTTTAATTTAATTTTTTTATATCTTTATTGGAGTATAATTGCTTTATGATGTTGTGTTAGTTTCTGCTGTATAACACAGTGAATCAGCTATATGTATACATATATCCACATATCCCCTTCCTTTTGACACTCCTTCCCACCCACAGTCTCTTCTAAATGGTTCTATTTTATTTTTTAACCCTTCTTCTCTCTAGTTTGTTGTGTTGGTTGACTCTCCATTTTGCTCATTTCTTTCCTCATGTGCTTTGATACTTTTCAGGAGCAGCTTCATCAGGGATTGTTTTTTCTAGTGGATTCTGCAAGCCCTGGATTGGTAAACATCCCTGCAGAGCTATTTTGAATTCACTTCAGCCTAAACCTAATAATTTTAATAGGTCTTACTTCAGCCCTAACCTAAGAATTTTAATGTCTGGACCAATTTTTCTGTTATCTCACTAGCTGTCTGCACATACAGGTAGAGTAAGTTTAAATCTCCATATGCATTTGGCACTGATTGGGATTTCTGTTTCTCTTGAGTGCCATTTCTTCCCTTCCCAAGGCCTCTTCAGACATCAAGCTTCCTTGAACTTCTGTAACCTTGGGGTAGAGTTTTTCCAGTCTCCTTTTCATGGAAGGGGACAGAGCTTCCAATGTCAGGGATGTATGCAAGGGGCTCAGTTCCAGCTTTCTCACCTGCCCAGGACTGGAGCCCCATCTCCTACTCCTTAGTGTTCGGTGGAACCCTGGCCAGCAGATCTCAGGATCTATAGCTAAGTGTGAAATCCTTGTGGCAGCTAAGGCACATCACCTATGACCTGTTCTGGCTTTGAGTTTTTCATTTCTTTTTCATTTTTGATATCTGGGGATTTCTCTTTATATTTTTCAAATTTGGCAATAAAAATATAATGTCTGTTATAGTTCATCCAGCATCTCTATGTGTCTGTAGCAGGGGGTGGGATGGGAAACCCATCTATATTAGGATAGTTGATCATGTTTCTGGAAGTTCCCAGATCAGAAGGAATCATTCTGTGAGAAAAACATTTATTGTCTTCATTTTTTAGATAAGAAAATGGAAACTCAGAATGGTTGTCCAAATTGCCAAAGCCATAAAACTTTAAATGGGGAAATGGGTTTTGTGTCCAGTCTGTTTGCAAAATCCCATGCAAGATATCTAGGCATCCTAAAGTTGACTTGGTACCTCTGGCTTCTATCCATTATTAGCCTTTATGGATAATTCACCCCTGGCATTTTGCTGAAGCAAATACCCTGGAAAAGATTCTTCCTGCTTCTTAGCTAAGGCTGTTTTGAAGAGAAGGGGAAGGAGTAAAACTTAGGTCATGGAAGCTGGGCTGTCCTGAGCCTGAGAGCCCCTGGTTCTCAGAAGCATTTGCCTGGGAGGAAGTGAAAGCCAACAGGCATTTCTGCCCCTTACAGAAGCACCCCCAAGCTCACGCGTGCAGTGGGCAGTGAAGGGGACATACCAAGGGTCCTGCAGATTCTTTGGTTTGCCCCTGGAAGAAGGAAGAAGCCCAAGTGATGGCAGAGAGTGGCACATTCTGAGGCTTTTCACTTTGCTCCTTCGACTAGAGCGCCTCTTGCCCTGTGCATTCTGCACAGAGCCTGGCCCTGATTGGGTGCCCTACAAAAGTGATGTGGATCAATGACTCTGAGGAAAAAGAAGCCACATCAAGTATTTACAGTAGAGGGACCTTTATGAGGAGGACTGGTTACACAGGTGATAGGATAGGGGACAGAGAGGCATCCCAGAGCTTATCAAGGAAACTACTGCTACCCATAAGGCAAAGGGGCAGAGGGAGGAGGCAGTGTCACCAGGAACCAGGAGCCAGGAGATGGAAGCCAGGAGCCACATGATCAGAAGCTGGGGCCCTAGCAGTGGAAGCAGGAGCCATGGAAAATGTGTAGCTGGAAATACCACCTCAGGCAGATGCTATGGGGGGTCGGGTGGGCGGGACATCCCTCGGCCTCCCCTCCCCACCACAACCTACCTCCAGTGTCCTGCTAGTACTTCCCTTGGGCCAAAGTCACATGTCTTAGGGTTTGGATTCACAGCCTGAATGGATCAACCTCCCTGTGCTACAGAGCACGGCAGAGCAGAAGGCTGAGGGGTGAGTCTGAGGAAAACAGGCCCAGGACTGGCATGGAAGGAAAGAAGGAAGGAAAAAAGGAAGAAAAGCAGACAAGCCTATGTGTAACATATAAGCATTCTAAAATACTTCTTAAATATCCTTTTGCAATTAAAAAGGATCTTTAGGATAAAAAGTTCCCTTCCTTACAGAGTTGTGAGGATCAAATGACAAAATGGAAGTGAAAACCTTTTTTTTTTTCGCGGGCCTCTCACTGTCGTGGCCTCTCCCGTTGCGGAGCACAGGCTCCGGACGCGCAGGCTCAGCGGCCACGGCTCACAGGCCCAGCCGCTCTGCGGCATGTGGGATCTTCCCGGACCGGGGCTCGAACCCATGACCCCTGCATCGGCAGGCGGATTCTCAACCACTGCGCCACCAGGGAAGCGCAGAAGTGAAAACCTTTTGAACATTGCCAACTACTGCATAAATATGAGACGATTATCATTTACATCATTAGTTCTTTGGCTGGAGGAAGTATAGTTGAATATGAGTATAAATGGAAACACTTTATAAAGCATTTATTATGTGTGGACACTTTTTATGCACGTGTATTAGAATATTATTAGCTGCAAGCAGTAACTAACAGTGACTTAAACAAATAGGTAGTTACTTTCTGACATAACAGAGGTGCTCCTTTGGTCTTTCTATCTATTACAAAATGGCTGCGATGCCCAACCTTCACCTCCAAGTTCAAAGCAGGAAGGGGTGGGGATGGGAAGACAGTTCCAACTTCGCAGTCCTGTTTCATCAGGAAAGCAAAAGCTCTCTCAATAACTCCCAGGAGAGTTCTATCTAAATCTCATTGGCCAGAACTGGGCCATATGTGATCACCCCTAACTACGAGAGAGCTGTGGTGGGAGGGAGCAAGGGAGAAATGGCTTCTGGGTGACCAAACAGCAGGGTGTGCCACATACATATAAAGCACAGTACTTGGGCACAGAGTAAGTGCTCAATACATTAGCTATTTTGTGTGCATGAGTGTGCGTGTATGTATGTGTGTATCTATGTCTGTATGGTTCTATGCGGTCCCCATTTCTCCTAACAATCCTGTGAAGTAAAATCATCTACAAATGAGGCCTAACACATGGCTGGTAAAAGGCAGAGCCAGGCTTCAGACCCAGCTTTCTGACTGCAGTCCGAACACTCTTTCCATTGCCTCACCATGGCCCACCCTCCCCCTAAACTGGCCCCTAAGATCTTGGTGTTGGAGTCACATCAGGCTCAAGTGGGCTTGATGAAGAGAGAAAGTAGGATAGGACCAGCTCTGAAATGAACTGACACCAGTACCTGGGGCTATACACGGAGTAATGATGAAGTCATGAGAAGAGGTCCCATAATTACCTGTGCTAGACTTGTGCCTGCACTTCCGTGTAGCCACTTTGGAATGATCATGCTGGGAGGCCTGGCACTTGTTCTGATGATGCCACTACTGCCCCAAAACTCCTGTGGGACTCCCCTTCACAAGTCACAAAAAACCTCAATGTCATTACTGACACAAACCCAGCTGCAGCTCCTCTTCTCATTTACCATGAGTTCCAAATGGCTTTTTTTTTTTTTTTTTTTCCAAATGGCTTTTGATTATTGCCAAAAATAAAAAAATCATGCCCCAAAGACAGAATTGTATTGCAACTGAGATGCAAAAGAATGGGTTGTCTGCTCTTCAGGCAATTTTCAAATCAAAATTATAGGAAAAGCAGCAGAAGAACTGTTCAAATAAATATACCCTCCTAGGTTGATATCTTGGAAGAAGACAACTCTAAGTGTGGCTGAATAATTTTTGGTGTGTTTAAGAAAAAATTACTCACCTTGAGTGGCATTGTGAAAAAGAACACGGTGCTTGGTAAAGATCCCCAATGGAATAATAGTAAATGTAGGTCAAGGCATTGTGAGATAGGCACACTCATGCATTGGTGGAATTGTAGATTGGTTCTCAGAGCAATTTGGCAGTGAGCATCAAGAACCTTTGAAGAGTTTTAACCAGCTGACCTAGACATTCCAGTCCTAGGAATCTTTCTTAGGGAAATAGTCAAAGATGCAGACAAAGATTTATGTATACAGCTATTTATTTTAGTTGTAAAACAGTAAAAAGAAGTAACTGGTCCAAATGTCCCACAATGAGGAAATTGTCAGGTAAATTGTGGTATACTCATTAAATGAAAATAATGCAGCCATTTAAAATGATGTTTTTGAAGAACTGTCAATGACATGTTTATGTTCACAATGGAATAGATGCTAAAGCCAGACTACAAAACCACATGCATTACATAGTCCATTTTTACTTTCCATATGCTAAAAAAAGGCTCAAGATATACTCAAAATGGTAACAGTGGTTTTATCTGGGTGATGAAATTATAAGTGATTTAAAATTTTCTTCATTATAATTTTATATATACAATTTTTATCATTATATCTATAAATATTACTTTCATAATTAGAAAAATATGTATGATGAAAATTACTTTTTAAGAAAAAAAGAAATGTGTTTTACTAGGAGAGAAGAGATCTGTCCCCAAGGTGCTGATGGTCTGATGAAGGAAATGAGACACATATGCAAATAAATTCATTACAAGGTAATAAGGGCTATAATGGAGGGAAGGATTAGCTCTACCTGGAGTTGAAGTTGGGTGAAAAGAGGTAACATTTGTGCAGGGTCTTGAAGGATGAACAGGAGTTCTCTAGGGCTTTGTAAATTGTTAAGCACTATATATGAGTGTTAGTTTTTGGCCTTTATTATGACTGTCAAAGCTTACCTCATAGAAAGCTCTCTTTCTTGTCTCTTTCCTGTGCTCCCTGAGGCCCAGGATCCCTGGGACAGGAAGCAGCGGCAGTTAAACAGTCACACATCAGTGCTCCAGCAAGTGAACTGAGGTGCATCCAACTAAGGAGCAGATCCAGGACCAGAGGACATAAAATTACCTGGGAGCAGGGCCAGGAAGGTGCTGGTGGGTAAACAAGTTCTCCCTTATTTGCCATCCTGTGGAAAGGCTGCCTTTGCTTGGGGCCTCCACCCTGAGTTATAGGGTCATCTCCACCTGGGGGATGGTAAAAACTGAGAACAAGCATCACGTATCAGTCCATGATTTACACTGGCAGGAAATGGTGTGTCAGATGTCCTTACAGCCTCCAGACAGAGTGGAGTAGAAAGGAGGAGTGTGAGTGAGGAGACCCGGAAGATTGGCAAGAGATGATTTGTTTGGGAGAAAGTCTTAGAAGCTCAAGGTTGGAAGAGATTTAAAAGTTATCTTACTTAGTCCTCCGGATCCCCTCCCAACATCCCCATCACATTGCCATCCTTCTTGGCCTTCAGGGAGCAGCTCAGAGGCCACCTCTTCTTTTATTTCCCACCTCAATTCCTCCAGCCTATGCTTTAGTTATTCCTTGTTGTTCAATTTTATGAGAAAATAATTCAATGCCTGCTGTGCACCAGGCAGTGTGCTAATGGTTCTTTGTTTGCAGTAGGCCCTCCTGTGCCTCCTGTTGTTTATTATTTATTTATTCAGGCAACAAACATGTATTGAACACCTACACTATGCTAGGCAGTGTTCTAGACATTGTGATAGAGTGGAGGGAAAGACAGCCTAGATCTTGTTTTCTCTTGGACCTGTCATTCTAGTCAGAGAGTCATAAAATAAACAAAGGAATGAATAAGAAAATACCAGGTTATAAATGTCAAGAAGTCCCCTTTGGGGAAATTTAGGGGAAGAACTTTCCATACAAAGAAAGCAGCTAATTCCAAAATCTCAGGGGATAACCGTTGCTTGTTCTAGAAACAAAAAGAACACTGTGGTATTGCGCATGGAATACCCTTTTGTGCTTTATCTACAAACAAAAATCTTCTCATTTTTTAGGACTTAGATCAAGCATCGCCTCTTCAGGCAAATCTATCCTATTTATTTTCCCTGGGTAAAAGTGACCACTCCCTCCTTTCCTCCCCACTGGCTCAGAGCAGACTCCTGTCAGCACACATGTAACGACTTGCCATTCTTACCATACTATAGCATTGCTACTCCCTAGTGGATCTCAGTCTTGTCAATGGCAGAGCTTCCTGTCTAAATCCCTAATGCCCATCACAGAGCCTGGCACCAAGTCTGTAATTGGTAAACATTTGTTCCTTGAATACATGAACTCTCACATAGCACTTTCTCAGAACCTCCCTGGTGCCGCTTATTCAGAATTAGCAACCCTTTACTGATCGGTTAGGTCCTGCACTGTGTTCTTTCAACTCTGCTACCTCTTATAAGCCTCATGGCAGCCAGGTGCAGTGTTATTATCCTATCCTGTAGTTAAAACTCAGAGGATCAGAGTGACTTCCGTGGTGACTCAGAAATAAGAATCAGGGCTAAGATTTGAACCCAAGTCCTCTTGATGGCAAATCTCAATGCTTCATTTTCTGTGATGCACCCATCATGCATTAGTTCATTTGTGTATCCATCCTCTCCTTTCTCCTAGATAACCTTTTCCCTAAGGGAAGGATCTGTATTCGACACCATTCCATTCTGTATTCTCCATGACACCAGAACAGTGCTATGTATTTAGGACACACTCAACACAAATCTCTAAGGATGGAAAAGAAAGAATGAATGTGTAAATGAATACTTCACCCAAAGCGGATCAATGACTGATATCAGTTCATAGGATGGTGGTGTGCTGGAGGAAGAGATGTTTCTGAGGGGAGGGACCTTCCCAGATACCTCTGCACCCATCTGGGAAAGCTGAGGGTGCCATCTCCATGCTATAGCACTCATTCCTTAGAAATCACACCTTTCACTCAGTTGTACATCTCAGCAGGAGCCAGGGGCACAAAGGGGAACATGCAAGGCTTCCAATGAGTTGGGAAAATGAGGTTAGGTTTCAATTCAGATAGTTAACTTTTGTTTTCTGGGTCTGCACGGTCAATAAATTTTCAACGAGCAGTGATCCTGTTCCTCATCTTTCATTGCTTTATGAGACTTCAGGGAATGAAAGCATAACATCCTGCTTTCCCATAAGTTCTCTGGCTGCTACCCTGGCACCAATTAAAGACATGTCCATGCAATTAATCAAAACCAGTTTGGAAGCTCTCTGGCACTGCTTCTCTGATGTGCTGCCTGCTCCACATACAGTAGTTCCGCAGCTGCAGTGATGGAGCCAGACACATAGGAGCTTTTGATGAACTGGTTGTGCCAGCCCCAAGTGTTAACTATGTCATCTGACATGACTAATGATGCTCCCAACTTGATCTGCGTGAGTGGAGCAGTCCTGCTGTCTGGAGGAGGCTCGGTTTCCAAAGCCAGCCTGGGAAGAGGCTGCAACGTGCAGGGTACACACTCCATCATGTCAGCTGGAGTCCTGGAGGCCTCTAGTGTTGGAGCTGAGAGTTGTCCACAGGGAGGGTGATGGAAACTGTGGGCCAGGCTCTGTGCTGGGCACTCGTGGGAATGTGACCCGACTTAAACTTCTAGCTCAGCCTCCTCATTTTATAGACATGGAAGCCAAGAGTCAGCAAAAGTGAGGCGCCTGCCAAAGGCCTGAGCTGTGGTGAGAGAAATAAAGGAGAAGGCATGGATCCTACCTTTGAGGAGCTAAACCCCTAGATGAGCAAATAAACATGTGTGAGGATAACAACTGGGGTCTGATGCAGGTATACCTCCTCAAGGTTTAAACTGTGGGTTTCCTTCCTTAATTCTGCAAACATTTATCAAGAAGAAGAGAGTCTGTGTTTTTGTCGCCTCTGCAATCCCAAGAGCGTGTGATTTGAAGTCAACAGGTCTGGGTCTGAGTCCCAGCTCTCCTTTGAGTTGATATAATCTTGAGCAAATCACTTCATTTTTCTGAGCCTTGGGTTCCTCAGCTGTAACACTGGGACAAGCCAAATATTGCCTACCCAGCCTACATCCTACAGTCTTTGTGAGACCCAGCAGAGTTAATGGGTGTGAAAGTATAAGAGTCCCTGCACACGTTAGTTATGATTCATATTACTACCCTCTCCAAGGACCCCTGGCTGAAATCTCTGCAATATGGATCCACAGATAGCTTTAACTCTCTTCCTCTTCCAGCCCTTTTCAAAATGCACAGGAAAGAAAGGGATATAAAACCAATTGATCATCTGCCTACAATCTCAACAGCTTTCCCAGAGAATCCATGACACAGGAAGACAAAGAACTCAGCCGTTGTAACTTAATGTCATTCCACACTTTGATTGAGCACCTACCATATACCAGGCATTGTCCATGCTGTGTGGGGAATCAGAGTTGGATAAGACATGCTCCTTGGCCACATTGAGAAGCTCGCCATTCAGTGGGAGAAACAGACATGGACACAAATAACTATAACATACTGCAGAAAAATACAATTGCCATAGGAAAGATACAAATCAAGTTCTGTGTGAGTCAGAGGAGGGAATGATTCATTCCCCAAAAGGAAATTGGGAAAAGTTTCATCAAGGATGTGGTATTAAAGGATGAGCAGGGTTTAGCTCTGTCAGGAAGCACCAGAAAGGGTGCTCTAGACTGAAGGAACAGCATGGGCAAGTGCATGGAATCCTGAAAGGAATGGTGATCTAGAGGACAGAGTAAAACTGAGTGAGATAGGGAGTGTGAGCATGAACAACAGAAGACTCGCTGGGCTTCCCTGGTGGCGCAGTGGTTGAGAGTCCGCCTGCCGATGCAGGGGACACGGGTTCATGCCCCGGTCTGGGAGGATCCCACATGCCGCGGAGGGGCTGGGCCCGTGAGCCGTGGTCGCTGGGCCTGCGCATCCGGAGCCTGTGCTCCGCGGAGGGAGAGGCCACAGCGGTGAGAGGCCCGTGTACCGCAAAAAAAAAAAAAAAAAAAAAAGACTCTCAGGGCCCCAGCTCTGAAACCCAAGCATGGATGTTGCTATTTCACTGTTCTCTTTACTGGCTGAGCTTACCTTGGCCTCTGTCCCTCAATCAGAGAGAATCCTGTACTGGCTCTTCCTCCAGCAAGGCCAAACCCAAGCCCCAGGTGGGAGAGCCAACAACAAAAATGAATGGGGAACAGCAAAGACCATCAGATACAAAGTGGCCTGGACTGGGAAGCTCTGGTCACAACCATACATCCCTGGCCCAGGTGAGAGGGTCACATAGATGCAGCCATGACACCAACATCTGAAGCATGATAGCAAGGACCTGAGGCCTCTTGGCATGGGTCACACACTACATTTCTCTCCTTTCCTCCTTTGTTCAGAAGAAGCCAACTTCTTCTTTATGTGTGCTGCTGTCAGAATGGTTTTGGAAGACCAGGAGCTGCAGCTGGGCTCAAGGCATGGCCATGGGCCACCCCAGGGACTCACTTTTTCTCCATGTTTCCATTTTTCTTTTTTTTTTTTATGTTTCCATTTTTCATTGTAAATTGGCTTTAAAAAATATTTATTTATTTATTTATTTATTTATTTATTTATTTATTTATTTATGGCTGTATTGGGTCCTCGTCGCTACGCACGGGCTTTCTCTAGTTGTAGCGAGTGGGGGCTACTCTTCATTGCAGTGCATGGGCTTCTCATTGCAGTGGCTTCTCTTCTTGTGGAGCATGGGCTCTAGGCACGTGGGCTTCAGCAGTTGTGGCTCTCAGGCTCTAGAGCACAGGCTCAGTAGCCATGGTGTACGGGCTCAGTAGTTGCGGTGCACGGGCCCAGCTGCTCTGCAGCATGTGGGACCCTCCCGGAGCAGGGCTCAAACCCGCGTCCCCTGCATTAGCAGTCGGACTCCTAACCACTGTGCCACCAGGGAAGTCTCGTAAGTTGGTTTTTTATTGTGCAAATAATACAGTGATAAGAACAGAAACCTCAAAAATAAGAGAAAGAGATAACCCACTCACACATTATCTGTTTCCATTTCTTTTTGCCCCTTCCTGCTGTTGACTATGAGCACAATTTTGGGGGGCTGCTTTGATCACTGATGCAATTACATATTCTTATTGCTCAGCTTTGTGAGCAATAAGAATATGTCATCATACAGCTTTTTCCATTTTGCTACTTACTGCCAATCTCTGGTGTCCACACAGTCTTGGCCCTGTTACCTCAAGACTGAAGAAAGATGCCAGGGCCATGTAAAAAGGGATGCCCCATAGATAACGTCGTGGTTGTTGACACTTGCCATCATGGTGCAGAGGAAAACACTGATTGCTCTTCCATCACATAGACTTGGGTTAGAATCTACGTCGAAGCTAGATAGCCCTGGGCAGATCGCTCCATTCCTTTGAGCCTCAGGTCTTTGTCTGTACAATCGGGTTGGTATTATTACCACCCTCATAAGATTGCTATTGCTGTGAGGATTAAATGAGATACCGAAAGGCAAATGCCCCATAATGGTGGCTGCCCTGCCTGTGCCCTTGCTGGGACTGGCCTTGGGTCCACTCTGCTTCCACCCTTCTTCTCCTGCCCACATTGGACCTTCTCCTCGCGCCTGAGCCCAGCAGGCCTCCTGGGTGAGTTCACCTAAATTCTGACAAGCACGCCAGTCTGTGCATTTATTATTCATTGGATGAATGTGCCATCTTTTACTTAGGTATTCTCCTCTGATGGAAATGTTGGTTGTTTTCCAATTTTTTACTGTTTCCAATACTGATGTAATAAATATCTTAATGTATATTGCTAACTCCATCCTTTAAAAAAAGTATTCCTTAAGAACAATCCCCAGGAAAAGGATCACTAGAACAGAGGTTAGAAACATTTGAACAGCTTCTGATGTATTATTTCCAAGTTGATTCTCCAGAAGGTTTGTACCTGTTATTCCGCCACCAGCTAGAGAGAGGACCACTTGGACTACATTACAGGCTCTTGGATTCTGGCCACAGACTCTCGTTCCTGCTTATTTTTCACCATTTTCTTCCCCA
The DNA here is from genome assembly GCF_026419965.1 of Kogia breviceps. Lineage (NCBI taxonomy): Eukaryota > Metazoa > Chordata > Mammalia > Artiodactyla > Physeteridae > Kogia > Kogia breviceps. The sequence continues at coordinate 64,253,648 of NC_081316.1, read as the reverse complement.
ACATCTTTCTTTCTCGCCTCCCACACTGCAGGACAACTCAATATCTTCCCTCCAAAATAATGCTTACATGCTTTTGTGTCTTTGTACTTCCTATTATTTCCCATCACCCTTGCCTGAGAAAATCCTTCCCTTAACATACCCTCTCACCACAGAGCTCATCTTTTGTGGAACTGGGAACTTCTGTACTATCTTTAAGACCCAGCTCAAATACCCCTTCTTTGAGAACTAGCTCCAATCCTCCTAAGCGGAGTTAGTCACTCTTGCCTTATGTGGTGATTAGGGGGACCCTTGGCATCCAAGTGCTCACCAAGAAACCGTCATCCTCTAATCCCAGTTTACACGCCCAAATCTGTGAGTCTCCTCCTTCTCCCCCCTCTCACTCTTTGCACCAGGCAATTACCAAGTTATGCTAATTCATATCCTAATTATAATTTTGCATCCACTTATCTCTCTCATTGCCATCACCAATGACCATCACCTCTCATCAGGATTCCTGGAATAATCTCCTAAAAGAAAAAAAAAAGTAATATGTACATGGTTCAAAAGTCAAAATTTTCTTTAAAGCTTATGATAGAAAACAGTAGATTCTTGTCTCATCTCTCCCCACACCAAGCCCTTCTCCTCAGAGACAACTAGACACTTTCAACTCTTCCAGCTGTTTCTTTTGGTATTTACTTCTGTTTTCCAAATAATATAGCTCTACTTTTATTTCTTGATTTTTAAGTTCAGATATTATATATTGACTTGGAACAATGGAAGATTTCTCTAACACCACTTCCCTGCCTATCTTCCAATATAATTATATCACAATTTTGGTTTACATCATTCTGTGGTATTTACATATTATGACCAGGAGTACCATTAAAAATATTTGCCATCTGAGATGCCGCATTCCCTCCAGGACTGCTGTCTCTCGGGGGTGAGGTCTGAGCCTGCTGGGGGAAGGCGGAGCATTCAGGAATGGGGGTTGATATGTGGAAGGTGGGGCAGGCTGGCCACTGGCTGGTAGCCCGGTGTCTCTGGATGGTTCTTACACAGGGTTCCCTGGGCCCTGGTAGGTGTAACAAGCAGTGCTGAGTTAAGCCTTCTGGGGAAACCAAAGGCAGTGCCCAGGAGGGGCTGTAGGCTACTGACTGACACAGACACTTGATGGATCCAAAGAGATGCTGGCCTTTCCAGCAGGGTCTGGAGCCCCAGTCTGTGCCAGGTATTGTCTCTCTAGTTGTGGATCCTGAGAAAGTTTAAGGAGTTTTAAGATGGGGGGCAAGGGCAGCTGGAGCAGTGGCAGTGGGGTACTCAGGGAGCTTGGGGTAGCTACTATTGATATTTACTAACCAGTATGGAAAAATGTCAAAACGTTAACAACTTATAAAGTTGAATATAACTAATACAGTTCTGTTGACCCTGATTACAGCTATGTAAATATTATTCATAGTCAAGCTGTGCAGGGCTGTGTGATAGCATTTCCATTTCTGCTAAGATTTTTCCTGGAATTTTCCCAAGAGTTAATAATTGCCTTGTTTTCTTTTGCTTAGTTTCAATATACCCATCACTAATAAATCTTCTCCCAAACTCTTTGGTAGAACAATATGATTACCAAATCCACCAAGTAATTTCTCACTTTCAGCTATATCCCAAGCACTGTGCTAGGCACTGGGAACTCAACTGTGCACAAGAAAGACATGGTCCCTGCTTTCATTGAGTTTAAGTCCAGCAAGGGATCAGATATAAGTAATTACAGTCCTTTTAATTGTCACAATGGGAGAAGTATAGGTTCCTCTTAGACACATAGCAGAAATACCTCACCTAGCTAGAGAGACAGGAAAGATTTCAGACCTTAAGAATGGATGGAAACTATTCATTTAGACGTATATATTGACTGAGGGCCTCTTACATGCCAGCCACTGTTCTAAATGCTGAGAACACAGTACCAAACAAGACAGACAAAGCCCCTGCCTTCCTGTAGCTTACATTCTAGTGAGAGAAGACATAGTAAACACAGAAGACAATTTTCAATTGAAACAAGGACTATAAAATAAACAGGATGACTTGATGGCTGGGGCAGGAGGTAGGGGAGCTGAGGCTAGTTTAGACAAATTGGCAAGGTCATGGAAAGTCTCTCTGAGGAGGTGACATCCGACCTAATATCTGAAGGATGAGAATAGCCAGCTATGTGAAGAGCAAGGGAGAGAGTGTTCCAGGCAGAAGCAACAGTATATGCAAGATCTGAGGAGGAGCAATATCATAAGGTTTCAGGGCAGAACTGAAAGCAGTGCCATGTAGCTGGAACATAAAGGGCAGGGGGCAGTTGCTAGAGATAAGGGAATGGATGTGAGCTACAGGGTGGGATTCCTGGCATCTCCTAATAATATTATTATTATTGATAAAACCCCTACTCTGCAGTTATTTGTCTGTTTGCTGTAAGATACATTTCCCCCCATCCTTTGCTCTCTTTAGTATTACAAGAAGTATAGGAACTCACAAATTACATTTTTTAAGCCTCCCTTGCCAGATGGAAGGTATTGGCAGGAGACTGAAAGGCATGAGGAAGGAAGAAGGCATCGTTTTGTCCCACTTTTTGGTGGTGCCCCCGGCAGCGACATCCCTAATAGATGAGTTACCTACTGTGGGCTGGCTTCTCCAGGGTGGTGGCACCTTCTTCATGTCCCTTTTTCTCTTCTAGCCCTCCTAAGCCCTTTCTTCCTTGGTTTACTCCCATATGCTCAACAATTTCCTGTTTTTTTGTTTGTTTGTTTGTTTTGGTGGTATGCGGGCCTCTCACTGTTGTGGCCTCTCCCGTTGCGGAGCACAGGCTCCGGATGCGCAGGCTCAGCGGCCATGGCTCACGGGCCCAGCCGCTCTGCGGCATGTGGGATCTTCCCGGACCGGGGCACGAACCCGTGCCCCTGCAGCGGCAGGCAGATTCTCGACCACTGCACCACCAGGGAAGCCCCGATTTCCTGTTTTAAATACCTTTCTGCTTGAAATGATCTGGAGCAGTGCTGTCCCATAGAATGTTCTGTGATGATAGAAATGTCCTAATTGTGCTGACCAATACAGTATCGACTAGGCATACGTAGCTACTTGAAATGTGGCTAGTGTGACTGAGGAACTGACTTTTTAATTACTTTTAATTTTAATAATTTAAATGTAAATAGCCACATGCAGTTAATGGCTACAGTACTGGACAGCACATACCTAGAAGGATTTGTTTTTCTGACCGGAAAAACACTGGCTGATACAGTAGTTGATATGGAAAGTGGTTGGGAAACTGACCCTCAGAGATGGGACTCTGGGATTGTTATATGACCTGACTGGGCTTGAATTCAGCTATGAGGTCTTTGCCAGTGGAAAATGGGATAGTGGTCAGGGAAGAACCCCAACCTCATGGAAGATGGCAAGCAGTAACAAGACTCCAAGTTGGCTTGCTACATTCCAGAGGTCCCCAAAGTAGACAAGTTCAGTGGATCAGAGAAAGACAGTGTATTTCACAGCACTGCAAAAAGCAGGAACAACAGCATGGTACAGGTGGTTTCCTTGCCCTCAATTCCCATGGGGCAATGCAATGGGCCCAGATGGCAGCTACACATGCAATGAGGTTGCACTGTCACTGAGGAGCCCTGGACAAGGGCTCAGAACCTTTTACAACAAGCAACCAACAAGCCAGTCTCCTTCCCCAAGAGAGTGAGTGAATAGTTGTACAACAGTCACGCTGTGGTCACCTTGGTCTACTTAATTGCTTTTGAGACTAGTTACAGAAATGACCCAGGGTCCAAGCATGGTTAGGCCTTTCAGTTTGGCACACTCAACAAGGGTGTACAGTGGGCTTCCCTGGTGGCACAGTGGTTAAGAATCTGCCTGCCAATGCAGGGGTCACGGGTTCGAGCCCTGGTCCGGCAAGATCCCACATGCCACGGAGCAACTAAACCCCGGCACCACAAGTACTGAGCCTGCACTCTAGAGCCTGCGAGCCACAGCTACTGAGCCTGCATGCCTAGAGACCATGCTCCGCAACAAGAGAAGCCAGTGCAATGAGAAGCCCAAGCACCGCAACGAAGAGTAGCCCTCGCTCGCCATAACTAGAGAAAGCCCACGCGCAGCAACGAAGACCCAACGCAGCCAAAAATAAATAAATAAAAACCAAGGATGTACAGGGACCCTTGGGGCCCTTGGTGGACTGCCTCTTCCAGTAATTAGTAATCCATGACATGTAACAGCAAGACTTACTTAAACTATCACCTGTGAAATTTTTTTAAAAAATGAAAAATAAACTATCACCTGTGAATACCTGTGATGAAATGCCTATTCAAGGCCAGTCTTTGGGAGACCAAATTTCTGCTGAAATGACTATTATGGTGGGAGTTGTGACTACAAGGATTTTGAGACAGGTTGGCTGCTTCTGACGGCACCAGAAGGCTTATTGGAAGAAAATCACAAGCTCAGAGTTCTAAACTCTCAGTTCTAGGCACATTAAGAGAAACGGAGAGGGCTTCCCTGGTGGCACAGTGGTTGCAAGTCCGCTGCCAATGCAGGGGACACGGGTTCGTGCCCCAGTCAGGGAAGATCCCACATGCCGCGCAGCGGCTGGGCCTGTGAGCCATGGTCGCTGAGCCTGCGCATCCGGAGCCTGTGCTCCGTAACAGGAGAGGCCACAACAGTGAGAGGCCCGCGTACCGCCAAAAAAAAAAAAAAGAGAGAAACGGAGAGCTTCTACTATGGCCCTAAAATAATTTTTTTACCTATTACAGCTTCAGGACTAATATAATTGAAAATCAGACTCAAACTTTGATCCTGTGGCTGCCCAATTATAATGTTAGTGGAAGTCACAGGTTCCCTGGGTTTCTTTGATGAAAGGGTATGAATGAGAAGGAATGGAATCCTGAGACATGGAATGGAGACATTTGGTTTGATTCAGACAAATAGGAGAATCTAAAATGCCTAAATCCTCCTGAGATCCAGAAAAATAAAAAAGCTTATGGGTCTCTTTTCTATCTATCTAATTTCTTGGGTAAGCATGAGAAAGTGACCAAGTTTTTAAAAAAATCAATCCTTACATATAGATGTGTGTGTGTGTGTGTGTGATGAGAGAGAAAGAGAGGGAGAGCAGAGAGAGAGCACACGTGTGCATAAAGGCGTCTGTACCCCCCTAAGACCATTTAGGATCCCTGTGTTTGAAGATGGAATGTACAAACTCAAAGCTCTTTCCAAGTCAGAAGAATCTAGGTCTCCTCTTCTCAAATCACTTTCACTCCAGCCCTGCCTGTTAGCATAATAGAGGCAGGCAAGGTCCATGTGGGAACACAAAATTCCCAATCATAAATCTATCAGACTTAGAAGCATTCACAGCCTCTTGCCAAGTCTGATTTCAATCCTCCTCTTGAGGGCCTACATTTTCCCTCTCCCATTTGTTCTACGCTTTTATTGTTTGTTTATTGAAATGCTCCACTTGCTGGAAGGCTCCCAAGAAAGTAAGTCATCATGCTATTTTTTTGCGGTTGGGATTCTGGGGGTGAAGAGGGAGGGAAGGTGAACGTGGTGCTATGTCAGGCTCCACACAACACCCATAGCAACTTCATTGGAAACTGCAGAGCTCCCCTTCACTGATAAGACTTCAGTGCAGTGATAACACTTCAACACGCTACTTATCAGAGGGTAGAGCAATGAATAAGTTGGGGAACCCTGCCCTTAACTAATGGTCTTACAATCTCGTGGTAAAGATGGAGAAGAAAGTTATCAATCCAGGGAGATCAGTGCAATGATAGAAGTAAGTGTAAGGTGCTTCAGGATCACTTGAGTTGTGGGTAGGAGGTGGAGAAAGAGGGGGTGCTTTCCTGAACCTCACCCTGAAGGATGAGGAGGGGTTTTCCAGGCAAGCCTGAGAGTGGGGTTGGCATTGATCCTGGCAGAGGAAGTAGCATGTGCAAAGGCTTGGAGAGGAGAGATAGTGTGTCTGTTCAGGGACAGCAGGTCATCACAAGAGACCAGTGACCAGAATTTGAAGGGAAAGTGATGAAAGATGAGGCTGCGCAGGTGAGCAGGGACACCTGTTCTGAAGGAGTTTTAGGTGTGAGTGATACGGTCAGCTTTCTCTGTCAGAAATGTCATTCTGGAGAATGGCATGGGGGCAGAGAGACCAGTTAAGAGGCTGCTGCATTACTCCAGGCCCCATTACTCAGAGAGATGTTGGAGGCTTGAAACAGGGTGGTGGTAGTGGGAAGAAGAAGCATGTAATGACTTCAGGGTTATTTAAAAGGTAGAATTGACAGACATTAGTAACCTATTAGACATGAAGAGTGAAAGAGAGGGAAGGGTGGAGGGTGAGCCCAGGTTTATGGCCTGGCTAACTGGATGTACTCGTAAGTGTGAACCAATGGAAGGTTCAAGCAAGTGCTCTCAGAACTCAGAGGCTAAAGAGACTGCTGTGGGGAAGGATGTGGAAGGTGTGGTTAGTGAGGGTCATTGCCTTCAAATGAGCAGGGTAAGGGGGAAAGATGGGTCAGTGGAAGAGTATGGGGCTTTGGCATCAGAGATACATGGGTTCAAATCCCTGCTCTGCCATTAACTTGCTTTGAGATCCAGACTAAGTTCTTATTCTCTGAGCCTCAGTATCATTATGTGTAAAAATTAGGCCAAGGCTAATTTCTACCTCTACTGGGAAAATTTAGTTTGTAAAATTATAAGCATTGGGCTTGGGTTAATTATCACTGTCTTCAAGCGCATATGTGCACGAATTCACCTTCTGTAGTCAATCAGCAAATAGTTATTGAGTACTTACAAGAACACAGGCACCATTTATTAAGCTTCACCCAATTTGACAAGCATTATGTATAGCTACCATCTAATTTAATCTTTACCATAACTCTAATGGATATTACATTATCATTCCCATTCTACAGATGAGGAAAATGATACTCAAAGAGAAATAGAGTTTTGCCTAAGGTCACACTGCTACTAAGTGATAGAACTGGGATGGGAATCTGGATCTGACAAAGCTATAGTCCTAGGTGCCGTGGAGAAGATGATTCTTGCCCACCAAGCTCCCCTCCTAAGCTGAGGACTCAAGGCCAGGAAGTGAGATCTACTCTTGGTGGTAGATGGGTTGTTAGTCTTAGGCCATCAAACCCTTGAGTAGGGGAGGCCTCTAGTGTCCTCTAGGGGCAAGGGCACCAGCACAGTGGGTCACTTAGCAGAATCATTGTCTTACGGGGTCTCCTGACACAAAGGCATAGGTAACTGTTCCTGAAGGATTAGGGCTGGCAAATTAACATGCACAATCACAACTGTAGAACATTAAATTTGAACTGCTTCTAGTGCTCTAGTGAGGTCAATCCCAGGAACCTTTGTTGGAGATGTCAGCCTGCTGCCCAAGTCCTCTGGCAATAATTATGTACCACTACAATAAATAGCTACATTTACTAAGCACCTAAGACTTTACAATATGCCACTCATTTAATTTTATAACCATCCAACAAACTAGAAACTTGGCACTCTAGGAGATATGTGACTTGAATAAGTTTGCACAGCTAATAAGAGTAAATAACAACAATAGCTAACATATATTTAATGCTTACCATGTGCCAGATTCCATGTGGTAACAGACACTGTTGGTTGTCTACATAACAACCATCCCACTCCTCTGCTCACAGAATCCTAGTTTTGTCCAGATATCCATCCCTAACTAAAGGGGACTCTATCTCCAGTATGACTGGCCAAGCAAATCATGGTGATTCTATCCCTTTTGTCAGTGATTGGATTAAAGGCAGGCTTGTGACCCAGCTCCAGCCAAAGATGTGAGAGGGGGCATCGGTGAGGAAGTAGCATATACAGACTTTGAGGAGACAGACAGTGTGTTCTGTGATAACACTAGGGAAAGGTTTTCTTACTCTTAAAAAAAAAAAACACAAAAGAGATGATCCTCTTCTACTTTTGCAGATTGTAGTGTCAGGATGTGATTTCTGGAACTGTGGCAGTCATCTTACATTCATGAGGAAGGCCAGCCTAGGAAAGCCTACAAGCTGAGGTTGGAAAAGCATAAAGATGGAACAAATCTGAGTCCTTGAAGAATAAACCAATCCTGGAACTTCCCTACTTCTAAACTTCTTGATTTATGAGATAATAAATTTTCCTAATTGTTTCAGCAATTTTGAGTTTTTATTTGTTACTTGCAGCTGAAGACGTTCTAGCTGATACACATGTACTTTATCATTTGTCACCAAAAATCAGTGAGGGTGGTGTTATTATCCCTATTTTATGTATTAGAAAATGAAGGCTCAGAGAAGTTGGGTAATTTGTCCTTAGTCACAGAGATAGGAAATGGTAGAACAGTATCTGAACCTAGTTCTGCCTAACTCCAGAGCCAGAGTTCTTAACCACATCATATTATGCAAGACAATGAAAACCCAACCTGGTCTGGCTGGCTCCAAAGACCAGGATTATTCCTCCACATTTCACTGCTTCCCAGTTTCTGGGATGAAATTCTCAGAAACTTGAATCCATGATGTGTGGTGCTTAAGATATGATGACACCCATTAGGAAGAGGAGGGCCAGCCACAGGATGCAAGGCAGGATGGTTGCAATTGAAAGGGACCCAGACACGTGTATTGGTTTGATCGGAGTCCCCCGTTACCAGCAGACTGGGGCTTTCCTGCCACTGTGGCTTGAGAACATCTGTTGTAAGGGATAGCCTGGCCTCCAATAAGACACAACTGGACTAACTCTAATGCTTTTGTATATAAAATTTCTCTCTTGCCCCAGGTTTAGTTCTACCTGGATGGACCTAACCACTTTCCAACTCCCCCAACAGGAAATTACCTTGCAGCATCCCCTGGCAGTGAAGCCAGGATGTCACAAAGAGATTCTTATCATCAAATGCAGGATTAGACAAAATAACAGCTAAGGTCCATTCCTTTGTTGAAAAATCTAGGATTACCTGAGAGGTACCAAGAAGCCTAGAAAAACATTTGGGGTCATCCTGAGAAAGTTCCAGCATGCCAGGGCAGATGACTTGGTTTGAATTTGATAGGAAATGAGCCAATGAAGGCTTTTGATCAGAAACATAACATCCTCATGGGAATACCTTAGTGGTCCAGGGGTTAGGACTCTGCCCTCAGTGCCGAGGGTGAGGGTTTGATCCCTGGTCAGGGAACTAAGATCCCGCAAGCCACGTTGCATGGCCAAACAAACAAACAAACAAAACCACACACAAGCATGCTCAGCATTAGGCTTTAGTGTATGTTAATTCAGCAGGTACAAGCAGAATTGATGTGGGAAAAGATGGGGAATCGGGGAGATCATTGTGAAGATTTAAGGGATCCCTTCTCCCTTACCACCTAATGAAGGCACTCCTTTCCTACTAGCAGAGCCCAAGTGTCTTGCATACCATGGAAAGGCAGCTTCAATGGCCTGGGAAGAAACTCACACTTCGCTCTGAGGGTTCCCGCCCAGCTCAAGGCTCACACACATCACGGTGCACTCAGCAGAGGCGCTGACAGAGCCAGAGGACCAGGATCAGTTACACACGGAGAGGAGGTAAGACTGCCAGAGCCAAGCTGCAGAGAATTATCACTGAAGACAGGAGGCCTCAAAGGAGCTCAAGGCAGCCTCTCAGCCAGCTGTGAGGAGCTCAGAGGAGGAGTTCCAGGCTCTGGGAAAGCTGGAGGCCTTAGATAGTACTTGGAAGTGCAGGGCCATCAGTCCCAGGATGTGAGGACTAGGGGGGTTTCTGAAGGATCCAGTAACCCTCTTACTGAGAAGCTGGGCCAGTTCTTCATGATTACTGGGAGCAGCTTGGTCTTCTGGCTCTGGATCTGGAAGCAGGGGTTGCACAGCATTTCCTCCACGCTGTCACCAGCTGCAGAGAACCCCTGCTGCCATTAGCTGCCTCTGGGCCATGGACAAGCCCTTTTCTGAGCCCTCTCAATTTCTTCCTACTTGATTCATCACCTATTTGAGGCTCTGAAAGTCAGTGCTGGCTTCTCTTTGACAGGCTCTGGCCAGACATACACGTCTCCTACCCTTCTTTAAGACTAGCACTCCTGGCACATTCTTTTTTTTTTTTTTTTTTTTTTAAATTTATGTATTTTTTTGGCTGTGTTGGGTCTTCATTTCTGTGTGAGGGCTTTCTCTAGTTGCGGTGAGCGGGGGCCACTCTTCATGGTGGTGCGCAGGCCTCTCACTGTTGCGGTCTCTCTTGTTGCGGAGCACAGGCTCCAGACGCGCAGGCTCAGTAGCTGTGGCTCATGGGCCCAGTTGCTCCGCGGCACGTGGGATCTCCCCAGACCAGGGCTCGAACCCGTGTCCCCTGCATTGGCAGGCAGATTCTCAACCACTGTGCCACCAGGAAAGCCCCACATTCCTTCTTGATGGCCTGTGAACATTGCAAAGTTTTATGAAAAGTAAGGCAGCCCCATGAAGTCATCGCTCCTTATATAGCAAACCCTGCAGGTAACATAAATGAGTGAGGGACCTGGGTTTAAGAGAAAGTTGCAGTTCTCCAACAGATACACATTTCATGTCCACAAAGAAACATGCTATTCCTCGGTTTTTTGTTTTGTTTTTTTGATTGCCTGGCCCTTGTGATCTAACCTCCATTTACCCACTTTTCACAGAGACATGGGTGCTAAGAAATATTTCTTCCCTTAAAGAAAAACAAGAGTGCAAGTGTGATGATAAAGGGTGTGGTGGAGACTTGCAAGTTATAAAACACCTCTGGCATCTAAGAAGGACAAACAATACTCAGCTAATGTGAGAATGAGAGCCTGGTGTGGCCAGATCTTCTGATTTTTCAACAGAGCTGGAAATCCAGGATTTTATGTGAAATCTCCGAATTTTAAAACACTGGCTCATTTTCCTCCACTTCCCAACTGTGCTTCCAAGCCCTTCCCACCACACCAACCCGCCTGCAGCCCCCGCAGAACTTGATCTCTCCTGTCTTCACACCTATACAATGCTGGTCTCAGTCTGCTATGCATGTCCTCCCTTTTCCCTGCCTGGGAATTTCTTAAGCAATTTCTTAAGACCCAGATCAAACTATACTTCCTTCTGACAGCTACCCTTCTCTGTAAGATTAGGTGCTCTTCATTCTATCTCTGCTCCCACAGTACCCTGCACAAACTTCAACCAGACCTTTTACAACATTGTCCTGGAATTGCTGGTTTCCTTGTCTTTTGTTCGCCAGACTAATTCCTTGAGGGCAGGAACTTTTGTAGTCTTTGACCTGAGAATCTAGGGTTAGGAGGGTGAGAAATATGCCAAGAAAGTAGAAATTGTTTAATCAGAGGGGAAAACAAGATAGAGAGCCAAAGCCCTGAACATTTCAAGTAAAAGTCCAAGAGGTGATTGCAGGTAGTAAAGAGAAGACAAGCCCAGGTGCCAGGAATCGGGATGATTAAAACAGGCTGGGAAGTGGAATGGTTTAAGATAGAAGCTATGGATGAAGTAAGGGTATCTGGAGCCTGTTTTTACAGTGTGCTGAGAGCATGATAGGGACAGAGAAGAGTACACTTCCTTAATGTCTTTGTGCTGGACTCCACTATTAGCTTGATAGTCTGATGAGTTTCTCTTCTCCATTTCAAGGATTCATTCTCAGCAAGCATCTGTTGAGCATCTAATTCTGTGCCAGGTTCTGTTAGGTACCATAACTATAGAGCAGAATCAGATGTGATACCTGTGCTTGAGCTTGTGGTCTGGTGGAGGAAATGGATGCATAAATAGATAATGACAAGAAAATGAAGTAAATGGTACAACAGAGAGAAGCAGAGAGCTATGGTAGCACAGAGCAAGGGCTCTTGATCCATTAAGGTCCAGAAATGTAATTTACCTGAGAACATACAGCTAGGGAGGATTAGAACTCAGGTCCTGTTAGACTTAAAAGGACACTCTTTTTCCATTGTAGAAAACTGGGAAAAGACAGAAATGACTTTGTGATGATGGAGGCAATTTATGTGTGTCATAGTTCCTTGAGATTTGGGAAGCAGAAGTGAATCAGCAGCCATTGCTCTCTGAAGTCATGGGTCTGGCAGCAGACATGGAGGTGCCAGCAGGTTCCAGCTTGACTTCACTCTCTTCCACTCCACATCCAGCTCCTCCCACTGCTGACTCTGCTGGCGCATCATAGCTCCAAGCCCACCACCAGACACTTGGCTGTGCACCCACAGACTTCCCCCTTAGACTTCTCCAGCAGCTCCCCCATCACAGCCCCATTCTGCAGCTGGGTGTGCTTGGTTTCTTCTGGTTGGTGACTTCACTGATCCCCACCCCTCTCCACTTGCAGAGCTACACTGCCCCAGCTTCTCGCACAATTGTACAATTCCTATAATAAGCCCCTTATCCCATAATTCATAAGAGTTCTGCTTCCTTAGGTGAACAGACTGAAATACTGTGTTTTTCCCAAGGATGAAAATAATTGAGTGAATAGAAGAACAGACTAAGGTTAAAAGTCTATCTTCACCATTATCTCCATAAATCCAATGTCCTTGCACTTAGCAGTTCAGTAAATATTTGTTGAATTGGACTGAATTTTTAGGTTGCTTCCAGTTCATTTGTACAGATATCACTGCAAAGAATAGCTTCTGGGGAAGAGATTTTTAAATTTGTTTTTTACTTTTGCTTCTGTTTAATTCTTTTCCTAGGATCAATGCAAAGGTATGGAGTCCTCTATGGCTCAGGCTCTGAAGTTCTGACCCAGGACAGTATCTGATGTGTTGACTGTATGTGTTCATCTCCTGGGTTACAACAGATTTTCCTCTGGCTTCAATTTTCCTCTTTCTCCCTCACCTTCTATCCCTTGCAACAAAGAAGAAAACCTCACTCTTGTGCATTTTCTCCAAAGAAAATATTTCACACTCTAATCAGATCAGCAAAAAAAAAAAACCAACAACAACAACCATATATTGAGTTACGGTTATGGGAATGCTCCTCTGGCCGGGCTGAGTTCGAAGTGAGAGAAACAAAGACATCTGGAAGTGGAGGCTCCGCTCACTTGGGCTGGATGGACAGCAATCAACTCTGAACCACTTAATTGCAGGGGAATTTCCTCCTTGCTACTTAGACCGTTCAATGCTGGTTGAGAGAAGACACGTTACATGCTCACTTTGCCTCCTGGAAAGCTGGGTTAAATGTTGTTTCAATTAGATAACCATTTATGAAATGTCTGTCCTAAGCTAGTCCCTAATGTAGTTGCTGGAGATACTGCCCTTGAGGCATTCTCAGCCAAAGTGGGAGGGAAACACAATGAGTTACAACACAAGTCAGTTTATACTAAGTGCTAGAAAACAGGCATAAACAAAGCGCTACAGAACAGAGGAGGGAGCAGTTATTCTTGATGAGGGAGTCAGGGTTGCGGAGGGGGAGGAAGTCTAATGGAAACCTAAAGAATGTATAGGAAGAGGGACCTAACATTTTTAAAGAACTGAGCTGGGTTTCAGAGAGCTAACAGTTACTGATAATCTATCCTGTGCTGGTCACTGATCCAGGCGCCGTACATACATTATCACATTAAATCTTCCCCAAAGCCCATCTGGAGGAAACAGAGGCACAAGGACGTGAGGTAACTTGTTCAAGAACTTGAATGAGGTAGAACTGGATTCAAACCCAAATCTTTCTGACTTCCAAGAACATGCCCTGCTCCTATCTGTGCTTGGAGAATTATTTTCAAAAGACATTTTGAGATGGACTATAAAGAATAAGAAGGATTTTGATAGGCCTCAAAAGGCAAGGGGGTGGATGAAGGGACAGGGTAAAAGCATTCCAGGCAGAGGAAGAATGAAAGGAGAACAGCCCCAGGGCAGAGCATGAAGGTGTAAGGCCTGCCTGGGGAAACTTAGGCAGTCTGGGTGACTGTGGGAAGACATTGCCACATGCCCACACCACTGTCCTTTTGGGTTCAACACACCATTCAGTAATTCAGTGCTGGGGATTCAGAAGCCAAAAACCTCAGTCCTTGCTCTCAAGGAGTCTCCAATCTAATGAGAATCTGATGAGATAACTGCTATCAGCACTGATTGCCTTGTACACTTCAGCTCAGGGTGCGTGTGTGTGTGTGTGTGTGTGTGTGTGCACGCACGCGTGTGCACATGAGCACACTCACACAAGCGTTATTTGGACCATTTCCTTCCCACAATCATTTCTCAACACATATATTTACCAGGCTCTCCATAGGCATGTGCTCCTTTATTATCTCTGCCTTTAGCAAGGCTTGGATTTGAACTGCTGGCCTTGATGTGGTAAATTGTTTTTTTTTTTTCATGTGATAAGTTTAAAGCCCATAGCATCTCAATAAGTGCCCTTTCACCCATGAGAGACCTGACTCGGTCTTCCACTAGCTCACCTAGAAAATAATGATCAATCCTAGGGTTACAGGAAAAAAACCTTCACTGGAACTGACAAGAAAGCAGACACTTTCTACCATTTCTCTGAAGACTTTACAAGTGCTCAACACTTTTTGAAAGAGACTATGGCTCCAAGGCTTTCATTCTGCTGGCTGGAGCAGAGTTTTAAAAAATGCATTTTATCTCTGGCAAAGCACAGCAAATGTCATAAACAGCTGGAAACTCTCTGAGGTGAAGACAAGTTGAATATTATGTTTGGATTTATAGCCCCCTCCCCCATGATAGCTGATTTCCATTTCCGACAGGGTTATTATTTCCATCTTCATGAAATATCTTGGATCTCACCTTGGATAATCACTGATTATAATCAGCTCCTCACCTGAGGCACCTTAGCACTTGGGTGAACCTGCATATTTTTTTTAAAAAAATGAACTAGGGAAAACTTAATGTGTGAGATTATGTCTTTATTTCTATTTTCATTTGCAATTCCCTTTGGCTTTCTAATGATCAAGTCATTAATCAGTGTCAAATCACCGTCCAGAGCACAGACAGTATATTTGCCACTTGGGTTCCAACGAGGATTAAATGGCAGTAACTTGTATTATTAGGTCTGGTGCTCTCTTGTGAGGTACTATGGTAATTATTTAGGGTATGGACAAAATCTCAGTGGCCACCTAAGGCTTTTAGCCAAGAGTGTACATCACAATCTTCTGAAATTTGATAGAGCTCTCCAAGTTGTTCTGACAGGTACTCCCAGTTGAGGACCACTAAGAATCCAATATCCCTCATTTCACTTCTATGTGTCCTTTTATGCTTTCATACCTTTGCTTCTCCTATTTTCTCTGCTGTGACACCCTTGATACCCTCTCCTTACTTCTCTGCCTGGTAAAATCCTGTTACTTTGTGAGGCCCAGCTCAAATGCTACCTCTGCTAAAAAGCCTTCTGTGATGGAAACAATCATTTTCTCCCTGATCCCATAGCACTCCTTAAATGCCTCTGTGAACATTCTGTGTTACCACATTCTCCTATGGTATATAGAGCTATCTGCATGTCTAACTTCCCCACTCAACTGTGAGCTCCAGGAGGATAATTGTTGTATCTTATTCATCTTCATAATTTCATGGCCTGACATTCACTGAATTAATAAGTTGATACCCAAAAGAAGTAAACATTGGCCCATTAAATTTAGCCAGATCTGGGCTTCCTTTGCATTTATTCACTAAGTTGTTTACGAAGAAAGATGTGCAAGGATGTGAAAGGGAAGGACCTAAAGGGCCATGATGTTAGTTTTTAATATTCTTTTAAGAACATCACTTTCCCAACAAACATAGTAACTGCTTTAATTTGAATTAGTAATGGAAGGCTAGATATCAACTTGAACTTGAGGATGGGTTTTCAGAAAAGCAGAGTATCTCACCAAAATCCAAATCTTAATTGATTGGTTCAATCTACCTCTCTGGGTCTCAGACATCTCTCCTGTAAAATGGGAGGGGGGGTGTTAAACTGAATATCTCTGAGGTTTCTTCTAACTCTGAGGACCTATGACCTTAACCACAATCACTAGCCAACTGATGTAGCAGTTTGTTTATTCTGGCTCTACTCCATACTTAAGAGAAAGAAGTATTCTTGGTAAGACACTAAGGAGTTTTACAAAATACATTAAATCAAAGCAATAATATAAATACTAAAAGAAGACTTGGAAATACAGTGAAGGGAAAAGGACCATTCATGGTTCTACCACTCTAGTATGCTATTGTTTTGGCATGTTTTTCTTCCATTATTACTATTATTTTTTGATGTTTACGTGTATATGCTTTTACCACTTATCATTAAGCATATTCCTTGATGTTAATTATTTGTAATTTTCATCTTAAATGACTACATACTGAAACAGATGTGTGGGGCATATACTCTCCTATTGTAAGATAATTAAGTTGTCAATTTTTTTAGATAGCATTGAAATTAAAATCTTTGTATATGTAAGTGTTCCCATATTTTGGATTATTCCCACAAATGGGAATCCTATATCTAAGGGTAGGAACATTTTTATGACTCTTATCACATTGCCATTGTTTACTTTAATAAGCATCTGTGATTTTGCTGTGCGGCATTCTTTTATTTTCCTCTGATTATAGTACCCTAACTTTCCTAAGGGAAACCAAGCCCACGCTCACACCCACTCCCTGTGCTTTGGGAATAACTGACTTTACCCACACCCTTCCCTCCTTTCCCAGAGAGTAACATGTGGCTCAGGCCTGGCAAATCAGGGCATTACATTCTCCTGGCCACAGTTCAGGGATTGGCATGTGACTCAGATGGAGTCAACAGCAATAGAGCAAGAAGACTTTTGTTAAGACTGCTGGAAGAAATGAAATGTGCTCTTTTCTTCTGAGCCTATAAGCAGGGGGATCATATAAGCTTGGAACTGCTGGGAGCCAACACATGTTGCCTGAGAATGAAGCCAACACAGTAGAAGACAGAGCTGAGGGATGGAGAGATACTAAGACTGGCCCTGTTAGAATCCTGGTTTCAGTAATGCCTGAAGCCAGAACTACCCCGGCACTTACTTTTAAGTGAATCAAAAATTTCCATTGTTCCTTAAATCATTTTACTCACTCACTCATTCACCCATCCATATATTCGTTCATCTATCATTTGTCTCTCTCACACACACACACACACACACACACACACACGCGGCCCTTAACTGGCACAGATAGGTTTTTTTCAACCCTTTTAACTTACGGCTTTTTGTGTGTGTGTGTGGTACGCGGGCCTTTCACTGTTGTGGCCTCTCCTGTGGCGGAGCACAGGCTCCGGACGCGCAGGCTCAGTGGCCATGGCTCACGGGCCTAGTCGCTCCGCGGCATGTGGGATCTTCCCGGACCGGGGCACGAACCCATGTCCCCTGCATCGGCAGGCAGGCTCTCAACCACTGCGCCACCAGGGAAAACCTTTTTTAAAAAAAATTATTAATTAATTATTTTTTAGAGCAGTTTTATGTTCACAGCAAAATTGAGTGGGAAATTCTCATTTGCCTCTTATCCTCCCTATCAACATCCCACACCAGAGTGGTACATTTGTTACAATCGATGAACCTACACATCAATTATGATACGATAATGCCACATCATTATCACCCAAAGTCCACAGTTTACATTAGGGTTCACTCTTTGTGTTGTACATTCCACAGGTTTTGACAAATGTGTAATGGCTTGTATCTACCACTATAGTGCCCTTCTACTTTTTATTGAGGTATAATCTACAGAAAGGACACAATTTACATGTGTACTTGGTAAACATGTACAGCTTACATGTACAGCTTGGTAAACTTTTACATGTGCTTATCTATTTATATAATCCCAACCCAGATCGATATAGAACATTTATAGCACCCTGGTACATTCCTACAAGCTCCATTCAAGTAGTTGCTCCGCTAAAGGTATTTGTTCTTCAGACTTCTATAACTACAGATTATATTTTATTGCTTTTGAACTTTATATAAATGAGATTTCACAGTATGACTGCAACCTCCTAGTCTCTGAACAGCCCAGGTCTGCTGTCATAATGGGAAGAGACTTCGGGTTTCGCGGGGAAGGAATGAGTGTGTTTTGCATGTGAGAGGGATATGAATTGTTGTGGACAGAGGACATTTTCCAAAAGTGGCCACAGCAACATTTCTGGTCCCACAGGTTCTTTCAGAACTCTACCACTCTTCTATCTAGCAATGGAATCTATTTCCCTTCCGCTTGAACCCGGGTGGGCTTGACTGTTCCAATCAAGAGTATAGCAGAAATAATGCTATGACTTCCATAGCTTGATTATAAAGATGATATAGTTTCCTTCTCTCCAGTCACTCACCCTTGGAATCTGGTCACATGTTGTAAGGAAGCCTAGGCCACATGGAGATGCCACATACAGATGTTCCCGTTGATAATCCCAGCAAAGATTCCAGGCAACAGCCAACATCAATTGCTAATCATATGAATGAATGAGCACTCAGATGATTCCAGCTCTTAGTCTTCAAGTTGTCCAGAGGAGTAGAGATGAGCTGTCCCCACTAAACCCTACCCAAACTGGAAATTCGAGAGCAAAATAAATCGTTTAAGCCACAGCAATGGTTTGTTATGCAACCATAGATAACTAGGACTCTGTAGTATCTGTGTGTTCTTGGGAAGTCTTCTGGTGATATCAGACTTTGGATAATTTCTTCTCTCTAGGCCTTGGTTTCTCAGCTGTAAAATGGAACAATAATTACTACATCATGGGAATGTTGTGAGGTTTAAATGAGATAATACACACAAGGTGCTCTTTTTATAATGGGACTTAAACAAATGCTACCTAATATTATTTCAACTTACTTCTGTCAAGTTGTTCTAGATTTACTGCTTTGTACAAATTCCCTTTCATGGTATGTGTCATATACACACAAATATAAAACCTGATTTTGTATATACACACACAGGTATATCACAATACCTCAGTTTCTACATTGCTCTCTTGGAACACTTGTTCTGGGGTACGCCAGCTACCATTTCATAAGGATGCTCAAGCCGCCTTATAAGGAGATCCATATAGTAAGAAACAGACCTCTTGCCTCACTAACTTGCCAACCATGTGAGTGACCTACCTGGAAGCTGATCCTCTAGCCCTAGTCAGCCTTCAGATGACTGCAACCTTTTAGAGATCCCAAGCCAGAACCACCCTCCTAAGCCACTCGATTCCCATAGAAACTGCAAAAACTGTATGAAATTTTTTTTAAAATTACTGTTTTAAGTCACTAAGGTTTGGGATAACATATTATGCACTAATAGTTAACTAATAGATCAATCATCATGAGGAGGGATGCAGGGAAGAAACTGATTCAAGGTTGAGGGCTGTTTCAGGGTCAATGTGGAAGGACAGAGAATGGCTGAAAGGACTTGAAAGTGTTGATGAGACTGAGTTTGAAATAAATCATCATGGAGTCCAGGGTAGAAAGGAAGAAAGCAAAACCAGATGAGGGAACAGATTTGGAACTGGGAGACTGTAAACTGCAGATTTCACTGAAGCTGAAGAGCAGGTTTGTTGAGGGTAAAGGAGTAAGAATCTGCAAAAAAAGAAAGTTTTGTTTTGAATGTGGAATACCTTGCTTACTGATTCAAAGGTGGAACGGGACTTCCCTGGTGGCACAGTGGTGAAGAATCCACCTGCCAATGCAGGGGACATGGGTTCGAGCCCTGGTCCAGGAAGATCCCACATGCCGTGGAGCAACTAAGCCCCTGTGCCACAACTACTGAGCCTGCCCTCTAGGGCCTGCGAGCCACAACTACTGAAGCCCACACGCCTAGAGCCCGTGCTCTGCAACGAGAAGCTACTGCAATGAGAAGCCTGTGCACCACAACCAAGAGTAGCCCCTGCTCACCACAACTAGAGAAAGCCCGCACACAGCTACAAAGACCCAACACAGCCAAACTAAATAAATTTATTAAAAAAAAAAAATCTTCTCCTTAAGATCCTTTCATCCCTAGAGTGATGGAATGAGGGTGAAATGGAATTTGAATGGCTTAATGGTGAAAGCATTAAAACAGGGGTAGTTGACCTTAATACAGATGTAGTGACAAGTTAGGGGAATGCCAGCCTTTATTTCTGTTCAGGATATTGAAGATGGGGGGGTAGGGAGAAGGAAGAACTCCATCTGAAAGGGCTTCAAGGGAAGCAGTGAACTTAAGGAAAACATTAGATTTTAGGCTAGATTAAAAGGTGACAGCAGTGCTCTAGGAAAAGGTTAGATGTGTAAGGATGTTTCTTTGAATTAGCATGGGTTTGCTTATAAAAAAGCTAAAACTTTATTCTGTTAGCATCTGGGAACCTTCCAAGTTTTATGCAGGGGACTGACAAGTGCTTTGAAGTTCAGAAAACTCACCCGACAGTAGTGGCAGTATGGATGTACTGGCAAGGAGTATAGAGAGGTTCCTTTGGAGAAAAAGTGTTGGTATAAAGGTCCATCTCACACAGGTGATGAGGCCTCATCATCAGCCTACTAAAACAATGGGGTCAGCTACCTAGGAAGTAGAGACTATAGAATTGAATGGACAGTGGGGGAGAGTAAGGGACGCAGTGGACAAGGCAGTGGCCAGATCTTTTACATTTCTGAACCTGTTCTAGATTGTTCCAAGCACTTCTAATCCTCTATTGAGCCTGGATATGTAATTGCCAGTTATCTCCAGTTTACTTTCCTTCTTTCTTTTCTGTCCCCCAAATCCACTTATTTTGATCTACTATTTGATATTCTACTTGTATATTTAAAAAAAATTTTGGTCTTGCTATTCCCTTTCAGTACACCTTCTGGCTATACCAGTGTGGTAATAAAACTTTCTGATGGCAAGAATCTAAGGGCAGTGTGATACAGTAGAAAGCAGCAGCCTATAAGTCAAAAGGGCTGGTTCCCAGTCCCAATCCTGCCATGAAATTCTTGTATGACTTTGGTTAATTCATTTCTTCTTTGGACCTCAGTTTTTTTTAATTTAGAAAATGAATCTCTAAGGTCTTATCCATTTCAATTTGCCTACCTGTACAATACCATAGGAGCTATTTTCAGATATTTTCATAATGGTGAAATCCACCGTCTCCAAAAGAGTACTACAAAATTAGAATGGTGGATGGTAGGCATCTTGAAGTTTGTTCCAAGAAACCTGCTTAATCTGCTTTGTGACTAGAGGAATAAAGTTTGAGATAGGTATTGAATTCCCATGCATTTTCCCAGACCAGAGATAGAGGAGAGTGGTTCTCACTTTATTTACCATACATTTCCTGGAGTTAAAGTGCCTTCATTTGAATTCATGGCTCTGCTACTTACTAGCTTGTTACACTAGGCAAACTACTTGAAATCTCTGTGCCTTAGTTTCTTCATCCATAAAATGGGGGTAATAATATATCTCATAAGGCTATTGTGGAGATTAAACAAGTTTATTAGGTGTGTAACAGCATCTGGAACAGAGAAAGCCGTCGATAAGTATTAGCTATTATTCTTATGTGCTAGGCACAAGAGTGTACAGACTCTTGTGCCTCCTTAAAGAGCTCACTGCCTGGTCAGAAATATTTTCAAACAAATCACCATAACTCAGTGTTCTGAGTTCTGTAACAAGATGTATAAGTGTTGTAGGAGCAGAGGCAAGAATGCCTGTCTCATTCTAAAGAGAAAGGCCGTCCGGGGCAGGACAATATTCTTGAGGGTAAAGTTTGAGTCTGATTCTTAAAGAAGAGAATTCAATGTTGGAAACATTTTGGAATATGGAGCAGTAACCGACAGCATAGAAATATAGACTCGTAGGCGCTACCCAGACCTACTCAATTAAAATTTGTATTTTAACAAGATACTCAGGTGATTCTTTGAACATTGAAATTTAAGAACCACTAGTCCAGAGCACACACTGGAGCCAAGCTGCTTAGGTTTAAATCCTGGCTTTACCATTTACTTATTATCATTATTATTATTATTATTTGGTCGTGCCACTGCAGCATGGGGGATCTTAGTTTCTCGACCAGGAATGGAACCCATGCCCCCTGCAGCAGAAGCGAGGAGTCTTAACCACTGGATCACCAGGGAAGTCCCACCATTTACTTATTTATTTTTTTAAACATCTTTATTGGAGTATAACCACCATTTACTTATAATGTGAAACTTTAGGCAAGCTATTTCACCTCCTTCCTATGCCTCAGTTTCCTCATTTGTAATTAGATAATAGTTTCTACCTCATAAAGTTGTTTTAAGGATGGAATAAATATTTTAAATGCTTAGAACAGTACTTGGCACCTACCAAGCCCAAGGATAAATGGAAGGACTATAAGACATTCAGCGGACTGCAAGAAGAGAATTCACCCAAATCTATAGGATTTGGGTGAATTCCAGTAGAAGATCTGGAGTTATAAAGCCCAACTCTCTTCAATTGGGTGAGTTCTTGAATATCTGTGTTTTTCTCACTCCTAGTAGGGGGTAATCTTAATTATACCTGCCTCACTAAGATGCTCAAATCAAAAAATATATGTTCAACTACAAAATCTTCTATTAAATTTCATTTATCATCTTTCCAAGAGTTCTTAAGTATCTGGCCAGAAAGCAGGTAGTACCTCAATTCAGTAGGAAATAGAGGAAAAGAATGCATTGGAAGATCAGGGAGGGAGTGGTGGGAAAGCCTGGAGACTATTTGTCCCACTTCCTGACTTTCTGAAGGGGCAGACTTGGGTTTCAACAGTAACAATTTTCCTGGGCCTCAGAGAGGATTTTTAGCTAATGGGCAAATAGTGCACAAATGCCGTTATTTATTTTTTCTTCCTAACCTAACCTACAATGAAGATTCAAGAACATGAACAGTCTCACACGTTTGTATAGTGGTCCAAAATTTACAAATAAGTTTTCTCTTTGTGTATCACAACATCCCCATTGGGTAATAT
Source organism: Kogia breviceps (assembly GCF_026419965.1). NCBI lineage: Eukaryota > Metazoa > Chordata > Mammalia > Artiodactyla > Physeteridae > Kogia > Kogia breviceps. Next base: position 64,230,887 of record NC_081316.1, on the reverse strand, counting down.
TAACCTAACATTTTCTAAGAAAACTTTGTTAATATCATAAAGCACATTAAAAACTCCTTTCCATTTGAGTATTTGTACCAGATCCGATGTCTCTCAAAGTACAAAATTTAAAAGGGAGAGCAATCACAAAACTTCATTGGATCTTCAACAGTAGCAGGTACTGGCTTCGATCTTATGGCTGCGATTATTTGTATATTGGGCCCCTTTTCTCATCCGTAAAACAGGGGCAACAATACCCTCTTCACACAACTGTTCTGTGATTAAACACGAACAAAGGCTGAAGGGTGAACCTACCACGTCGCAGGGCCTCAAATAAACCCCTTCTCCTTCTTGCCTTTGAGAGATATAGCACTATCATTCCCCCTTCACACGCGGAGAAACCCAAAGTCGAGAACGCTCGGGTTCCTCTTCTCTACTTGCAACTCCGCAACCCCCACATCGGGTACGCGCAACTGCGATGTCCACTGTGTCAGGTGTCGTAGCGTGTATTCTCTCTCCTCGAGCTGCGTGTAGCGGGGCTGGAAGCCGCTGATAATTGCTCCCAACTCTTGAGGAATCCGATCCTAATCCTCAACGGCGCTTCAGGGACGAACGTGCTTTCCCACCGTCCCTAACCCCCGCTAGAATAAAGGTCACGGGGAACCGACAGCTACAGTTACCAACGCCATCTTGACCACTACGTGTGACGCCGCACGTAGCGGAGAGCGCAGCCCATTGGCTGGGAGACGGCAGGCGGAGGCGAGGCGCGCGAAGCCGGAGAGGAGGGTGTGGAGGACAAGCCAAGGAAACTACAATCCCAGCCTTCCTTGCGCGTGCACACCAAGAGCGAAAGAGGAGGGAGTTTGGGTTCGGACCACAACTCCCAGCACTCCTCGCGATGTCTCTCCTTTCCTTTCAAAATGTGCAGGAAAAGAGGGACAGAAGAATGGAGGCCTTCTGGTGTCCGTTCTCCGAAAGGCGGGAAAGGCGAACTACACTTCCCGACTGGCAGCGCGCGGCTGCGCCTGCGCCCTGATATCTGTCGCCATCTTGCCCCTTCTGAGGCACAGCAAACAAACCCAATTCCTGGTGTCCCCTAGTCTTGGTGGAGGATCCTTTTAGATGAGCCCAGAAAGGCCGGGCAGGTGGGTGACTCTTAGACAGGGTGCTGGGAAGAACTGGCAGGATAGCCAGTCTGGAAGAGCTCCGGGCCAAGCATTCGGAGCCCGGCTTGGGGCGCCCAACCCCATCCTCCGTTGTCTCCTAACGGGATCGTGGGGCTCCCGAGGTGGGCTGAGGGGGACTCTGGCAGGCCTGGTGCTGAGATTGCTGGGGTCCAGCTCTGGGGGCCTCCCGGTGAGTCTCGGTCGTCTGCCTGGCTGTCCGAGCGTCTACTCTTTCTCTCCGTTGTCCTCTCCGCTGAGGAGGGAGAGAGGCGCTGACGCCTGCCGGGGCCCCTGACTCCGGCTACTGGTCCTGAGAGGGCTTGGGTCGCGAGCTTGACATTGGAGTGTGCGCTGAGCGGCACCGGTGAGGAGGGTGGGCGAGCTGCTCTTGTTGTGGTGCTGCGATAGAGTGCGTGTTTGGGGAGGGGGCGGGGCGGGCTTGCCTCCTTGACACTTGAGTGGGGGAAGGATTAGACAGGATTCCGGTTCTCGGAGCGGGCTCCGGCAACCTCTGCCCAGGTTTCCAGTGAGATGCGGCCCCGCAATGGGGTCCGCCGGCGGGGACGCGTCGGGATGCTGTGACGTGGTGCTTGATTCCGGCGGTCGCCGGCCGCCTCCAAGATCCTGTCGGGAGGCGGGGACTGGCTTGTGGAGGGAGCGGATTCCTTTGGCTCTGCCCCTTCTTCTTCCTCCCCACCCCTTTTCTTTATGTCATTTTGCCGGCTGGGGCGCGCACTCCAGTTCTCCTTGCTCTGGGTTGGTTCTTAGATGAGAGGACTATGGGAAGTAGGGGGAGGGGGTTCAACTTCAGGCGTGGAGTTGGAGTTAGCAGTCCCAGCTCTTGGAACGGGAGATAGCAGTTATTACGGCTCGATGCCTGACTCCTAGACGAGACACTGAGCTCGCTCATTCATACATTCACTCGCTCATTCATTCATTCATTCATATTACTTGCTCTTCTCAGTCATTCATCTGTTTATTTAACAGATATTTACAGCAGATCTGCTGTGTGCTAAGCAGGTGTAGTGTAAGGGCCCAGCGCTGTTGTCTTTTTCTCTAGAGCAGGGAATTCCCAGTACCAAGTTCCTGACTTGGTTTTTTTGAGGACTGCTGGGTGTAAATTCATGTTTCATTGTTAAGACTCGAGGAGAAAGTACTATATTAAGTTCCATTAACCCACTTAACATCCTAGGAACTTTACGTATTTTTTTTCATGAAGCTCATAGTGAGAAAGCCGGCAGAAGTCAAGTGATTTGCCCAAGGTTACACAGGTAGTGGCACCTATTTATGAAATAGTGTGTCAGCCACTAGGATAAGAACTTCACATACACTTTTATTTAATCCTCATAACAAACTGAGTGATAAAATCTCTGTTTCACAGATGTGTAAAATTTATGTTCAGATAGGCCTGTTTACTCAGGATCACACAGCCAGTAACTTGAAAGATTGAATTAGAACCTATATGTGTCCAACGCCTACGCTCTTTCCACTATGATAGGCTGGAATAGTAAGCTCGCACATGGTTAAATTCTTCATTTGTCAGAAGTTGGAAAGCATGGAGGTGAAATAGGATTGTGAGATATTCTTACTGGTTGTGCTTCTTAGCGTGTGGATCTCCACGTGAGTGGGCTTTTGAATGTACTTTCGTAATTTGAATTTTTGGTTTTTGTTTTTGTAGGGAAGACAAGCTCTTTGGGGCTACCAAAAAGAAGCAGCAATGCCTGTTGTGTGGCCAACACTTTTGGATCTCAGCAGGGATGAATGCAAAAGGATTCTTCGAAAATTGGGTATGATTTTCATTTTTGATGTTTCATGCCTCCCTATGATCCTTTTCCCTTTCTGTTTGGGTCATGGCTATTTGCATGGATATCATATTTCATGATGGTTAGAAATTCTTTAGAGGTATAGTTCTTGTCTTACTCTGTTATTTCCCTAGTGCTTTGTATAGTGCTTTGTACATAGTAGATGCATGAATCATATTAATAATGATAGCAGCTAAAAGTTCTTCAGGGCTACTGGGCTATTCTGAGTCCTTTACATTCAGCATCTCATTTAATCCTCATTCAAACCAAAAAGATAGGTATGTTTCTTCTTTTGTCCCCATTTTACAGATGACAGACCTGAAGCTTAGAACCTGAAGTAATGCTGATAGTAAGTCATGGGGTCAGAATTTCAACTCAAGGAATAGGATTCCAGTCTCATGTTAACATACTTTTAGCCTTCATGAATGTATGTGTGAATTACATACTGTTTCTGAATTCTAAGTTAATGTAAGCCATGCTGACTTTTCCAAATTATATTTTACTTTCAGTAATAAAACACCATTTACACCTGTAATGAATTATTTAGTGCTTCTTTTCCTTTAAAGCAGCCTTTCTCAACTAGCATTTAGGGAGAGAATTAAGCCCTAATAAGTTATCCATTGTATGTAATGAACTAACTTTTCTTCATGCATCTAGAATGGTATGTTATGTATTATCCTTGGGAAAATTGAGAAAAAAAGAGTTTCTCAAATCATTTTCTGTATTCTGTGGTTTACATGAGTATCCTTGGTTGAGAAATGCAGCCTTAGACTGTAAGGTCCAAGAAGGAACTTTTTTGTCTTATTTACCACTATAGTCTCAGGCCAGCACATAGTAGGGACTCAGTAAATGAAAAAATAATTTGAAAAAGAACATTAGATGTTTTGGCAGTGGATAGGAATTATTTAGATATCTATGACTTTGAAGGGGAAAGTGTGGACCTTGAATTCAGGTAGACCTGGGGTCTTGGTCCTGTTACTAATGACCAGCATGATCCAAGGACAAGTTGTTTAATCTCCCTAAATCTATTGACACTTTTGTAAATGAAGGACAATAATATCTGCCTCATAAGTTTATGTGGATTAAGTGTATATAAAAAGGGCCTATCACCGTGCTTGACATCTGAGTATATAGCGTTTTAAAGCAGTTGCTTTCAGACATTTATTTATTTGCAAGTGAATCTTTTCTTCAAAGGAAATCTTTGTTGGGAATTCCTATGCATAAATCTGAATCATAGCTAATCTGGCCCTGCCTGCTAATAACCTTTGCCCTTTTTATTTCCCCTTAGGCCACTATGAGGATTTCTATATTTTAAACTGCTTCTTAGCATTGTATTTTAGCACCTCTAGAGAGGTTTTTTGTTTTGTTTTGGGTTTTTTGGGGTCAATTATTCCTTTTTCTTTTTAACCTTATAGCCAAACTTTTATTACTAATTCGAGGGTGATTTTCTACACACTTATATGCAGTTGCTCTGACTTGCTAGCTACCAGTTATAAAGTTGGATTTTTATTTATTTCATAGCTGAAATAATTGCAGATCACAATTGAAGTTGATTGCATTAGAGTTTCTGGGCTTTTGGGACCTTGAATCAAGAGATTATGTTTGAATATAAAAATTGTAACCTTTAAGTCTAAATTTATCCTTAATTTTAGTCAGAGTTATGTGGGTAATATTGCTGAAGAGCTACTTCTATACAAAAGAAAACAGCCTTCCTAGAGGGTAATGTCATCTTCAATGACCCTTCTTTTGGGAGGTGAGCCTTGAGAGTGATTTGCAGAAAGACTTCCTCCCCACCCGTTGGCTCATTATCATAACAGTGAAACCTTTGAATTGCTTTCAAACACTAGCTCTAGGTCCAAAGTTTAGAGAAGGTACTGTATTTAAAAATTAGCTTAAAATATTTTAAGCATTAGCTTTAAAATCATTATTTTAAAAATGTTATAAATTATTTTAACATCAGATGCTAAACATTACATTTTACTTAAATATAGAGAAATTGGGATAGAGAATTTCTTTATGACACACTGAACATACCAGTGATAGATAAATGCTTCCTTCCTTCTATCCTGCCTCTCCCCTGCCCTATTTTTTTATGACCATTCCCGAACTATAACTCTTACATGAGGCTTTATGAACTATAGTATAATTGAATGGCTGGTTTGTTTAAATGGAACGGGTTGAGGGCTTTATAAAAATAGTTTGGCAAATCTTTTGTTTTCTGTGTTTTTTCATGTGTTATTTCGTTATACTTACGCATCATTAGAGTTAACACTGTAATAGAATGGTACCAAAAATAATACCAGAAATTCAACTGAGTTTGATATTTGTCAGAATCTTAGGATTCTCATCAAATGAAATCCACAAATGTGAATGAGGTTGGGAAGCTAGTAAAATTTCTTTACAATGAGTGAGTTTCTCATTGAATGAAGGGGGGAGGTATGCCTTGGATTGTGTAGCTATGAGAACTGTGTTCTGAGTTACAGTTTTGTGTGAGGTTGCCACCTTTTACTTTTTTTTTTTTTTTTTTTTTTTGGCGGTACGCGGGCCTCTCACTGTTGTGGCCTCTCCCGTTGTGGAGCACAGGCTCCAGATGCGCAGGCTCAGCGGCCATGGCTCACGGGCCTAGCTGCTCCGCGGCATGTGGGATCTTCCCGGACCTGGGCACGAACCCGCGTCCCCTGCATCGGCAGGCGGACTCTCAACCACTGTGCCACCAGGGAAGCCCTGCCACCTCTTAACTTTTGTGCATGACTTTTTAGTTGGACTTGGAATGAGACTTGAGATGTCAAGAATCTTTGTCTTTCTTTAGTTAATTTCATTTTTTTTGAAATATTGTGAAATAGTGAAATTTTGATCACCATAAATTCCACAGGCCAAAAGTGAAGTTTTTCCTCAAACCACTTCCTCTCTCTGACCTCTTCATTTTTTTTTTATGGTATTGCCATTCTACTAAATATCTTGGAAACTGAAATACCTGATTCTTTTTCTTCTGCCATTCCTTCCACATTTAATCAATCACTGAGTTCTATCAAAAACTTTTTAGACTGGAAATGGTGGCTTTTCTTAGTCTGGCCCCAAACAGTTTTTCCATTTTTATCCTTGTTGGATTTTAATCACCTTGAGGATAAGGACTTTGTTTTGTTCATATAAAGATTCTCCATGGTACCTTGTAGTAGTAGTGTTCAATTAGTAGTTGGGTTTGAATTAGCGACTAACCAAGTATGGACATATTTTTACTTACCCTAGTATAAAACTCTCAAAATAGTCACTGACTATTACTGGAAGTTTAATGTCTCTGTGAAACATTATGTGCTCTTTTACTCTCTCTGTTCCTTTTGCATATTTGCATTTCCCCCCCTGCCTGCCTAGAGCACAGTTCTCTTTCTGATTAAAGCTTATGCTTCCAGACTAGATGATGTGTTTTTCTTCTGTGCCTTTACCACTGTATTGTAAACTGTATCAGAATTGTCTGATGACTTGTTTCACTGTAGCTTTATTCTAGAGTTAACTTCTTAAGGGCAGGATTTAGCATACTATCTGGTATATATAATAGGACTCAATACTGATTTATTGAATAAAAAATTCCATAAATGGGGCATAAACATTTAGATATGGTGGTTTCTTAGTTATCTCCAGTGTCTTTCTGAACTCTACTTTAGGTCTTGATAAAAGCTGAAATATATGTTTTGTGGAACAAAGTATTTCCTTCACTACTCCAGGGAAGCAGAGTTTGTCCTTCCAGAGAGACCACATGAAACATCTACATAATATCCAGCCTAGACTGAACATGCAGGATGTTTACCCATGGGATAATTCAGTTGGACCAGACATTTCTATTTAATATGGTCAGCTCACTCTTCTATATAAAGTCTTTTCTTTTGATAGAACTGTGAATAATATGAACTGAATGAGGCTACTGTTTTATTGTTGGTGTAGTACCTTGGATGCAGGTATGCATGCCTTAATTATTTGGCTAATATTCAGTATCTGTTGTATGTTAGGCATTGGCAAATGCTGGTAGCAACTTGAATTGATTAAGAAGATAATTGTAGTCTGGACACTTATTTCCCATCATTTTGTTTTGCTCAGGTATACTTGTCTCATAGTGTTAATGGTTTGAAACAAATATTTTATTATTTCTCATGATTCTATGGGTTACTTATCTTGCCTGAGCTCTCTCATGTGGCTCTATTCAGCTGGTAGCTTAGCTGGTTAATTGGGCTCAGCTGAGGTGGCTGGGCCTCTCTCTCCATGTGACCTTTCATCCTAGGCTTCTTCATAGCTTGGTGATCTCAAGCTTCCAAGAGAGCAAGTTCCTGTGTCCAAGGCTGCTATTTGCATCATGTATGCTGCTGTTCCATTGGCCAAAGCAAGTCACATGCCAAGCCCAGAGTCAATGTGGGAGGGACTATTGGAAGGTAGTACACGAGGAAGTACACTGAGAGGCAGGCATGGTTCACTGGGAGCCATTGAGGGCTTTTTGGTTTTATATTTTAACCACTACTAGGGACTGACAGTTTCATTAAATAACAGTTGTTGCTGTGGAAAGTTAGTGAAATGAAACTGTCTGGCATTAGAGTTCAGTGTATTATGTCCTGATTGCTGTAAGAGCAATTCATGTGTGCTAATCTGCCTTAGTCATTTTACTGGTGGCTTTTTTAAAAAAAATTAATTTATTTATTTTTGGTTGAGCTGCGTCTTTGTTGCTGCGCGCGGGCTGTCTAGTTGCGGCGAGCGGGGGCTACTCTTCGTTGCGGTGCGCGGGCTTCTCATTGTGGTGGCTTCTCTCGTTGCAGAGCACAGGCTCTAGGCACGTGGGCTTCAGTAGTTGTGGCTCGTGGGCTCAGTAGCTGTGGCGCACGGGCTTAGTTGCTCCGCAGCATGTGGGATCCTCCCAGACCAGGGCTCGAACCAGTGTCCCCTGCATTGGCAGGCAGATTCTTAACCACTGTGCCGCCAGGGAAGCCCCTACTGGTGGTTTTTATAGATGCAGAGGATCATAGAAATGGAAGGTACCTTCAAAGTGTCTTCTAGATAAAGAAACTGAGGATCAGAGATGAGAAAGGACTTGTCCAAGGTCTCACAATTAGTGTCAGTGCTGGAGCCAGAATCTGGTCATTTGACTCTTGATCCAGTAGTTTTTCACTTGCACAATATTCACAGATAGAATATAAGTCAAATTCTTAGGCAAGCCTAAGGAATTATTTCAAAGTTTGGCCAGTAAAGGTACCTATCAATAATGCTAAAAACTTCTCTTATCAGCCTTATTATATCACTTGGAACCTGTTCCCAGGTGTTGGTAACATCTGAGTTGAATGTTCTTCAGGATGATGCTTAAGACGAAATATTTACCATTAGATTTTTCTACCTAAACTTTTTATATACATGACTTCTGTGAGGCAGTAAAAAAGAAAATAAGATTATAAAAGCCACATTTTAACCTATGGTTTTAAATAAAATTTTTGAGAGGACATTAATGAAATATTTGCATATTGATTTTTAGGTTTCCTGCCCTGAAGTTTCACTCTATGTAGCCATAGTACTTAAATATTGATGGCCTATCTTGATAAAATAATTTTCTTCTTCTAGAATTGGAGGCATATGCTGGAGTTATCAGTGCACTTCGGGCACAGGGAGATCTCACCAAGGAAAAGAAAGATCTTCTTGGAGAACTCTCAAAAGTTCTTAGGTAAATTATCATAAAAGTTTGTGAGAGATGAGTCTAGAAATTTCATTTTGAGGTGTTTCAATACTTTTCACTCTTAAGCTGAAGACAGAGGTGTTCAAGTTGGTGTTTAGAGATACCATTCCAGTTGTGTGCTTTGTTATGGAAAATTATGTAATTTACCATTTATTCTGTAATCTAATCAGAAAAGGTTTAAGGCAGGTTATCTTAGGTTTGGGCCGCTTGGAAAAGGGAGGTATTTTTGACCTGGGTGAAGGAAAGAAGAGCTGGCAGCGACTGGATAGGAAGATCTAGAGTGGCCCAGTGGCATTTGTTAGGGGGTAGAAGGACACACTAGGAAGTTGTTGTCTTAATATAGAAATGGGTGGTGATTATATAGTCATAGTCTTAGGGATAGTTTATCCTTTCAGCTTCCCACTAGAGTTAAAAAAATTCATTAAAAAAATTCTGGTGAAAGGGATTCTTTGATACTTTGCCTTGATCCATTCTTAACATCTTGAACTTTCTCAGAAAATTAAGTTCTGTTTTAACTGAAGTTTCCTTTCTACATTTAAGACCATTTTGTCCTATTCTTTTTTTAAGTGAAAATAGGAAAGAGGTTTTTTTTTTCCTGCATTTAATTAACATTAAAATAGGAATGTTATTAAGCCAAATCCTTAGTCTTATTGTCTCCATACTTAACAATTTATATTTTCTGTTTGTTTGTTGTTTATATTGTCTTATAAATTCTGCTTTCGAGCCCCTTAAATATTTTAGTCCGTGGTATAGATTTAATTTAGCAATAAAGATTACAGTTTTAAGAGTGCTATTCATTTTACTGAGTATTTATGAATGTAATGGGTATAGCCTTTTTTCATTTGTTTAGATTTAACTTTACATGTATTTAATCAGGATCAACATAAGTACATTTTTACTATAGTGGTAACATGATACAATGTAGAAGACATACAGCTCAAGTGTTGGGTAATAAAAGAGTAGTATCCTGGTGTCAAGTTTCATAGCATGTAGCTACAGGAAACATTATCTTGCCACTTTCATTTCTTTATTATATTCACTAAACGTAAAATTATAGACTCTTAAGCTTTAGAAAGGACTTTAGAAGACTTTCTTCCAAGTGCCAAAATCCTCTTCTCAGTAACCATGATTAGGGGTCATTCAGTGGCTGTTTACGTTTAGATAACAGGAACCTCTGCTAATCTTGAACATGGTCTGATATTTCTGAGTTTTGGACGTAATGACTTGATATCAAGCTGAATTTGTCTTCCTGTAATTTCTAATTTGTAACTAATTCTCTCTGCAGTTACACAGAATCAGTCTGAATCCTTTTCTATGACTTTAATTAAAGCATTTGAAGATATATATTAGGCCCCTGTCTATATCTTTTTACAAATCAATTTTGCCCCCCCCCAAGCAAAATGTTGACTTAAACATAAATAAAAGTATAGAAAAGAGCTGCCTGCTTGGCAGAGTTCTATAATGGCTATTTTTTTTCATAGCATCTCAACAGAGCGCCACCGTGCTGAAGTTCGGAGAGCAGTAAACGATGAACGGTTAACAACAATTGCACATAAGTAAGCCATTAGTCATACCACCCCTGATTTTTCATGACGTAGTATACCTAGTTTTGAAAGTCTTCCTATTGTATAGCAGATTCCTGAGTCTTTTATCTTGATAGTAATATCTCTGTACTCAGGGATCCTGACCATAGCTGTGTTAACTATTTATTCAATTGGTTATGTTTTTGCATTTGGTTAGGCAAGCTTTAAGTACTCAGGTCAAATCCTGTTGCAATGTAATCTCTGTATAACTAAAGGCCTCCACAGTTTAGCAGATGATTCCTTTACTTGAAGCAAAGTTCAATAGAAAGTAGTGTGCTCCCCAAATTTGACAGCCCCTTAGAGTTACTTTGTAATAGTATTGATATGTATATTGCTTTATAAATAGGCATTATAAATTTTTTGATAACTGACTAATATTTCATGTATTTTGAGATTCAGCAAAAATATTGTAAAATATATGTTCTGCTTTTAAGAAATATGACTACAGTATACCTTAATTTACTTTGAAAAGCCAACAAAATAAAATTGTAAAGGATTCTTATCAAACTGTTTTCCAATCATTATAACTATTTGGTAGATGGGGTGGAGGGTGGTGGAAGACAGACTGAGCATTAACAGAGTATGTATGGAGACACTGCCTCCTGAAAAACAGAAAAGAACAGAAATTATCCTTTAAATGTTAATGCAAGATGGTAGGAACATTTTATAAAATAAGGTATGTTATAGAATATTCATCTGTTTTTTATTTTTATGTTTTAATGTGAAATAAAACTAAAGGAAAAAATTCAGTACATTTTCATAATGTAATAAATAGTGCTTTTAACCCAATTGGCAGTATTGTATTGACCCTGAAGATCCATTAGCTTCATGTGGTGCTTTAATGTTACTGCTTTTACTTGACTGATAAAATGAGGTGCTTACCTTTTTAACTGTATAGTTTGAAAGTTAAGCTGTTTGAATTTGGAGATTTTTCAGTGGTTGGTATGTATGCACTGTAGAAATTTGAAAATTTTCCTTTAGCATCATTAAGTATTTACTTGTTAGGCCAACATGGCTAAAACATTCACATATTGTGTTCCTTCTTTAAATTGCTCTAAACTTTTAAATTTGTATACTCTAAAAGTAGTAACTGAGCCTAGATTCTAATTTGAGAACTTGTAATAGGAAACTTATGTGCTAGGTAATAAAGTAGTAAATAATAGTTTGCATTCAGAGGCATTTAGAGACAAAATTAGTACCTTAAAAGCATTGGAACAATATTGTGGGGCAATTAGTTGTAAGTTGATGCATCAGTTTCATACTTAAAGATAACATTTATTTAGTCTCCTTTTCCTTTTTTCCCCTTTAAAGAATGAATTTATCCTTATATTTGGGTGAAAGACCAAGTTACAGGTATGCAAATAGGTTATTATTATTTCAGGCACTTTCTGTATTTATTTCAAAATTGAAGCTCTCAATTATTCAGGGGCACATATTCCATTTATGAATTAACCGTGCCCTTGCTTTTACTTCTCTTCCCCTCCTCCCCTTCCTAATACTGCCCACCCTTTAGCTATTTTGCTGCTTGAAAGTACCTCTAGTCAGAGGGTGGGAAGGGAGAGGAGGTGAAAATTTTAATTACTCATTTTACTACTTGTTAGTTGTCCTGGGAGAGGTTTGATGGAAGAATTTACAAGTATTTGCCAAAGTATTTTTGGATAATATGTCAGTTTCTTTGATCTGTTTGACCTCTCCCTTTCCCTCCTCTCTCTGTTAGCATGGATAATTGAGAGTTGGCTTCTATCTACCTGTTTCCTCTTTTTTTCTCTCCTTTCTGATTTCTTTAATACATAAATTTAATTTTTTGAAAACCATTTACTTCAGTATATAATTTTAAGCTACTTAGGTCTTTCCATACTCCTGTTTTAATATTTTATATTGTGGTTTTAGTTTGACCAGACGTCGTATTTACTTGTTGAGCCCAAGGGTCAATGAGTGGGGAATGGTGAGGAAGACAAAGATGCCTCATTCTGTCCGTCTCCTCTGCCCTCTTTCCCTCAGAAGTAGTAACAGAACCTAGTTCTAAAGATTATCTATAGGAGGTCTTCAAACTCTGAGCCTGAAAAAAGTAACTTGAGCCAAGGAGGAATGCATCTGAACTGACTGCATTCCCTTTCTCCTCTCCCTTCCTTCCCCCACTCAAAACAGCAGCTTAGGCCAGAAGGAATGTGGTTGAAAGGTAAAGAGAAAGCCAAGAAGATTGAGCACAAAGGAGATGGAAACAAAAGGAGTGGAGTGTCTGGGATCAAAGAAAAGCCTTGCTTGAACCATAACACGTGTTTATTATTTGGCAGGAGACCATTTATTAAGTTTGATACTCTAATGCAGTTTTGAAACATGTCAGAATATTATAGTATTAAAACCTGGAATGTCAAGGGGCTTCACAGTTTTTAATTGGGCCACTCTTGCCAGCATTGTATCTAAATAAAGTGGCTATCCAGAATTACTGTTCTCTTAACTCCTTCTCCATCAGCCAGACATTCATGGGATACTGTTTGAGTTTCTATGTGAGGATGAGGATTTCGTGCTGGTGCGCTGCATACCAAAGGATGAGAGGGCCAAGGTAGTTCCCCTAGTATCTTAGACTTCTCAGAAAAGGGGCTGGAGCCAGGTTTCCGCCCTCCCTTGCTGTATTTAGTATAAATAGAGAGGAGTTCTTCAAAACTTAGGAATCTCAGGAAAACCCTGGAGTAAGATGTTTACAGAACCTGTAAAATTCTATCTAGATGATTTGTGCAACTAATGCATATTTTTTATACCCTCATTGGTACGCAAAATAGGAATTTTGATCTAATTCTAACATAATGTTTAATTTTTCATTCACTTAAAAAAAGTTTGATCATGTTTGCGTGAGTAGAAATTTGGAAGATTTATAGATCTTTCTAAAAGTTGCAGTTGTATCTTTTGCACTGCAAATTCTGGCTTTTCAATAGCATATATATTCATGTATTTTAAATTATTAATCTTCCATAATTTCTGCCACCATTTAACAATGTACCAGGTAAGTGTAGACATCACTTTATTTGTATGGTAAACTCTCACCAAGCAAAGTTATTAGTGATATTCTAATAAAATGATAGCAAAATAGGAGTAAGCCAAGAAAATGCTGAATAGCTTTTAGAATTTTTTCCTTTGACAATTAGCAGTAGGTCTATTTCTGTCTCTTTCTTGTTTGTACGAATTTTCTGTTTCAGAACTAGCATCAACTTGGAGATTATGTGATAACAAATTTGTGAGGGTTATTGGGGTCTTAAGAATCCCTCTTTCCCATGTCTTAGGTAGGACTATGTTATACCATGAAGGAATTTGCAGATTTCCCACTGTAACTCAATTGAATTCATCAACTCCTAGAAATTCCTTTCTTGACTGAGTGTAAGTTCTTCTCAAGTTGTAAAGTAATTTATTTGTTCCATTCAGTGAAAGTTGCTAGTGATTAGACAGCAGTGCCCACTTAGTATAAATCAAAGGCAAAAGTTAGACAAAACACATTTGAAAATTTTTATACCTTTCACTTGTGATGTGGCAGTTAATTTCAGTAGCATGATGTATGCTTGTTGAAGGAGACATTTAGTAGCTGTGTGACCATAAGCAAGTTATTTAACCTCTTGGTAATTCAGTTTTCCCATCTTAAAAATGGAGATAATAATATTACCAATTTCATAAGATTGAAATAATTGTATGAGTTAATACATGTAAAATGTTTAGAACAATGCCTCACATATACTAAGTGCTAATTGATGTTAATTATCATCATTACTATCATCATCATTATTCCACTATCCACTAACAAGGGCTTTTGTGTACTCTATCTAAATTTGAAGAATCAGTAGACCTACAGAATTCTTAAACTCTAGGTTGGGTTGTAGAATATTTGGTTTTGAAAAAGGTTCAGAAATATTTCTGACTTAGTGAAGAGGTTGATTGATTGATTCTGGGTGAATTTTAAACCTCAACACTAATCATTAGTCAGGAAAAATGATACCACTACCTTTTGTGGAGCCAAGCCAAGGGAAGTGAACAACTGTCTTCATATTTCAACCTCTGTTTGGATTCCTAGGATAAAATTTGCTCAAGAAATTGAGTAAAACTGATAATAATGTCTGTTAGGGGTAGAGTTCAATTGCCTCAAACATTCCTTAGAGTGAAGAATGGTATAAATAAGTAAAATTAAAGTAGTGGCAGGTTTCTTGCAGTGTCCTCACATCTAGTGTACTTTTTTTAACAGGAAGGATAATAATATAACACATTGTCAGTGACACATGCAGTGATATATACAGCTCCCTTCTATCCCCCAGTACCTAGTCTCCCTCGTTTACTGCCTCAGTTTCCCTTGTTTGAAAGCCTTAGAACCTCTGGCCATGCAGGCAGTTAGGATAACTTTGCAAAAGTTCAATGAATTCCATCCTTAATTATTCAGGAAAATCTGATTTTTGAAATAATGAGTACTTTTTACCTTTTTAGCTTAATCATAACATTAAGTTCTAAAAGTTAGTAGAAATACTAGTTTTCATTAGCAATACCAGATTTAAATTAATGAAAATAATGTTGATATTTATTTAAAAGGCATGGGACAGTTTTTCATAGTTTCAATTATGTTCATTATAAGATTCAGATTATGGAATAAAATGTGTAAAAATCTAAGTGTGTGTGAAATTCCTTGAATTCTGATTATTATTCATAATTTTGATCTTGCTTGCTTAAAATAAAGCCTCTCCTGTTCACTCAGGGTACTTTTTATAATTTAAAAAGTTATATTTTAGTGTATATATTTGCTTCATTTTTAGCAATTGAGAACTCTTGTAGCAGTGTTTTCTTTTTTGTTTAGTATGTCTGGACCTAATAGCTCTTCAGAATGGTCCATTGAAGGTCGTCGATTGGTACCCCTGATGCCTCGGCTGGTTCCCCAAACTGCCTTCACTGTAACAGCTAATGCTGTTGCCAATGCAGCTATCCAGCACAATGCATCTCTTCCAGTGCCTGCAGAAACAGGAAGCAAGGAAGGTGAGTAGAGAAATAGTTCTGTGTGTAGAAATGACTTTTCTCAGATTCTTCAAGAAAAGTTGTGTTATTTTTCATCTGTTTTTGTCCAGTGTTTAAAAGTTGTGAAACATAATGAGCAACTCCTGTTCTGAAACAAAAAACTGCCAAGTTTTTAGTCTCAACCAAAATTAAATATCCCTTTCGTTCAAAGTGTGAATTATATTAATCACAAAATTGCAAAAAGCCTCCTTGGAATGAATTTTTGATATGAGCGTGTCTTGTTAGAAGTGGATAAAAGGCCTTAACAGGTGACATGGAAAATTAATAAGATGATAGAAGTCATTTATCTGCTGAAGAAAGATGCTGAACTGATACTTTAGAAAATAAAGCTTTGTTTTTGTCTTCTGGAATCAGTGGTATATGCTGCTTCTCTGTTCCAGTCAATGTGCTGAATCTGTTAGGGGTTATATGGCTGATGGGGATGGCTTTCTTATTGTTATTTAATCTAATAATTGATACATTCTTTAAAAATCCTTGGAGTCTCCTGAGGTCACCAAGAGTAATATTAAATTTGAGAGTGCATGTTTGGGTTGACTTTGGTAGCTTAGTTTGGTGTTACATGAAAATGACCCTGAAAATAATGCAGTTGACAGATTACTTTGCAGAATTGTCTTATCTTGACTAGCAATGGGTTGTGGAGCAGAATGAGACATTCCTTTCATACATGCCAGACTCTGTTTTACATGGAAGGAAGCTATATTTAGGGAGAGACAGTTATCAGTGTATAAACTTGGCCTCCATTGAGTTCCTGTTTTCTTTGTTGCAGGAGAGCTATCTTTCTTCTCTTCCCACTTTTGTCTTTTCTATTTACCACCTCTCTGGTTCACTGGAAAGAATATAGAATTTTCAATAGTCTAATCTATGTTTGAATCCTAGTTTGCTGTTTCTTTGCTTTGTGACCTCCAGCAAGTCTTTTTAGCTTCTGTGAGCCTTGGGTTCATCTTTAAAATGAGGATGTGGTGTTGTGAGAATTAGTGATAATATATGGAAAGTACTTAGCATAATGTATGGTACTCAGTAAATAGTGCCTATGAGCTACTCCTGCTTCTTGTTGTTGTTATTCAAGAAATTGAAATATGATGTTGTCATTACCTTAGTTATTATTGCACTGCTTAGATGGCAAGTGACTAGTGAATTGTTTATGATAAAAGAAACTTACCTCGTTTCTCTCCAGGAGCCAAGTTGGAAATTGCTACGGTTAGGGAAAAATTATCCATCACTCCATCATTGATACTGCTATTAGTATTAAAAAAGAATACAAGTGGGGCTTCCCTGGTGGCACAGTGGTTGAGAGTCTGCCTGCCGATGCAGGGGACCCGGGCTCATGCCCCGGTCCGGGAAGATCCCACATTCCATGGAGCAGCTAGGCCCGTGAGCCATGGCCGCTGAGCCTGAGCATCCGCAGCCTGTGCTCCGCAACAGGAGAGGCCACAACAGTGAGAGGCCCGTGTACCGCAAAAAAAAAAAAAAAAAAAGAATACAAGTATATGCTTTTTGTCCAACTCCTGCCATGAAGGAAAAATGATTTTCATTTTTCTCAGTTTTAAACTTGGTTTCTTTGTAACTGTGCTCTTCTCCATTGTCAGTGTCACCTGTAGACAGCTACTAAATACTTGGGGAAAACCTAGTTAAGTGATGATTTTCAGGAAAGCTTATTAATACGTTTTAACCTAGTACTGGCATCTAACTTCCGATTATATAAAAATGTTAAAATTGGCCTGCAGAAAAAAAATAATTTTACTGTATGCATGGACAGTTTTGGTGAAAGTTAACAGCAGACTTTTTTATCGTTCCTTCAGTAGTGGTTTGCTATTCCTACACAAGTACCACGTCAACCCCAACCTCTACCCCTGTTCCAAGTGGCAGCATAGCAACGGTTAAGTCTCCAAGACCTGCCAGTCCTGCCTCCAATGTAGTTGTCTTGCCAAGTGGAAGTACTGTTTATGTCAAAAGTAAGTGATACTCTCAGTGTTATCAGGGCCATCTTGACTAAAAGCTGCAGCATAGGCTCTGATTAGATCTGCCTTCCTGATTAATTCATTGGTCCACTGGCTATTAGCAGTGGTTAGTTTTTGAAGGTCGTAAAGAATTCCTTTCTTTACATGTGACTAGGTATATATTGCTTTTTAATCAGTTCTGGGGGTTGAGAAATTACTTCTTTTTTGTTTTCTGTGGGGAATCTGCCTTGAACAGTGCTATACTCTTAAGATTCACTCGTTTTGATTTTCATGGAATAGAAATGTGAATAGAAACTAAAGGAATGTGCTTATGTCATTTATAGTGTTTACTCCTATAATGTAATCTTTGTAGTGTTTTAAAAAATTATTTATGTACCATATCATTCAACTGTTAAATTCAGTGAAGCATTCTAGAGAGACCTTTCATATTTCTAGTTGACTGTAATTTTTTGAAGTTTATTTGCAGTTTTTAACCCCTTTGATTCTATGCTGTGAAACAGTTTGATGTCCAGTTCATTTTTTGTTTTTAATGTCTGTTATGTCAGTATTGATTTGCTTTTGGTATCAACTGGAAATCATTAATATTTGACTTTCATTTTTCTCAGTATAGTTATAAACTTGATTTCTTTGTAGCTTTTAGAGGTGGACTTAGCTGTTTTAGACAAATGATTTTAGGTCATTGTCAGTCTTGTTTAGGGTTTAAAAATTGAGGGTATAAGGAGTTATGTTTTATTACCAATTCCATGGGTCATGCTGTATGCTTTTTTAAATGTCTGCTTTATAGAGATTTCCTATGTATATTGCAAGGTTTTATGTTTCTCACTTGGTTTTTTTAAAAAGTACAAAAACAGTTGAGGCTTTAGTGCATTAAGAAAAAACTAAGAATCTGAGAGTATTAAGTTTATATCAGATTTCTGTGGATTTAGCCAAGGTGATCTTTTAAAATAACCATAGAGGTATATTTTTTAATTATTTTTTTTAAAGGTTGAAAGTGAATCTCAAACATGAAGAAACCATTTCACACAATATATAGTTTGAAGTAACAGGAAGTTTATTGTTTCATTCTCAGAAGTCACACAGGCAACATTAGTTTGAGATATAATTATTCATTCACCTAACTTCATATGTGCAAGACACTGTACCAGGAAAACAAACCAATAAGACTTAGTCGTTGTCCTTTGGGAACCCCTTAATAACAGGAGATGTGCAGACTGACAGCAACATTACCATGGGGTAAGCGATATAGAAGAGAATGTACAAAGTGCTTTCTAAGCTCAGAGGAGACATGAATTCGCTTTGCTTAGAGGAGTAAGGGAAAGCTTCACCGAGGAGATGGTTTGCAGAATGATGATTGCTGGATGATGAAGAGGTCATTGAATGTATGTGGTGTTCCCCAAAGAACAGTAGTATATAGAGACTCCAGATGGATAGAATATGTGGTAAGGTGGCTTTGGGGAATGGTGAGCAGTTCAATGTGCCAGGATTATAAGGTGGGTGGAATAGGGTATTGTGTTCTTAGAAAGATATGGGACCTTGAATGATAAAGTAATGATTTTTGTGCCTCATCTTGTAGGGAGATAAAAACTACTAAAGGATTTGAGGCAGGGCATTGGCTTTATTAGATGTGTGAGATTTTTATAGCTGGTAGTAGGATGAAGGGTAGAATGGAAGTGGAGAGATTAGAAGCATGTACACCTTTTAGGAGGTTGTCGCTAAAATACAGGCAGGAGATAAGAAGGCCTGACATGGCCATAGGGTTAAAGAAAAAAGGGAAGGCATTCAGACAGCTTCCCTGAGGGAGGATTGATAGAACTTACTGTCTGATTGGGCATGAGGCAAAGGGAGAGGTCAAGGATGACTAATGATGCAATGATTTAAAAATAAAGTATAAAATACAAGGTTATATTTCTATAAATGTAGCAATATTGTCACTGCCTTACAGGTGTTAGCTGTTCAGATGAAGATGAAAAACCCAGAAAACGAAGGCGAACAAACTCTTCCAGCTCCTCCCCCGTTGTCCTAAAGGAAGTTCCAAAGGCTGTTGTTCCAGTCTCAAAGACGATCACTGTACCTGTGAGTGGCAGTCCTAAGATGAGCAACATCATGCAGAGCATTGCCAACTCCTTACCACCCCACATGTCTCCTGTGAAAATAACCTTCACCAAACCATCAACACAGACAACAAACACAACAACACAGAAGGTACGTGGTGGAGGGAGTCTGTCTGCCAATTGCTGTTTTTATCTCTTTCAGTCAGTATGATTCAGATTTAACATGTTTAACAAACATGCACTGAGTGCTTACTATGTGCTTGGCATTATGGTGGGAATGTTCACATCTCTTTCTTTAATTCTGCACATAAAGCTTTGGGTTAGGTATTATTATTTCACTTTTTGTATATATTTTTGTATGAGGCTCAGAGATGCCAAATGACTTGCCTAATATGACACAGCTAGCAGATCTTCTAAGACTTTCATTATATTTTACTGTTGTGATTCCATTTGGGAAAAAATTTAAAATAGGAAGGATTCTTTCAACCTGTATTTGGATAACTTTACCTTTAGCAACTTAGTTCTTATATTGCCAGAGTAATGAAGTTGTCAGAGTTAGGTGTTTCATAGATGAAAGGAAGGATATGATTAAGTGAATAATTGTTATCATCTTCTTTTTTAATTCTTAAATGCTATCATAAATTCATTTCTAAACTCTTCTCTCAGTGTGTTCAAATCATCAGTATTCTGTCAATTTTGTTATTAGAACCCTCTACTTGCCACACTGATCTGGATGCTGATGGTACCCTAGGCTTGTTATATACCTCTGTGTCCGAGATCTCCCTTCACTATCATTCTAATCTTCCTTTTTCTTGGTTTATTTACTGATTTGCTGGAGCATATCCTCCAGTAGCTTCTTGATATATGGGTGGGATGGAAAGTAAAGTTTTTGAGACCTCGCATGGTAGACTGAAATTTTCTTTATTCTACCCTCCTACCATCTTGATGTAAGTTTAGGTAGGTAAATATTCTAGGTGAGAGGTCATTTTCCTTGAGAATTTTGAAGATATTGCTTCATGGGCTGTTGGCTTCCAGTATTACTGGGCTTTTGAGAAGCCCAGTAATGCCATTCTAATTCCAGATCCTCTTTTTCTCTTGGAAAAAGTTAGAGTTCTGAAACTTCAAGGTATTTTCCTTGGTGTGGGTCTTTATTTTATCCATTGGGTGACACACTCAGTGGTCCCTGTTCTAGACACTCATATCCTTCCATTCTGGGAAATTTCTTGAATTATTTCTTTGATTTTTCTCTGTCCTCTCTTTTTGGATCACCTGTTATTCTGGATGTTGAATGCCCAGATTGATCCTTTAATTTTTCAGTCTTTCTCACCCCCAATTTCCATTTGTTTGCTTTTTCTACTGTAGTATAGTAGTTAAAAGCCTGGATTTTAGAACTAGACTTCCTGAATTTGAATCCCATTTTATGCAACTTACTAGCTATGTGACTTTGGGAAAACTAAAATCTAGACCTAAGTTTTTCTCTTGTAAAATAGGGAAAATAATATATCTATTTTATAGGGTTTTGGGGTGTAAATAAATGAGATAATAAATACAAACCAGTAGAACAGAGCCTAGCACATAGTAAATGCTCTGTAAGTATTATTTTCTTTATCTTTTAACTTTATCCTTCATTACTTCTCTGGAATTTTTCATTTTTGCTATCCTATTTTAAATTTCTAATAACTCTGGTTTTCTGAAAGTTTCTTTCTTTCTTTTTTTTTAAAATAGCATCCTGCTCTTTCATAGTCACTATGTTCTCTTTTCTGATGATATTCATGATAATTTTTTTTGATGTTTTCTTCTTTCATGTTTTCTCTCTTACCTGTAAATTTCTTTTATCTTTTCATTTTGATCTCTTCCATTTCAGTTTCCTTAAATGCTGGTTGTAGAAACGGACACTAAAAGCTGACAGAAGGCTCTGTGTGTAGGGTGGGACATGCTGGCTGGTGACTTTCATTGTAGGTTGACCTAGCTGGGCTGTTTTGTTGATGAACACCCACTACCCCTTTACCTCCACCAGTTGTCGTTCTCATTAGGGCTTTTTTTTTTTTTTTTTTTTTTTTTTTTTGCTGTATGCGGGCCTCTCACTGTTGTGGCCTCTCCCGTTGCGGAGCACAGGCTCCGGACGCGCAGGCCTAGCGGCCATGGCTCACGGGCTTAGTTGCTCCGCGGCATGTGGGATCTTCCCGGACCAGGGCACGAACCCGTGTCTCCTGCATCGGCAGGCGGACTCTCAACCACTGCGCCACCAGGGAAGCCCCTCATTAGGGCTTTTTTATGGACTGGACAGTTTCCTCAGAGGAGACTCTTCCAGTCTTTTGCCTACAGTAGTAAGCCTGTCTGTTAGTATTTTGAGAGTAAAGGGAGGGAGTGGGCCAGATAGTCTCATCCTTCAGTATATAGACTTTACCTAACCTCTCTGTTTGCAGCATAGCACCTACCTGCCTCAGCCTGGTATCATCAAATTCCCTTGGATTCAATCTCTCCCTCAAGAGAATAAGTTTTAAGTCTTCCTTGAGGATAAGGGAGGATAGCTGGGGATCTTAATGCTGCTTAAACAGATTTTCAACAAATTTACATCTTTTTAGTCCCACTTTTATCCCCACTTCAGAAGTATCTGGTGTTCTCAAATTACTGAGTTTCTGAGGTTTTTCTGAAAGCTGTCTTGTTTTTTCTTCTGTTTGCTGTCTTAGGTTTCCACTTCCTTGAGTATGCTTGATCAGTTACTACTTGTCTGTTTGTTTTCCACTTTCCAGAAGTTGATAGCTATTGTCTCCTTTCCATTTTGACCTTATGGGTTTATGTGCCTCTTCTAAAAAATCCCTTCATACTGTTTTAGAGGGATTTTGAGGAAGGAGTAGAGGTGTATTCTTGTTTTCAATAGACGGTCTTTCCTACTTTTAAATCTTCAGGTCCATGATAATTTTCATTTAAAGAACCTCCTTGAGTTTCTTGGAAATATGTCATTATATAATATATAAAAAATTATAATTTTCTTAACAAACTAGAAACAACAGTGAGTTGATCTGTGTAATATAATTCTAGCTTCAGTCTTAGGATGAGGCATTATAGTTTAGTGTTAAAATCAAGTAAGAATTTTTGTAGTCAAAGAGGCCTGGGTTAGAACCCCAGGTCTTCCAGTATGACCTGAGATAAATTAGTCTTTCTAAATCTGTTTACCCATCTGTGAGATGAGAATAATGCCAATTTTATAAGGCTATCGTGAGGATTAAATGGGGTTGGGTATTTTAAAGTACAGCATAATGTATGTACTCAGAAAATGTTAGGTCCCTTCCCTTGCAAGTATTTTATGGAAAGCACTGTTACCTAACTTTATTAACTTTCCAGTCTTCTTTGGTAGACCTATATAAAAATATTTTAATAGAAGGGGTAAACCTATAAGTCAAGTCAGTGAACTTTAAAAAAAAAAATTAATTGCAGTGTTGAGAATGCACTGTTCCAAATAATGAATTTATCAGTTCACTGAAGCTTACCCCTTAATATATAGAAATTGACTATTTTTGGTGATTTCTTAAATGTTACACTGAACATAATTTTTGTATTTAATGACTCCAAGGTAATCTTTCTGAATATCAGTTTTTATATATTATTATAATATTGCTTTCTGGGCAAGCTGTATATTAGGTGTCTTCAGCCTGCTATACTCTAAGAATTTTTAAATCTACTTTTGTAATTTTTTACTACCTTCTTTGCTGGATCTATTTTATCAGTAATTCTTCTCTCTTCTCCCCCTTCTCATCTGCTCTTTTAACTTGATATTTAAGAAATAATGTAGCAGAGTTATAGCTAAAAGAGCACCCATCTCAAATCCATGTCCTTTTATTTCCTTATTCTGTTTTGCTTATAACTAGTTGACATTATATTTATTTATTTCCTATTTCTCCCACAGAGTATAAGTTAATGAAGGTAGAGACTGTCTTATTCATCACTATTCTGTAGTGTTTAGAACAGTGCCTGACATGCAATAGGTGTTGACTAATATTTGTTGAATGAATGAATGAATAAATGAATAAGTATATCTGGTTCCAGTACTGGCTCTCCACCTCTCTTGAGCCTCAGCTTCCTTATAAAACAAAGATAATAGTAGTGCTTGCTAGATAATTAAATGAGATGATTCATGCAAAGTGCTTAACATAGTGCATATGATGAGTGTTCAGTAAATGTCACCTAACATTATTAACTTTCCAATCTTCTTAGTAGACCTATATAAAAATACTTGTAGTAGATGGGGGCTCACCTGTAAGTGAAATTGGTGAACTTTTTTTTTTGATTCACTGATGTTACCATATTTTAATTTTTTCTTTTCTTCTGAATTGTCAGTTGAGAGTGGATAGTTGAGATTGTCAGGCTTGTAATGCTCATAAGAGGACATATTTATTTCCAAAGTCATACATGAGTCATACCATGAGATTCCAGGCTCAGAACCTTAGATTTGTCCTACCTTGTTTAAAAAATAAACATTTAAAACAAATTAAATTAAAAATAAGACTCATTCATTCCACAAATATTTGCTAAGTAACTATTATGTTCTAGATATAAAACTGTACTCTTACTTCATGTGTACTCAGTGCCATTACTTTTGTTATTTCTTGGACAAGCTGAGTGTGGGTAGGACTAATAGATATTCTTTGGGATTTTTCGTATGTTTTTTGTTTTCCTTTTGCTGGATAATTGGATTTTTTTTGAAATCTCTTTAAGGCTGTTGCCATTATTGCATTCACCTTGGATTTCTCACAAATCATATGGAAGTCAACTTAGGAAATAAGTTAAAGTTACTTTTACATTAAATATAATTATTTATGAATTTGTGGACTTGATTCAAATTCAAATAGGTCATATATTTTCAGGGTAGACAAATTTCCACCTGTGTTAATGTGGTGCCTTCATTTTGAGTATAACGTTGGTACAACACTTATATAAACAAAGCAACAGAATATAGCTTTATGCTTTCACATGCTTGATTGATATTTTTCATTTTATCCTTAGGGTGCAAGTCCCAGCACTCTTAAGGAGTTTTTGTGAGTGCTAGAAGGTCAGTAATTTGAATTATGGCCTGAATAAACACTGTTTGGTTCACTTGGTTTCAAAATACCTTTGTTTCCCTTGTTGTAACATATAACTAAAGTGCAAGTAAATTTTCTTCAAGGTGGATCTCTAATTTTGGATAACCCCTTTTGAGATCAGAAATTAGCTTGTAGACTGAAATCTCAAAATATGTTTTATCATTTGTACCTGTAACCTAAAACATGCTGTCAAAGACTCTAGATTTATTTTGCTGAAGTTATTGTCTTAATGTTAGAAGTCTACATGCATACTCTAGTTCTAAAATTGCAAATGTTTGACCCAAGTGTGAATGCTTCCCCTTCCCTACCCATGACAGAGATTGTTTATTAACTGTGGCATACTTTCCTGCCAAGCCTTGGTGAATCCTCATCTGTGTCACAGAGTCCTTATAAAAACTGTACTCTAGGAAGGCACTACTATTAGTTCAGAATTGGCAAATATGAAACCTAATTGCTATTACTACTCTTAATTGGCTTGGCTGTGCTAGTAACTGTGAGCTCTTTGGATTCTCAAGGGTATCAGAATTTGGGAAAAAGATATATAAAATTTTTTAATGAAACAAAAATAGAGTACATTAAAATAAATATCCAGTTTGATTTGATCTATAACACCTTTACTGATATCCTTCTAACATTTATTAAGTAGTAATAACAAGATACTAATAAGTACCATTTGTGAACTGCCAAATATTGACCACCTGCTATGTGCCTAGCACTATGTTAGATGCTTCACATCATTATCTCATTTAATCCTTATAATGATTTGCAAGGTAGGTATTATTATCCCTATTTTATAGATGAAAATTGGAACCCAGAGATTTTAACATGTCCAGGGCCCTGCCATTTGTTAGTGGCAGAGGCAGGATTCAGCTCAGGTTCATTGGACTCTTAACTTCTGATCTTTTTGCCATATTAGTCTACTTCTCTGTTTATATGATGGCTGATGGTTGTGTTTGTAATAGTGCTACATATGTGTACTGATTGAGTCTATGTAGAAGTATGCTGGTCAACTCTATAGAGGTGTTTGCCGGTCAAGACTTGTATGTCTCTCTTGACTCCTCAGATAATCAACAAACTCCTTAAAGTAATGGACACATACTTAGAATTCTCTAACACTGAAATATATAATAATAATGATATAATCAAAGCTTCTTTGAGATGTCAGTACTGAGTACAGACATACTCAGTAAGTTTGACTGACTGATTTAATTTCAGAACTTCTTTAGGACTGATATAAAAATGAAAAAGAATTTCTCCCTTAAATTGTTTGGATTTTTCAAAACAATTTTCTCTCCTAGGTAGGTGAAAGTAATTTTGGTGAAAGAGGAAAAAGACACTCTGTGTTGTTTGGGGTATCATTAAACTACCATTATACTTGCCCAGAATTAAACTGATACTACAGATTTATAAGTAATTTTTGTGTTCGCAGCTGTAAAATGGGGATAATAATAGTATCTTTGTCATAGGATTGTTGGGAGATTTAAATAGGCCAATGTGTATTAGCTCTAGGAGCTAATCTTGTTTTTGTTCTTTTCCTCAACCCTGCCATTTCCATACATCAAGTCCTGTTGACTCTACCTCTTAAAATAATCTGAATCTGATCACTTCTCTTTATTTTGAGTACTAACACCCCAGTCCAAGCAGCCTCTACCGCTTCTTGCCTAGTCTTCTGCAGTGGCTTCTTTACTAGTTTCACTGCTTCTGCTCTGACCTCTTACCACATAGCAGCTAGAATGATCTTTTAAAATATAAATCAAGTTTTGTTGTTTCCTTACTTAAAATCCTCTCATGGCTTCCCATTATACTTAGTATAAAACTTAGATTCTTTACTCTGGTTTACAAATTTGATCTGGCCTCTGCTTACTTTTGCAACCCCTCCTTACCCTGTATGCTTTTGCTACACTGGTTCTCTTTTCTGTTTTTTAAATACATCAAGCTAATTCCTACCTTAGGTCCTTTGCTCCATCCTGTTCTCTCTATCTGAAATGCTTTGTCCCATATCTACACTTTTCTAGTCATACTGGCTAACCTTGAAGTCTCTTTCCTGCCGCTTTTTTCCTCCATTCTGTGTATCTATGAGCAAATCCTGTTGGTTTTACCTTTAAATATATTCAGAACTGTTCACTTTTCATCAGTTCTACCACAAACATTTTGGTCATTGCAAGAGCCTCTTAATTTGTCTGCCTATTTCTATTGTCTCTGCCCTGCTGTACTTTTCACCTAGCAGATCGGGTAATGCTTTTTAAAAAGTACTTTATTTTTTAGAACAGTTTTGGATGTATAGGAAAATTGAAAAGATAGTACAGAGAGTTCTCATATACCCTGTATTCAGTGTCCCCTATTCTTAACTATTTATATTAGTATGGTACATTTGTTACAATTAATGAACCAATATTGATGCATTAATATTAACTAAAGTCCATGGTTTATTCAGATTTGTTTAGTTTTTACCTATGGTCTTTCTCTGTTCCAGGATACCACATTATATTTTCTCGTCATGTCTCCTTAGGCTCCTCTTGGCTGTGGAAGTTTCTCAAACTTCCTTGTGTTTGATGACCTTGACAGTTTTGAGGATTACTAGTCAAGTATTTTGTAGAATGCCCCACTACTGCAATTTATCTCATGTTTTTCTCATGATTAGACTAAGGTTATGGGTTTTTGGAAGGAAGACCACAGAGATAAAGTGCCATTTTCGTCATAACATATCAAGGGTATATGCTATGAACAAGATCTTACATCGTCTAGTCCCCCATTACTTTCCTAAATCTGTCTCCTACTGCTCTCTACCTTATAAATTTCAATCCCATTCATTAGGGTCCTTGAGGTTTCTTGAACATACCAAGCTTGCTTCTGTCTCAGGGGCTTTGTATTTGCTACTCCCTCTTCCACTGGATGCTCTTCCTCTAGGTAGCAACATGGATCAACCCCTACTTCTAGTTTCTGCTTAGTTGTCACCTTATCAGAGAGATCTTCATTGAACATTTTATAAAAAAATCATACACCACTTCCATTTTCTTTTATCTCCTACCCTGCTTTATTGTCTCTTCCATTTATCTCTACATGACATATATTTACTTTTTTATTTGTTTATTGTTTTTCTCCCCTTACGGGAATGTAGCTCCATGAAAATAAGAACTTTGTCTGTTTTGTTCATTCCACTATCCTCAGCCTCTAGAACCATGCCTGGCACATAGTAGATGCTCAACAAATATTTATAAATGAATGACTATCCAAATTATTTTCTAGAAAAATTGTGCCAATTTATACTCCCTAAGCAGTATATTGAAATGCTTACTTTACTGGATCTTGTACAGCATCGAATATTGTCTTTTAAAATGTTTGATTGGTAAAAATTGTTTCTTTTAAATTCATTAGTAAAGGAGAGCTTTTGTATATTTTTAGTTGTAAATTTCTTTTTCTTGAATTGCTTCATCATGTTTCATAAGCTATTTTTAAATTGTATATAACTGTGAGTCTAGATATATTAGTAGTATGGTAGGTACATGAAAATAACTTATTTTATCTTCCTTAGGTTATTATAGTGACCACATCACCAAGTTCAACCTTCGTGCCCAACATTCTCTCCAAATCCCATAACTATGCAGCAGTCACTAAGCTTGTACCAACTTCAGTCATTGCTTCCACAACCCAGAAGCCACCAGTGGTTATAACTGCTTCACAGTCCTCTCTGGTCAGTAGTAGCAGCAGTGGCAGCAGCAGTTCTACACCATCACCTATTCCTAATACAGTTGCAGTAACAGCTGTGGTTTCTTCCACACCATCTGTGGTCATGTCAACAGTAGCACAAGGTAAGTGGTAATTCATCAGGTGATTCTGTTCCTGTGTTTATGGGAATTTCTTTCTTTTTAAATATTTTAATTTTATTAGAGTATAGTTGATTTACAGTGTTGTGTTAGTTTCAGGTATAGAGCAAAGTGATTCAGTTATACATATGCATATATTCATTGATTTTTAGATTCTTTTCTCATATAGGTTATCACAGAATATCACAGAGTTCCCTGTGCTATACAGTAGGTCCTTGTTGGTTATCTGTCTTATATATAGCAGTGTGTGTATGTTCATCCCAAGCTCCTGATTTATCCCTCCCCGCAGTGTTTCCCCTTTGGTAACCATAAGTTTGTTTTCGGTATCTGTAAGTCTCTGCTTTGTAAATAAGTTCATTTGTATTTTTTTTTAAAAATTAGATTCCACATATGAGTGATATCATATGATATTTGTCTTTCTCTGCCTGACTTACTTCACTCAGTATGAAAATCTCTAGATCCATCCATGTTGCTGCAAATGGCATTATTTCATTCTTTATGGCTGAGTAATATTCCATTGTATATATGTACCACATCTTCTTTATCCATTCCTCTGTTGACGAATTTAGGTTGCTTCCATGTCTTGGCTATTGTAAACAGTGCTGCAATGAACATTAGGGTGTGAGAATTTTGAAGAAGACTTTGTGGGTGTGTTTGTATGCTTTGGGTGTGAAGGTACCATCTCATCTGTTATATCAGAGTTTACCACTTTCCCTCCCCTGTTTGAGAATGTCAAGATAGTGGGTTACTCAGTTTCCTTATATTAATATCCTTACTGTGAGATTTTTTTTTTTCAAATGCACAGTACCTAGTCACCTAGGCAATTATGTAGGTTAAATCTTGTCACCACAAATTTCAAAGGCATATGCAAATATCTGTAATATAATGAAATTTTTAAGTGAGGAACTTGAAATTATTTTACTATAGTTTTTTTCAGAAGAAACATTAAATATGCAACCTACAACCTCTTCAAAGTAAGTTACCCAAATAATAAGAAGTAGGGGGAAGAGGATGATTTCAAGGACATGCCATTCACCTCTTCTTCAGTCTTCTAAATTTTTCTGTATGGGAGGATGATGGAAAGTATTGAGAGGAACTGAGGCTGAACTGAAGGACAATTGCTGCTTAATAGCAGAGGAAAGGAAATGTGGAAACCTCAGTTCTATGTTAGCTTAAATCACTTGAGCTCTCTTCCATATCTTTGTGTTCCTCTCATATAAAGATCAGATAGCACACTGTCAGAATTTCCTTTTTATAGTGTTGGTAAGTCTTAAGATGGGAATCAGAGGGAGCCATTTATTATACAGAATTCATAGCCATGGTTGTAGTCTTTCAAAAGGAGCACAGAAGCAACATAGAACAATATTTAGTATTCATTTTCATTGAATTTTACTTGCACAATATATAGCTTAAGATAGGCTGAGACTTGGAAATATCCTAGTTTATGAGCTAGTGGTGATGCAGGCACTCAAATAGGAAAACAGTGTTTTTCATAATTGCTTTAGTAATTTTAGTGTGTTCCATATAACTGTTAGCAAGGAAGAGGTTACACAGATGCAGATGCAGTCAGTATTCATTCATTCTGCAGGTCTAACTGGTAGGATGTGAGAACATCTGTCATTTTCTGCCTCCAATACCCATTTAATGTCTCAGTCAATGATAGGAAATAGTAGGCTTGAAATTTTCTTTTATTTGTTACCTTAAGTAATTTAAATAAACCATTCCAGCCTTTCTGTTTGTGCAGCAGTAAACTACAACATGGTATTATTAAAAATAGAAATAATTTTATATAGAAAATCTATATAAATGTTGGTTGCAAACATGATCCAAATTCACCATTTCAAAATTTCAAGGTGATGAGAGAAGGAAAGACCACCTGTATCCTCACCTGACTGACCCCTGTATCAAAGTTATCATCCATTGATAGTTGTTGTTCCCTTCTGGTGCTCATCACACAGTTAGCCAAAGTGTTGCTGTACTAGAAGGATTACTGTTCTTCCAAGGAAATTGTTATTATTTGAGATAAGAGGGGTATTTCTTTTAGTTACTATCAAAATATTTTTAAGCAAAGTGAATATTCCATGCTTCTGTTTTTCATTCTTATATCTCTCCAACTATCTTCTGAATCTCTTGGGAACTTATGACTTCCCTATTTTCTCCTTTGTTTCTTAGCATCCTATATCTCTTTAAGTCCTAAGTCATTTTAGCGGAGCTAGACATCTCAAAGATTTCTCATAAATTCAATACAGCATGAAAGATGTAAAAGTAAACTATCCAAATGTAGATACTCAAGGAAACTATATGATTATTTTGGGTTTTTGTTTGAGATATTTAATTTAGATATAAGTGCTAAGGAAATTAAAACATTTTCTTTTAAAAAGGTAAATGTAAGTGGAAGTGGTAATATAGAAACTGCAGTTGTGATTCTGACTGCAGGGCTTCTTTAGCAGCTCTTGTGTGGGTACCTAGGGGACAAGGGCATTCAGTGTCTGCTTCTGTTGGGGACTAGAGACAGACTGTTTTAGAGCTGATGTATCTGTCTCTGGTTAGTCTTATACGGGCAGCTGGTCGTAAGCGGGGAAGAGTCTTAGTAGCAATAACTTCGTGGCTGACTCCATGTTTATTAAGTGTAGAGATGGTTCCAGAGGTAGGGAGTAGGGGGATTGTGTATGGTTGGCTCATACAGGAAGTCTTAAATTCTACCAGTTAGAATGCTTATTCTGAATTGGTCATCCACGAAACAGGATAACTGAAATTTTCTTTTTTATTATGGAAAATTCCAAACACGTAAGTGAATAGAATAGTAAAATGAACCCTCACTGTACCCATTACCTAGCTTCAAGGATGAGCAACACATTGTCAGTCTTGTTTCATCTGCATCTGCTATTTTCCTCTACACATCAGTGACCCGGAATGTTTCGAAGTAAATCCCAAATATCATATAATTTCAGTTATAAATACTTCAGTATGTATCACAACTCACAATACCACTATCACATCTAGAATTTTTAACAATTTCTTCATATAATAAAATAGTATCCAAATTTCCTCGATCATGTCATAAAAAAAAATTTTTTTTAATGAGTTTATTTTCTTTTTTAAAAAAAAATTTTTATTTATTTATGGCTGTGTTGGGTCTTCGTTTCTGTGCGAGGGCTTTCTCTAGTTGCGGCGAGCGGGGGCCACTCTTCATCGCGGTGCGCGTACCTCTTCACTGTCGCGGCCTCTCTTGTTGCAGAGCACAAGCTCCAGACGTGCAGGCTCAGTAGTGTGGCTCACGGGCCTGGTTGCTCCGTGGCATGTGGGACCTTTCCAGACCAGGGCTCGAACCCGTGTCCTCTGCATTGGCAGGCAGATTCTCAACCACTGCGCCACCAGGGAAGCCCATATAAAATTTTTTTTAAAGTATGATCTAAACAAGGTCCACACATTGATTGATATGGTTATATCTTTTTAAACTCATGGGTCCCTCTTCTGTTTTTTTCTTTTCTTTTCAAATTATTTGTTGAAGAAATCAGTCATTTTTCCTGAGAGTTTCCCGTAGTCTGAGTTTTGCTGATTTTAATTCCCATGGTTTAACAAGTTCTCCTATTATTTTTAAAAATTAAATTTATTTATTTTATTTTTGGCTGCATTGGGTCTTTGTTGCTGCACACGGGCTTTTCTCTGGTTGTGGCAAGCGGGGGCTACTCTTCCTTGAGGTGCACAGGCTTCTCTTGTTGTGGAGCACGGGCTCTAGGCGTGTGGGCTTCAGTAGTTATGGCTCACGGGCTCTAGAGTGCAGGCTCAGTAGTTGGGGTGCACGAGCTTAGTTGCTCCATGGCATGTGGGATCTTCCCGGGCCAGGGCTCGAACCCATGTCCCCTGTATTGGCAGGCGGATTCTTAACTGCTGTGCCACCAGGGAAGTCCCTCTCCTGTTTATATTTCCATAAAACTGGTAGTTAAATCAAGAAACTTGATCAGATTCAACTCTGATTGTTTTTGGAGATATGGGTAATGAACGTTCGATAAGTGGTATTCCTGATGTGTACCTATAAGTGTATTTAAGTGTACTTCCTGTTGCATCATTTTAGGAGGCACATGTCTGGTCTCTAATGATATTAACATTAATCGGTAGATATAAGTATTACCAAATGTTTTTATAGCTATTGGTAATCTTTCCCTAGATCATTATTTTATTGGTAGTCGCAAAATGAATTTTATATTCGTTTTCTTCATTTATTAGCTGGAATTCTTAAAGAACTTTAACTCACTACCATGGGTTATCCTGAGGTACAGTTCATACAGGAATTATTTCCGTTTATTTATATGTTTTCAGATAATTAGATGGTTCAGTGACCAATAAGATTTTTGTTCCCCATATCATTAAGATTTCTGATGTCTGTCAATCCATCACAAATATTCTTTTGGTGCTCAAATTGTCCAATCTGTTGCAGTGGGAGCCTCTTCAAGTTGGCTCCTAAATTCTTTCGACACAACCACAAAAGACAAATTGATCAAATTTTCCTGTTTTGGGTGGTGTCTATTTGTAGTATCAGTTATTGAGAGGAGTGTAAAAACCTCCAGCTGTAATTGTGGGTTTGTACATTTTTCCCTTTGTCAGTTGTTGTCGCACATATTTTGAGCTCTGTTATTAGGTGCATTGCACGTTTAGGATTGTTGTATATTCTTGATGAATTGACTTCTTTTTTATTATGAAACATTGCTCTTTTTCTCTGGCAGTACTCCTTATTTTGGTGTTTACCTTTTCTGATATTAATGTAGCTACTCCAACTTTCTTATAATTAGGGTTTGCATCATATTTTTCATCTGTTTACTTTTAACCCATCTGTGCCTTTGTATTTAAAATGCATCTCTTATGAACATTGTATAGTCAGGGCTTACTTTTTAAATCCATTCTGACCATCTTTGCCTCTTAATTGAAGTGTTTAGTCCATTTATATTCGATATAATTATCAATATGATTGAGTTTAGGTCTACTATCTTAATAATTGTTTTTTATTTGTTTTCTGTATTCTTTGCTTTCTTTTCTCCCATTTTACTGGCTTCTTTTGGATTTATTTATTTATTTAAGAAAAAGGATTCCATTTTATCTCTTACATTGGCTTATTAGCTCTACATTTATTTTTCTTTTTTAATAATTGCTTAGGGTAGGGTTCTCAACCTCCACATATGGACATTTTGGACCAGATAATTTTTTGTTATGAGGGGCTGACTTGTGCATTATAGGATGTTCATCAGCATTCCTGGCTTTTACCTACTAGATACCAGTAGCACACCCTCCTGTCATGACAATAAAAAATGTCTCTAGTGATTGCCAAATATTCAGGGGCAAAAGGGAGAGCACAATTGCCCTGGTTAAGAACTCAGCTCTAGAGCTTACATTATACATTGTAAATTGTAACAGTCTGTCTTCAACTTCCCATATTGTGTTAGAATCTTAGAATAATACACTTCTATTTCTATTTCCGCTCTCTCATCCTTGCACTCCGGTTATCATACATTTTAATTATATATATCATAAACCCCACATTGCATGGTTACTACTTTTGCTTAAACAGTCAATTTTCTTTTAAAGAAATTACAGAAAGGTGGGGGGGAGTCTTTTTTATTTACCAACCTCACGTACTTTTCCTACTCTAGTCCTTGGTTTAGCCATTTTTCTAAGTAGCCCTGATTCATTTTAGTGGAAAGTGATAATTAGAAGAAAATTTGGGTGCTAGATATGCTCATTGCTAGGGTGTGTGTGTGTGTGTGTGTGTGTGTGTGTGTGTGTGTGTGTCTGCATGTAGATTTATACACACACTCACGTATATACATCTATATTTATTTCTATATGTTGAAAACTTTGGGTCCATACTGATATGTCCAGTTTCAAACTCTGCTTGTTAATTCTAGTTTTCTCCCTTCTTCAAAAACCTAGCTTCCATTATCTTTCATATACTTACTTATTTTATCAGTTCCCCACTCTATAACCAATCTGTCATTGTTAGCTGCTGTTGCCTCTACCTTCATGCAGATACCTTCCTCATTCCACTCAGGTTCTGACATCTTGCAGACTTCTACTTCACTCCACCTGAGTTCTGACACTTTCCCCACGTGACCCTTTTGCATGATGTCTTTCTCACCCTGCTCAATTCTGACACCTGTGCCAGGCCACCCTCTTACCCAGAAGTCTTCTTCACCCAGTTTGGACTCTGATCCCACCCCTTCCTGTGGACATCCTGCTCAAGCTTTGAGACCCTGTGCTAGGTGGCTCACATCCATGGAACCCCTCTTTATCCTACTTGAGTTCTAACTCTATATGTGGCACTGTACCCTGAGCTCCCACAGCATGTCCTCCCTCCTCAACCTACTTGGATTCTGACTCCCATGCTCAGTCAGTCTCTGCAGTGGGTTCTAACACCCCATGCCTAGCCATTATTCTGCTTAGCCATCTAGTTGTCCATTGTGCTTTGCAGCATCTGATGGCTTTAGCGCTAAATTTTTGTGAATCGAAGAGCAAAAGGAAGAGGAAGGGGGCTTTTTATTTGTTAAAACAAAAATAACATTTATTACAATGTGTAATGATAGATTTGTGTGATCATTTGATTGTCTTCTCTAACCTTCCTGAAGGTAGGGACTGTTTCATGGATATAAAATAGTTTCCCAAGGATATAGCATAAAGTATATGCTCAGTAAGTTTTTACTGAATGAATAAATATCTAAAGGAATTAAGTACTTTAATAAGATCACACAGCTATTATGAGTTTATGTGTTGAAGATATAATTTGAACACAGTTCTCTGATTCTGAAGTCACCCTGACTGCCTTTACATTAGATAATTTTCCTATATAAAAGGATATAGAGAACATAGATTAGTTAGGGAGTTACTCATGTGCACAGTTTACCTCAGTTAATATAAGAGTTCATTATGAATGCAATATAAAGGTTAAACTTTTCAAATAGTTTAAAAATAGTGTCTTTTACTTGTATAGCACTTTATATTCATTAAGTTATAAAATGTTGGTACTGAAAAGGGCTCCAGAGATAATCTAGTTCAGTACAACTAAGCAGTATAACATACACATGTCACCAAGATCCTAGCATTCAGGGAGGGATGGGAGTGGGCAAGGCAGAAGAACATGTAAGTAATGTGAGTAAGCCCTCCAGGTGATTCTGACTACATCTTTCTTTTGTCTTCTCTCAAACTATTCCTCAATCTATGATTTTACCTGATCCATATAGTAACTTTTAGAGAATTATAGGGCAAGGAAAATTCAACATATGGGGAACCTGAGAGAGTCAGAGTGACTTCTCAAGGCTTCTTCTTCATTTTTATTATTCTCCAGAAACATTTTACATAAAAATGTGATATTATTTAAAATTTTTTCTGTAACACAATGTAAATGTCATAGTGGGGCTGTGGTGGAGGAAGGAGTGAAATAGCCTATTTGATAATTGGAACTTGGTAATTAGGCCATCAATTTATCAGTTTCTTTTCATTGTTTTATCAGTGCTCAAAAAGTTGATACAGAGAGTTATATTCTAGGTTCTTTCTGTGAGGAGTATTAATTTACTTACAGATAATAGTCCTATTGTGTTGTTGATGAATTATAAGATTACTGATGAAAAATCTTGGAGAGGGAAGAATTTCTGTCAGACTTATACACATCTTTACTGAAAACTGTTGGTATTTGCTACCTACGCATGCTTGCTAATATTAGTATTGCATTGAAAAGAAGTGTCTTAAAACCTTGTATCACGAGAATTTTTTTGCTGTGGATATATTGAGTAGTATGCCCACTTGTTACTTTTCACATGATTATTTAATGACCCAGTTCTCAAGAAATGATTTTATTTATAGATTATTGGAAATGAGACATAGAAAAGCTGTTGTACTTTGCCATGCTGAATAATTCAAAAGGTGAATGTTTCTGTGTGAATTATTTTGTCTAATGCTATGTTTAAATTGACTCATTAGAACCTGAAAAGTAATATTCGAAAAACTGTATTACCAATAAGATTCAAAACCTAGTTTGCTTTGTTCTTTTTTAAAAAAAAAAATCTTTATTGGAGTATAATTGCTTTACATTGTTGTTAGTTGCTGCTGTATAACAAAGTAAATCAGCTATACGTATACATATATCCCCATATCCCCTCCCTCTTGTGTCTCCCTCCCACCCTCCCTATCCCACCTGTGTTTTTTTATTCACATTGAGAACCTGTGTTTTTTAAGAGAAAAACCTATTGAGAGACATGTGTGAGAACATCCTGCCTGATACTCTCTTTTGTTTTGACTCCTCACCAAGGGAGAATCAGTTAGTGTTTTGAGTGTTAGAGCAATGATGCCTCCCTTGCAAAGTTTGAGGACTAGATATAAGATATGTAAAATACTATACACATTATATCTGACACTTACTAGGTGCTTAATAATCATTATTTTTGTTGATTTACCTAGTTTTAAACTATTACTTACTACGATAACCAGAAGTAGCTTTAATTATATTTTACTATTAAATGTTCTAATCCTTACTCTTCTATAGGTGTATCTACATCAGCAATCAAAATGGCATCAACCAGACTTCCTTCTCCCAAAAGCTTAGTGGGTGCCCCAACTCAGATTCTTGCACAGTTTCCTAAACAGCATCAACAGTCTCCTAAGCAGCAGTTACATCAAGTACAGCAACAGACACAGCAACAGGTGGCCCAGCCTTCTCCAGTATCTCATCAGCAACAGCCTCAGCAGTCTCCTTTGCCACCTGGTATCAAGCCTACCATTCAAATCAAACAGGAGTCAGGTAAATGGAAAATGTTTCAGGAGATGGTAATTCTTCCCCAATCACCAGTTCTCTGAAGATTGTGATATATATGGATTCATTTCCACATACAGTTTCCTCAAGCATTAGAGTTTTAATTCCAAAATATATTTTGAGACCCTCCTGTTGGAAATACTTACATAGAGAAAACTGGTGCTTGGGAATAGAGAAGGGAGAAAAAAGCTGTTTGCACAGCAGGAAGAGGTTTTTTTTCAGTGAACTCTCAGAAGAGATCAAGGAAGCCGAGGAAGTAAACCCAGACTTTAGAACTATTCTTTGGAGCCCATTGGGGTTATGGGAAGTGAGCAGTGGAAAAATTAGTCTTGGGAGTCTTGTGTTAGAGGCCATATTGTGAATCTGGCATAAATGTGTCATGGGCAGAGGTGCTAAGATTAAAAGACATTGTGTACAGTGAAGAAGTTTGTGGTATAACAATTTAGCAGTTTATCAAAAGCATCTCTAGCACAGTGGGAACGCAGGGGTAGGAGGCAATTACTGTTAAATTATCGAATCATAGAAGTATTGAATAGAAAGGCAGGTAAGATGGAGGCTTAGATACAGGGAGACAAAAAAGCCTCTTAATGTACTTAATATCTTTAAGAAAAGAAAATGGATTTTTTTCCTCCACTGAAGCTGGATTTTATTTGGTGGTAGAAAAGGACTTTGGGAGATACTGACATTTTCAGTTTTTTGTTTGTTTTATTTAATTTAATTAATTAATTTATGTATTTATGGCTATGTTGGATTTTTGTTGCTGTGCACAGGCTTTCTCTAGTTGTGTCGAGCAGGGGCTACTCTTTGTTGTGGTATGTGGGCTTCTCATTGAGGTGGCTGCTTTTTGTTGTGGAGCATGGGCTCTAGGTCCTGGGTTTCAGTAGTTGTGGCATGTGAGCTCAGTAGTTGTGGTGCACAGGCTTAGTTGCTCCACGGAATGTGGGAGCTTCCTGGACCAGGGGTTGAACCCGTATCCCCGGCGTTGGGAGGTGGATTCTTAACCACTGCACCACCAGGGAAGTCCCTTGTTTTATTTTTTGATAGGAACATTTTATTACTATATTTTGAGTTGTAATTGACACATAACCTTGTATTAGTTTTAGGTGTAACATAATGATTTGATATATGTATCTACTGCAAAATGATTACCACAATAAGTTAGCATCTATTACTACACATAGTTACAATTTTTTTTCTTGTGATGAGAACTTTTAAGATTTACTCTCTTAGCAACTTTCAAATATACAATGCAGTATTCTTAACTATAGTCATCATGCTGTACATTATTACATCCCCAGCACTTATTTATCTTATAACTGGAAGTTTGTACCTTTTGACTGGAAGTTTGTACCATTTCTCCACTGCCTCATACCTAGTATGAGGTATGGATAGTAATGCATCGATAGACATAGGGAAATTGGTCTGTAGTTTTCTCTTTGCCTGCAGTCTCTGTCAGGCTTGAGTTTCAATGGTATGCATGCTTCCAAGAAAGAATAGTAAAGTTTTCCTTTTTAAAATGCTCTGGAATTTTTTCTATTAAAGGACAGCTTTATTGAGATATAATTCATATACCATTCAATTAACTGATTTAAAGTGTACAGTTCAGTGGTAGGTAGTATATTCACAGATATGTGCAACCATCACTACAGTTGATTATAGAACATTTTCATCAATTCCAAAAGAAACCCTGTACCATTTAGCTATCACTCCCCTATTCACCATGACAACCTCTCCAGCCCTAAGCAACCACTAATCTACTTTCTGTCTCTAGATTTCTATATTCTGGATTTTTATGTGAATGGAATCATATAATATGTGATCTTTTGTGACTGGCTTCATTTACTTAACAATGTTTAAGGTTCATCCGTGAAGGAGCATGTATTAGTACTTCATTCCTCCTTATGGCCAAATGATAATTCACATTTTGTTTATCCACTTGTCCATTGATAACACTTGCTAGTCTGTGACTTTTTGATTCTAGCCATCCCAGTTTGTGTAAAGTGGTATTTCATTGTGGTTTTGATTTGCATTTCTCTGATGACTAATGGTGTTGACCATCTTTTCATATGCTTATTGGTCCTTTATATATCTTCCTTGGAGAAATATCTATTTATATCCTTTGCCACTTTTTAATTGCGTTATTTGTCTTTTTATCATTGAATTGTATGAGGGGTTTTTTTTTTACTATACATATTTTAGATGTTAAACCTTTATCAGGTACAAGAATTACAAATATTTCCTCCCATTCCTTGGGTTGTCTTTTCACTTTCTTGATGATGTCCTTTGAAACTCAAACATGTTTAATTTTGGTAATGTACAATTTATTTTTTCTTTTGTTGCTTGTGCTTTTGGTATTGTATTTAAGAATCTTTTGCCAAATCCCAGGTTATAAAGATTTATCCTTATTTTTTCCCTAAGAGATTGATAATTTTTCCTCTTAAATTTAGTTCTTTGATCTATTTTGATTAATTTTGTTATGGTGTGAAATAAGGGTCCCACTTCATTCTTTCATGCATGGCTCTTCGATTGGCCCAATACCATTTGTTAAAAAGACTGTCTTTCCCCCCCATTGAATGGTCTCGACACCCTTGTTGAAAATCCACTGAGCACATGTATGACTTTATTTCTGGATTCTCAATTCTGTTCCATTATATGTCTATTTGTATGCTGATTTGATTACCATTGATTTACATTGTTTTGAAATCAGGAAGTGTGAGTATTCCTGTTTTGTTCTTTTTTAAAAGATAGTTTTGGCTCTTCTGGGTCCCTTGCAATTCTGTATGAATTTTGGAATCAGCTTGTCAATTTCTACAAAGAAATCAGCTGAGAATCTCATGGGGTTTGCATTGAATCTGTAGATCAGTTGAGGAGTATTACCATCTTTATAATGTTAAATCTTCTGATCCATGAACATGGGATGTTTTTGTGTTTATTTAGATCTTTAATTTCTTTCAATACTGTTGAAATGTGTGGTTCTTAGTGTATAAATTTTATACTTCTTTTGTTAATTTATTTCTAAGTATTTTATTTTGTAGCTGTTGTAAATGGAACTGTTAATTTCATCTTTTGGATTACTCATTGCTAATGTATAGAGATGCAACTGATTTTTTGTTGATTTTGTACCTGCAACTTAGCTGAACTCACTTTTTAGTTCTAATAGTTTATAGTGAATTCCTTAGGATTTTCTATATAAAAGATCAAATCATCTGCAAAGAGAGATAATTTCTGTTACAGTCTGGATGCCTTGTATTTCTTTTTCTTGCCTAATTTCCCTGACTAGAACCTCTGGTAAAATGTTGAATATAACTGGCAAGAGTGGATATCATTGTTTTGTTTCTTGTTCCTTCTATTCATAGAACTTCCTTAAGTGTCTGTTGTAAGGTAGTCTGCTAGCAACAAACTCTCTCCATTTTTGTTTATCTGGTAAAGACTATTTCATCTGCATTTTTGAAAGATAGCTTTGCTGGATATCGAATTCTTGGTTGACAGGTTTTCTTTGAGCACTTTGAATACATTATTCTACTGCCTGCTGGCCTCCATTGTTTCCACTGAAAAGTCAGTTGCTAACCTTAATGAAATCCCCTTGTAAATGGAAATTGTTCTCTTGATGGTCTCAGGATTTTCTCCTTGTCTTTGACTTTCAGCATTTTTAGTATGATGTGCCTGTTTGTGGTTCTCTTCGTATGTATCTTCTTCAGTGTTTGTCTAGCTTCCTGGATGTGTAAGTTATTGCTTTTCAATAAATATGGAACATTTTCAGCCATTACTTCTTTGAATACTTCTTTTTCTCTTTTCTCTCTGTTCCTTCCTTTTTGTAGTTACATTACATATGTTGTGCACTTAATGGTGTTCCACATTTCTGTTCATTTTCTTCATTCTTTTTTATTTCCATTCTTCAGCTTGCATAATCTCTAATTGATCTGTCTTTAAATTTGCTAATTCTTTCTTCTGCCAGTTCAAATCTATTCTTGACCTCTTCTAGTGAATTTTTTATTTCAGTTATTGTACTTTTCAACTCTGCATTTTCCATTTGGTTCCTTTTTCTAATTTCTATTGCTTAATTAATATTCTCTATTTGATGCAACTTTGTCATCACACCCCCTTTTACTTCGGTAATCATGCTTTCCTCTCGTTCTATGAACATATGTGTAATGGCTATTTTGAAGTGTTTTTGTTGTTGTTAAGTCTGACATCTGGTTGCTCTCACAGTTTCCATTGCCTGCTTTTTTTCCACTGTGTTGGTCATATTTTCATGTTTCTTTGCAAGTTTTTGTTGGAAACTGGACATTTTAGATATTTTAGATATTAGATATACAGATATTAGACATTATATATTGTTGCTGGGTACTGATCTTCCCCTACCCCCACCCCTGATTTGTTATTGTTATTGGCATGGTTCTTCATTGTTTAGTGACTAGATCAATTATTTTCCTGAAGTTAAGCCTCTGCAGTTGTTCCTCAAGGAGGTACAGCTCTGGGTATGCCCAGTCATTCTGAGGTGACAGTGATATTGGTATGGCTTTTTCCTATTTTCCTGATCACACCCAGCTGTTAAACTCCACTAACTAATTGATTGCTCTATTTTTTTCAACAATTCCTGGAGCTTAAGTTGCTCTACGAACTCATCCAAATTGTGGCTTCTTTGAAGGAATAATCTCAAAGGTCCATTTTTTATATTTGTTCTGACCATAGGAGCGTTCCTCTCAGCTTCCTTACTATTCAGTTCTCTCCTGCAAACTATCTGGCGTATAGTGTAGAAGGTATCTTAATTAAATCCATGATTCTCCTTCTAGTTGCCTTTCATCACATCCTCCACTGTTTTGGAGAGCACCCTTAGACTTGAACTTCTCCATGCTCTGTTACATATGAAGTCAGTTCCTCTGGGAAGAGGCTAGGAGCTATCTGTTTTAGGACATGTTTCTATCCTCAGGCCGCTCTGGAGCTCTGGGGGTAGGGTCAATGGCAGACTTCTGTCTAAATGATACCCCTACTAGGAGCTGAGCACTCAGTGAAGGCAAGTGTGGGAGGTTGGGCAAGCAGCCTGAGATCCTCTCAGCTTGCTTCCCTTGGTTGGTGGAGCCACTTCCTCACAAGCCAGGGCAGTGGTGGTCAGGACCCCAGTATTCTCAGAGGCTCTGTGCCC
This sequence comes from Kogia breviceps, assembly GCF_026419965.1. Classification (NCBI taxonomy): domain Eukaryota; kingdom Metazoa; phylum Chordata; class Mammalia; order Artiodactyla; family Physeteridae; genus Kogia; species Kogia breviceps. The sequence continues at coordinate 64,188,765 of NC_081316.1, read as the reverse complement.
AAGGTAGAGCCTTTGTTCCATGAACTGGGGGCTGGGCAGAAGAAGGGAGTACCCACCTATTGACTGCAGTTGCCTGGGTCTTAAAACAGGTGCCTGGGAGCAGAAAGAGATAAGCTGAAGTCCTTCTGCTCCTCAGAAGAAAGCCCTCTAACCGGGAGCTGGAGTAGAAGGAAACCCTGTGTTCTTGACTGCAGCAGTCTGGAGACAGTCCTTGCTTCATCTGTAGTGAGGGAGGAGGAACAGGTGTTAGTTTAAGTGTCATAGATTTCACTGTTCTTACCAAATATTTCTGTGTATTCTTTCTTTTTTTTTTTTTAAATTTTATTTATATATTTTTGGCTGTGTTGGGTCTTCGTTTCTGTGCGTGGGCTTCCTCTAGTTGCGGTGAGCGGGGGCCACTCTTCATCGCAGTGCGCGGGCCTCTTACTGCTGCAGCCTCTCTTGTTGCGGAGCACAAGCTCCAGACGTGCAGGCTCAGTAGTTGTAGCTCATGGGCCTAGTTGCTCCGCGGCATGTGGGATTCTCCCAGACCAGGGCTCAAACCCACGTCCCCCACATCAGCAGGCAGACCCTCAACAACTGCGCCACCAGGGAAGCCCTCTGTGTATTCTTGAATAGATGTTTCTTCATTTGGTCTTAGGACCATTTCCAGAGCTTTTCATTGGTTGTTTTTTTAAATCATTTTTTGCCAGTTTCATTGGGTTAGCAGGTTAGCAAAGCTCCTTATGCTCTCGTCAGAAATCAATCTCTGGAATGGTTTTTGTTGTTAGTTTATTTTAAGTGGAGATATAATTCACATATAACATTGTATTAGTTTGAGGTGTACAACATAATGATTTGATACATGCATATATTATGAAATGATTACTCCAATAAGTTTAATTAATATCCATCACCACATAATTACATATCTTTTTTTCTTGTGATGAGAGGAATGGTTTTAAATACATTGGAGTTATTTTCTTTTTAAAGGACCATAGAATTGTCCTGTGAAACTGTCTGGGCCTGCTATGTTGGGGGGAAGGGGGAGGAGCTCTTAAAATTTTGTTTCAAGGAAACTTGTCTATTTATATATCTTTTTTGAGGTCAATTTTTTTTTTTTTTTTTTTTTTTTTTTTTGCGGTACACGGGTCTCTCACTGTTGTGGCCTCTCCTGTTGCGGAGCGCAGGCTCAGTGGCCATGGCTCATGGGCCTAGCTGCTCCGCAGCATGTGGGATCTTCACGGACCGGGGCACGAACCCGTGTCCCCTGCATCAGCAGGTGGACTCTCAACCACTGCGCCACCAGGGAAGCCCATTGAGGTCAATTTTTGATAAATACTGTTTTTCTAGAAAATTACCCATTTGATCCAAATTTTCAACTTGTTTGTGTAGGACTAAGCAAAGTAGTGTCTTATGATTTCCTTAATTTTTTTCTCTGTGGTTATTTCTTTGGGGGTTTCTTTTTATGTACCTTAAGCATTATTGTAATTCATTAATAAGATAATATTAGAAATCATTTTTTCCCTATAACTTCACAGTTTATGATTTATTATAATCAGAATTCATTTATACAACAATAATACTTTATTTCTTGAACTCTTGTTATGTATTAGGTACTTCATGTAATTAATCTTCACATAGCCCTAGAAGGTATATACTAATAGTATCTTTATTTTATAGATGAGAAAACTGAGTCATAGAGATTATTAAGTAATTTGCCTAATTATGCCTGGATGTCATAATTTTAACTTCTTTATTGGCTACAAGTATTTTAAAATTATTTAAGGCTATTAAATAAATAAATTTGTTTGCTTCCTAATGTCTTAACCTAAATCACCATCCAAAAAAGTAATAAAAATTTTAGTTATCTGTTGAAATGCATTCTGTCCCATGAATTATTTCAGTGAAGTTTAGTGGGGAAAGAGTGTTACCAAAAATTTCCTTCCTTAGTTAACAATTATTAGTACTTAAATTTGTAGTTAACAGAGAGATTTCTTTTACATGGACATCTTACATTTGAAAAGGCAGTGTAACATAACATTTAAATTAAAAATTTGAAAAATGTAAAAAATATCATAACATCACCACCCTAACATTTTAATTTTATTTTTATATACTGCCTTCAAGTTCTTGTCCACATGCATAGTTTATGTAGGTGCAATAATAGTACATTCTTTACTTTTGACAAAGTGAGTTATTTAAGTATTTTTAGAAGAAGTCAATTTAAAAATAAATGTTAAAAAAAATGTTCTTGCTCTTTATAGTCTTAAGAGGTTAGAGAAATCTTTGGTAGAGTTGAGAATATATAAAAGCTACATTAATTTTTGTTTATTGGAGTATAATTGCTTCATAATATTGTGTTAGTTTCTGCTGTACAACGAAGTGAATCAGCTATATGTATACATATATCCCCTCCCTTTTGGACCTCCTTCCCACCCTTCACCCCCACCCCCAATCCCAACCCTCTAGGTCATCACAGAGCACCAGGCTGAGCTCCCTGTGCTATACAGCAGGTTCCCACCAACTATCTATTTTACACATGGTAGTGTATATATGTCAATCCTAATCTCCCAATTTATCCCACCCTCCCCTTCCCACCCTGTGTCCACACGTCCGTTCTCTACATCTGAATCCCTATTCCTGCCCTGCTTTTATTTTTGACTTCTTATCCTAATCCTTTCATCCCAAGTATTTGCATAGAACACAGATTATTTGTCTGTAAAAGTTCAGATCAATGGCTAATTTGGTTTGAAAGCTCTTATTGATATGATCATAGACAAAAGAAGAATTGTTTTTCATTAAAACTTGTTAATAGCTTTTGTGGTATTTTAATTATATTTCTGAATGAGAGAAATTTGGGAGGATAGGAATTTGAGGAATAAAAGTTAATTCCATCAGTATGAACAAAAGCAAGACTCAGTAAATGTGTGTAACTGCTGCCCTCGTGGGTTGATACAAAGCACATGTTATTAAAAATAATTTGTACTGAGATTTATCTTTCTTCTTTCAAAGGTGTTAAAATCATCACACAACAAGTTCAACCAAGTAAAATCTTACCCAAACCAGTGACAGCAACTCTGCCCACCAGTAGCAATTCCCCAATTATGGTGGTTAGCAGTAATGGTGCAATTATGACAACTAAACTTGTAACCACTCCTACTGGTAAGTTTTCTTGAGCGTCAGTCCCTTCATTCATCATACTTATTGAGTAATTTCTCTGTACTAGCAGTGTACTTGACATTGGGAATATAGAAATTAATGAGACAGTTCTTCAAAGAGGTCTTTCTTGACTCTTCCCTCCTCCCAACTGAAATTAGCTCTCTGCTATTGTCATGGTCCTCTTCTTTTCCTTTATAACACATACTATAATTTCTAATTACTTAGTTACTTTTTGTCAATTTGTTTAATGTTATTCACCTTATTAGACCATGAGCTCCATTAGGATAAGGGACCTTGTCTGTCTTATTCACCATATATATGTAGAACTAGTCTGTAATTAGGTGTTTAGTCAGGATTTGTTGAGTGAATGAAAACACAGTCCCAGCCCACAAGGATCTCATGCTGATGAGTTTGAGAATCTATATTACATTACAGTGTAGTAAGCATTATTCAGACTGAGAAAAGCCTAGGATGCCATTTTACCCAGTTATGAGAGCATCCAGGCTATGCCCAAGGAAGTGACAATATAGAACATTTTAAATAGTACCACCCTTTGTGACCTTGAGCAGTTTACTTTAATTGCTCTCAGTCTTTTCCATTGTCTGTTTCAATGTGATCATAAAACCTGTACCGTAAAGTCATTGTAAGTGTTAAATCAGGTATGTAAAGTCCCCAACAGAGTGCTCAATAGCCATTACTATTAATTAATGTTAGAATTAGGCAGTACCATTATTTTAAATTTGTATAACTCTTACCAAACGTTTTGAAGAGGGCCAGATTTAGATAATAGAATCTAGAGTGTAAAATGATTCCTTTCTCAAGTTTATAAGCTATCATCTATTGGTCATTATATAAAAGTATGTATAAGCATTACCTTTAATCTCCCTTAGGCTTTAATATCTTCATTTTCAGAGACAAAACAGAGGCTTATGTTAAGCAATATGCACAAGGCCACACAGCCAATAAAAAACAGGACTGGAATTTGAATCTAGAACTGTTTGACTCCCAAAACTGCTTTAAAAAAAAGAAACTGTGGTAAAACATAAATAACATGAAATTTACCATTTTCACCATTTTTAAGTGTACAGTTCATTGGCATTAAGTACATTCACATTGTTTTGCAACCATTACAACCATCTAGCTCCAGAACTTTTTACACCTTCCCAAACTGAAACTCTGTGCCCATTAAACAATAACTCTGCATTCCCACCTTCCCCCAGTCCCTGGTAACTGCCATTCTACTTTCTGTCTCTTTGCAAAGCCTATGCTTTAAAAACACTGTTATTCTTGCATTAAATCTATCATTCTTCACCCAAAACTTTTCTCCATTTAGTACAAAGATAGTAGTGTTATGTAGATATGATTCCTCATGTTAGGGAAAGGTAGTGAAAAATAATATTGTGTCTGTGCTAATGCATATATATTAGAATAAGTGTTTCTAATTTTAAAACGAAAGCTTAAGTTGAAATATTTTCCAGCTATAATTAACTAATTCAAACTATGTATCTTCATAGCATATTTATTTTGCACTAGATTTTTTTTCTGATTTAGATGTATGTTTGTAATCAATTTAAAGTAATTCTACTTAATGTTCTTCCACTTCTCCCTTTTTTGGGTAGTGATTATATTTTAAAACGGTAAATACTAACTGGGTAAAACCGTTTTTGGGAGGGGGGTGTTGAAATGGTTATCACAGTGACCCCTGAAACTAATTATCATGAAAAAAATTTTTTCAGTTGAAGAAGGTGTTATCTGAGTTATCTTCATTCTCCCCAAAACTAACGGCTCTTAGGAACAGTGTTAGGAACTTAGGAACAGTGCTTAGGAATAGTGTTTCTGAGTTACCAGATTTGTGACAAACTGCAACAGGCTTATCTGGTTAATTTTTAATTCCTGTTTGGGGAAAGGAAAAAGTCCTAGAAATACCTGGGAAGAATGTAAAGTCCTTTGAGAGATATGAAGAAAAATATTTTAATGTGTCAGTTAAGAGTAAATATGTAAATAGTGAACTTTTTAGGCTAAAAAGAAATATTCCTGGTAACTCTTGACAGCTTCAATTTTAATCTCTAGTTAAATGATGGAATAACTCTTTAAAAGATGGAAATATATTTAGAGGGTAGCAGAGTACAAAACAGTAAAAATTTATAAAATTTTAGGCAAATAATATACTGCCTTATTTGCTGAGTGCTGCCGTTGGGTTTGGCACTGAGACGGCATAAAATAGATGCAGAGACCTTGAAATCTATAACAGAAATATCTAAAATGCTCTGGCAGGAAAGATGATTAAATTTAAGTTTCTTTTGGCATCAAACTAGTGGAAGAAGGGTAATGGAAGAAAGGAACAGACTTGGTTATAGTTTTTCTTGGGGTTAGTAATTTGATGCAACACATCACAAAATTTTACGTGTAAAATTAATTCAAATTGAGTTGGCTATAGTTCTTGCTATGTGCATTGAAAACTGGCTATAAATTGTTACTTAATGGCTTGACACCTTGAAATTCCATTTTCAAGTTAAAGCAATGTAGATTATGTTGAATTATAGTTAAGCTGTATAAATGGTCATTCTTCTAAAAGTTATGACAAGTTTTTCTCTTGGCTTTTCCCTTTTATAGGCACACAGGCAACCTATACTCGGCCAACAGTGAGCCCATCTATAGGTCGGATGGCTGCAACCCCTGGAGCTGCAACCTACGTGAAAACTACCAGTGGTAGCATTATTACAGTAGTACCCAAATCATTAGCTACCTTGGGGGGCAAGATAATTAGCAGTAATATAGTTTCTGGTAGGTATATCTGAAATATGTTAAAGGTATAGGTGACCAATAAGAGGAAAAAACATTTCACTGTTGAAGGATTCTGTCTGATCGCAGTTTTCTGCTTAGAAATCTAGAGCTTTGTTTTTAGTCCTGATGTTTTAGTGATTAAGTATAGTTTTTTAGTTCTAGTATTAAATCTTCATACGTTAAACTTTTGAGAGTTTTAGAATATTTAGTGGCATTTAATCAGAATGGAAGGATTATGGTTTACATTTGCATAGAGATTTTTCATTTACAAAGTATTGCCCCATTTATCAATTCATTCATACTTCATAACTCTGAAATAGTTGGTATCAGCCCCAGTCTACAGGTACAGACATATTTAAGTTTAGAGGATGAACTTACCTGTCCAAAACCATACAAGCTAGATAGAGGAAGAACTAGTATTTATTAGTCTAAATATGTTTGAGAGATCATATCTCATAATTTCAATTACTAATGTCACTTTAGCATATTAAAAATAAAAATACTTGAATATTTTTATTTGCTTTTCACCATTTATATTGGCTATTTACTTTTTAAAAATGTTTTACTCAAATAGTGAAGGCTAATATTTATTGGTATTTTGGAACCTTACCTGGTTTTTATTGGGTCATTTATTCCTACAGTATTTGCGTTGTGTACCCTGAAGTGGAATGTTAACATGATATCCATTTTCATTGATTATTATTTTTTAATTAAAATGATGTGAATAATCTCTGACCAAGCAAGCCCTGTGGATTTTAACTGTCTACCATTTTTGTAGACTAGCCATATTTTGTATGCCCCAGGTGAATTGTTCTAACATTTTAAAGTGAAGTTCCTGGCAGTAATATGATGTTGCTGATAACTCAAGGAGTGAAAAAAAAACAAAGCAGGGCATGGTATTGGCATAAAGCACTATATTTAAAGCTGTAATTTTGGCTCTACTTTTTATGTGTAAGTTTCAATGTTTGCCAAACTGAGGAGGGTGAAACCAGTAGGGAAAGAATCATCATACTTCAGCTTTTAAGAGGATATTTTAAATAGCAGTTAAAACTCAAATTATAATTTATTACCTGATAAATATCTTTAAATAGTATAGAGCACATACTTAAACATTTTTCAAAAAGTAATCATGTTTTATTAGTGTATAACTTTTTATGACCATAAGGGTTTTTCTTTACTTACATATGAATTCTTAATACCATATAGCTTGAAGGAATGTATACATGTCATGAAGCCTCTGTTTTCAAACCTTATTTATGATATAGCTGCTTTGTATGAGGTTAGAGCAATACAGGCAAGCACATTGCCCTAGAAGCAAAGAGGCGGTGAGATATATACCATACATGTGTATACATTTCATCCACCTTTGTTTTTAAGTATGAAGTAACTAATGGTTAGTCGCTATTTCAAGTGTATGGGTATACAGAGGAAGAGTTCTTAAACTTTTTCAGCACTATAGAATATACTGGGCTCGTAGCTGAAATAGCTTTATTCATTGCATGGAGCTCATTTTGCCTCAGCCTTTTGCTTCACTATTTGACACTTTAATTCTAAAGAACTTCTCTCATTTCTGACTGCTTTAAACTGATCCTTATGTTACATATCAATATTCTTTATAAAGATAGTTTTCTTATTTTATAATACTCTTGTTGTTCCATGATACTGGGATTATCGGTTAGTTTATTAGTAGTTTTCAATCCCTGTCTTTTCACAGTAAACCGATAAGCCCGGTTGGATGAATTTAAATAGTTTTCTGCCTTCATCCATGATCAGATGCTGGATACTAGAGTCCATTCCCCCACCACCCCGCAACCAAAAAGAAATGCTTTTCTGAAAATATACTCAGACACCTGGCTGTAAGAATAGAAGGCTTTAAAAAAATGATATTTTCCCCTTTATTGTGAGGAATTTGGAAAATACAGAAAGGTATACAAAGAAAATTAAAAACCTGTAATTTTCGTCATCTAGAGAAATATGTTAAAATTTATGTGTATATCTGTTTATTCCTTTTTCTATTTAGATTTTTGTATACATGTTTTTGTGTATACATGTATATTTTAAAAATTAAATTTAGATCTAATACAATCAGTTTTAATCTTTTTTCATATAATAATATCATTTTCCCATTCTATTAAATGTATTTTGACACCCCACCCCTGCCCCAGATTAATGACTATACAGTGTTCTCTCATATGATGCACCATGATTTAACTGTTTATTCATTGTTGAATGTTTTAGGTTACTTAACGATTTTTTTTGGTCCTAAATAATCCTGTGACGAACATCATTATACATAAATTATTATGTGAAGTTCTTATTTTCTTTGTATAATATCCTGGAAGACAAGTTCATGCTTTCAAAGTGCTTTCTAGAAAGGTCATGTTTTTATTAGAATAAGCAATTAAGTGGAAGGCATGACTATTTTTGCAGTTATTTAATTCATATCTTATACTATCAAATATTTACTTATACGTGTATATATAGAGAGAACTATCAGATATGTAAGTCTTTTGGAGAGCTTTGTTGAAGGTTGGTTGAAAAATCATGCCTATTTTATACAGAAGGTGGGCTCCTTCAGAGATAAACTCATTATCTTGACTCTAAGGACATTATGAGAACCTTTGACAATGGCAGGACTTGATTTTGATTCCCTTGATCTTTAGTACAATGTCCAGGCAAGGCTTGCATCTATATACTTGTCCATTTGTTCATTCGTTTGCTCATTGTTTGAGCAAAATAACACATAAAACATTATCCAAAAAACCAAGATTGTCAGAGTGATTTAAGAATCTGTGAATAGTAAAATCTGGGCCAATAAATTTTTGTTCTTTAAGCCTACCTACCATAATGCTCAAACTTTTACAGGCATCTTATTTTTGAATAGGAATCTCTGGAATGCGTCAGTATCATGGCCCATGAGCCAAATGTGATTCACATTTACTTGCACCCATTGTATCTTGACTTTTTATAAGTAAAGACTGTATGTATAGGTGAGTTCTCTAATACTCTATGAACTAGATATGGGGTCGGATGCTGTGATACACCGTGATGTACATGAGGTGCATTCTCTGCCCTAAAGAATGCTAAACAGGTGAACTTGTATAGTCTATTGTAACAGAACTATACACTGAATACTATGAAACATAGAGGAAGACTTTATTTATTTGTTTGTTTATCTATTTTTGGCTGTGTTGGGTCTTTGTTGCTGCGTGTGGGCTTTCTCTAGTTGGGGTGAGCAGGGGCTACTCTTCGTTGCGGTGCGCAGGCTTCTCGTTGCAGTGGCTCCTCTTGTGGAGCGTGGGCTCTAGGCATGTGGGCTTCAGTAGTTGTGGCAGCACGTGGGCTCAGTAGTTGTGGCTTGGAGGGTCTAGAGCACAGGCTCAGTAGTTGTGGTGCACAGGCTCAGGTGCTCCGCGGCATGTAGGATCCTCCTGGACCAGGGATTGAACCTGTGTCCCCTGCATTGGTAGGCTGATTCTTAACCACTGCGCCACCAGGGAAGTCCAAGGAAGACATTGTTTTAAATGAGTAGTACTTCTTTCTTCAATATAATGTAGATGTCACCTGAGATATAGAAACATGCTATAGGAATTTTAAACTTTTATAATTTGATAATTCTAGTGATAAATTGTATTCTTAATTTATTCATAATTGTAATGTAATGCTGTACTTCCTTTTCCTTATGCTATGCCTTTTTCTTCTATTTTCTAACATTGCCCCCACCTCCCATGTTGTTAAGCTGGTGAGCTTGGTTTACAACTGTCTCATAAATTGACACACCTGTAATGGAAAGGATTTGACATTTTCGAAGTTATAAATATAATTCATTTGTTAAGCAAGTTTTGTCAAAAAAGTGCTCCTTGTACTTTGGTACGGAGTTAAATCTTGGTTTACATTTCATTGAGATAGTTTTTAATGCTTACTTTCTAAGAACACTTTTTTATTAACTAAATATTTGGTGAGGGAGCATTGTCAGAGGAGGCATCATAATCATATATGAGGGACTGGAGTTAATTAAGAGTTAAAGTTGATGTAAGTGTATAAGAGGCAGCTTGTTTTTTGTAGCTCTTAACAGTTCACTGTTCAGAGACTGCAGGTAAAGGGAAAAACATTTGTGAAACTGGCCCACGGATAAAAGTGCTTTTTTATGTTACCTGAGCATGTTACCTTGGACTGATGAGGCATTAGATGATGGTAAGTGTATTATAAAGATATTGTAACAAGATGACCAAAAACTGACATATAACTAGAATATTCTTAATAAGGAATGCTAAAGTTTGCCAGTAGAAAAGATTAAATTTTAACTTTTATTCTTGAGAGTATATTAATCAGTTGTGTTTTTAATGTGTACCCATTCTGTGCTTAGTCATTTGATAAATGATATGCAAGCCTATAGCAGAAAAATATGACTAGGTAGTTTAAGCCTGTTTTCATAGGCAGAGAAAATTATACGTGCAGAAGGAGCACTGGGATTGATGTGCTCAAGGACCAGTGTGGAAACCAGCACATTGAAGGAGAGGTATATATTGGATAATCCTGAAAATTAAGGTCTGATGGAACCTGGAGGGCTAAGCAGAGGAGTTTGGTCTTTGTGTGGTAGGTGATAGGAAGCCATAGTAAAAGGAATTACTTGTTAAACTAGAGTTTATGGTGTGTATTTTGGAGTAGGAACAAATAAGATCTAATTGGTAGATTTAAGGCCAGATTGTAAAGGATTCTGAAACCCAAGACAGGAAGTTGGAACTAAATACAATGGGGATTTGGAAGGTTTTTGACCGATTTCACATGTTGTTGGTTCTTGATATGGTGAAATGAGTTTTTAAAATTTTTTTAGGATGTTTGCTATGGCAGGATGCATCAGAGCTATTTGAATGATAGAGAAACTTGAAATAGGGAGAAAATGTGGGAAGCTAAAAGAGATGTGGGCCTGTCTATTGAGTTGGCATTGATAACATTTTGAAAGAAGACATATGTTGGTGACAAATTTAGTTCTTTCACATGCGCATTGAACGATTACTTGAGTAATTGCCATACGGTGTGTGCTAAGCACTGAGGTGTCAGTGGCGTGAAAAGATACAGTGTGGAGCTAAGGGGTTTTCATTTTGTTAGAGGGTACAGGGAATGAAGACAAGGCAAGAAGCAAAGATTGACACCAGGATTTCCAACTTGAACAATTAGAAGAATATAGGGTATAAATTTGATAGGTAGTTAGATTTGATAGGTGGAAGAGAAGCAGTTTGTGGAAGCATGTTGGGGAGAGGGTAAGAATAATATGTTTGGATCAGTAGATATAGATCTACTACATAGATGTTAATGATGGAAAATATAAGTTTATATATATAAGTATATAAATTAGGGTTTCATCCTCAGACTTTTCAGAGTGCTGCGTATACATTTCATCTGACTTGGTCTGTGACTGTGTTTATTTTGTCTTTCTCGTTACATAAAAATAAATGACATTTCTTTTCATCAATTTTCTCTATAGTGTTATATGAGAATTTTGATACAAATTTACCTCTTTTTTATGTTATTTTTTGAAGAGTTTTCCTTTCACATTAGTCACATAGGTAATACCATTGAGTTTGGGAGAAATGTTTGTCATGGAATAGAGCTTCTAATTGGTTTCAGTTAACTAGTCAGGAGAGGAATATTGATGGGAAAGCAGATATTGATATTTTTAGATTCTGAGTTTGGTGTGTAGGCCCTCAGATTACAAAAAGATGAATGCTATAAGAGTCAATTCTTAATATTCTCTCATTCTAGGACAACTTGTAATTTATTATTCCAAGCCTTCATTTTCATCCTCATGACAGCCTTCATGTCATCTAAGGATGACATCAACTACATGTATTAATTGTATACAACATAAACAGAAGTAACCAAATATCACTAGTCCTTAACTCGGGCCTCCTTTTCTCCCCCCTTCTCTAAGGAACGACTACCAAAATCACTACAATCCCAATGACTTCCAAGCCCAATGTGATTGTTGTGCAAAAGACTACAGGAAAAGGAACCACCATTCAAGGCCTCCCGGGCAAAAACGTTGTCACAACATTACTTAATGCTGGAGTAAGTAAGAGCTTGAACTGCAGACTCAGCAATCCACTAAGGATTTTAAAGAACAGCTATACAAATATTTGTCTAAGGACTTCAGAACCCACAATGGCCAGAATGGCTTGATTTACCCCTACTGTGATGTAACTGTTAAAAAACACCACCTACTGATGCCATTTTTTACAGTAATTTCTAAAACATGTTGTTCATAGCTAAGTTGCTTATGACCATGATTTAGATGCTTAGCTTGGTCCAGATGGAAGATTCCACTGGGTTAACTACAGAGGGACCTCTGTCAGAGGACAGTTTATTCCTGCTTTTGGCCAATAGATACTAGTCTAGTATTTCACCTAGGCTAGGCAAAGAGAAATATTTGGGACTAAGACTAAATTAATGACAACGATTTGTTACTTTCATTTTTACTTCTTTGAGCTAATGAAAAAAATCAAATAAATAACAGATTCATTTATAGTTCTGAAGGCAGTTGTTAAGAGGTTAAGGGATTTGGAGTTAGCCAAACCTAGGCTTTGTCTCTGAGTATCATAATTGTTTGACTTTGGCTAACTTATTTGACTTCTCTCATCCTTAATTTCCTCATTTGTACGTTGAGGATGATGATCAGATCTACCAGTGAATTTGTTGAGTAACTAACTGGTAGCTGTTGAAAGTGCTTAGAACAGTGTCTGGCACATAGGAAGTCCTCAATAATTTTTTTTTTCTTACTGTTATTACTCTCTGTACTTAACTGTCTAGGTTTGGTAGTGTCCCTACTTTGCTAGAAAAAAAAAATGCTATACTTCATTGTAGTTGATCTCTAGTAGCTTCCTAGGCATCACAGTCTTTACAGTGTTGGTAGGGGTCTAGTATTAGATTTTTTCATTACGTGGGAAAACATAGGTTTTTCCTAACCTTAGTTCACATAGTAAGCCAAAAGTAAAGCCAGGATTAGAATTCAGATTTTCAGAATGCTTTATCTTTTGGTTTGTAATTTCATGGAACTTGATATTAAAAGAGGGGAGTGCCATGTACTCTAGGTCCTATGGTCACATAGATCTAAGAATAGTGTGTGTGAGTACTAGCTGCTATATACATCTAATAGTAACAGTTTGATACAGGAAATGATAGTCAAACAAGCAGATCAGAGTATAAGACCATCTGCTTAACCACATATGTACATGTACCTGTACTCATAACTTGCTTACCTGTGCATGCATAAACACACACACACACCAGAAGAGCTTTTTAAAAAAATAGCCTGCTAGTTGGTTTTGATTCGTTTTGAATGGTCTTTATAATTATACTTGGACAGGGCCTATTGAGCTGCTTAATAGAAGGGCATGCCCACTTGCAAACTAGCAGCTCTTGGCAAATGAACTAGAGCTCTTTCCAAAGATGCTGCTGTGAAGGGTGTACGTGTATTAAAATAAGTAATCACATGATTGGCAGACACTCCATGTTTCCCTTAGATAACTGCAGCAGATATTTAAACATGTGAATTTTGTAATCATTTAGCTCTAAATTCACAGAGTGATTACCTTTTTGCCAGCTCACCTGGGTGCTTTGCTTTTACTGGCTGCTAAGTTTAGATGGGCACACATTTAGGTGATGATGACTAAAAAGAAAAACTGATAAGGTGAAAAAATTTCAGATCCATTCCTTTTTAATTTTATGGATTTTATTTTTTTTAATTTTAATAGTTTAGTAAAATGACTATATTTGAATTTAATTTAGTTAAGCTCAAGTACTGGCTCTATAAATGACCAGAAAATGGTACTTAAGAATAAAGCAGATGAAAATGGTGAAAAGTTAATGGGCTTAAATTATCTAGTTAATAGACTAAAGTGATATTAGTAACATGCTGATGTGGGAAATGTCCTAAGTTTTTTCTTTGTATTTTCCCATGTAACCTCAGAAAGAATGTTAATATCTCTGCTGATTTCATCTCTTGCCCATACTGTTTCACACAGGCATTCTGCTATATATCCTTATAATTTCATGTTTGGGGAACTGAGGCAGTTTATTTTGTATGTGTACATTTAGTTATTGGTAAAAATGCACAGTAATTTTTTTATTACACATATGTTCGTTTCACATAAACTGTCAATAAAGATGAATGTTGGGACAAGACCTGTAGTCCCAACACTTAGAGATAACCATTGTTAGCATTTTAGTATATATTCTTCTATAATTTTTGACTCTATATTATATACATATTCTGTGAATGAGACAGTATAATAAGTATTCTTACATAAGGTGATTTTTTAAAATTCACTCACCAAGAAATATTTAATGCCTTCATAGGACAGAAGGTTGGTCAGAGGACTTCTGAGATCATTTCAACTAGGTCTAAGACTTTTGATCACCTGGAAACATTGTACTTTGTTGCAAAGTTTACAGCCCTTTGCCCATCATCCTGATAAAACCTTTCTGTGATTTTCAGTGAAAAAAATGCATATAAATCTCATATATTTACTGACTTCAATTTAGGGAGAAAAGACTATTCAGACGGTGCCAACAGGAGCAAAACCAGCTATTATCACTGCTACAAGACCCATCACCAAAATGATTGTAACTCAGCCAAAAGGAATAGGTTCTACAGTTCAACCAGCAGCTAAAATCATCCCAACAAAAATTGTTTATGGGCAGCAAGGGAAAACACAGGTATGCTAAGATATGGTGATTTTTCTTGACTCTGGTATATTTCAAATTCCTAGAAAAGATCAGTAATATTTAAAGAATCAGATTATTAAAAGTTATGATTGAATGTGTATAATCATCTGTTTTCAAAACACTACTTTTCAGTACTTAAAAAAATACATATCTTAAATTTGTGTCATGTCATGAGCAAAGGTTAGAGAACAGAATCCCCTTGGAGGACTTCCGTGGTGGCATGGTGGATAAGAATTTGCCTGCCAATGCAGGGGACACGGGTTTGATCCCTGGTCTTGGAAGATCCCACATGCCGCGGAGCAACTAAGCCCATGCACCACAACTGCTGAGCCTGTGCTCTAGAGCCCGTGCACCACAACTACTGAGCCTGCGCTCTAGAGCCTGTGAGCCACAACTACTGAAGCCCGTGCCCCACAACAAGAGAAGACATTGCAAGGAGAAGCCCACGCACCGTAACGAAGAGTGGCCCCCGCTCGCCACAACTAGAAAAAGCCTGCATGCAGCAATGAAGACGCAACACAGCCAAAAAAATAAATAAAATTAAATCTTTGAAAAAAAAAAAAAAAGAATCCCCTTGGAATAAAATTTGCTGAAGATATATCTTGTTTTTTGAGAAGAAGATCGTTGAGGGATGATGGTAGTTATTCATAATCTCTCAAAGAAAAGTATTTATTTTTTATAAGCATATATGGCCTTTGAAAGGACTTTGGATATTATAAAATTTGATTTACTTGAAACCTAAATAATGGAGAAGCTGAAGAACTGTTTTTCAACAAGAAACTATAAGGGAGCTTTTCTGGAGATTTGTCTGGGAAATTGAGGCTCGGGATTTAATCCTGTGTTGCTGGGCTACTGTTTATTTTGCAGGTACTTTACTTTTCTGAGAATATCAAAGGAATTGATGTCAGCTTTGGTTGAGAAATGCTATCCTAGAATTTTTGTAAAAGATACTAATTTACCTATAAACTAATAATTTGCCTTTAGAATCAGTTCCCTCAGTATTATAGCCAAATAGTTTACGTATCTAAACAATAAGTTTTGTGATTTTCTAATAAGTTCAAATCGCCTTTATTATTATTTTTTGTGTGTGTGGTATGCGGCCCTCTCACTGTTGTGGCCTCTCCCGTTGCGGGGCACAGGCTCCGGACGCGCAGGCCCAGCGGCCGTGGCTCACTGGCCCAGCCGCTCCGCGGCACGTGGGATCTTCCCAGACCGGGGCACGAACCCATGTCCCCTGCATCGGCAGATGGACTCTCAACCACTGCGCCACCAGGGAAGCCCCATGCATTTTTTAAATGCTCGAAGTTTATACTGGTTGTATTTTTGCTTGTGTTCTAGGTTCTTATTAAACCTAAACCAGTGACATTTCAAGCTACAGTTGTTAGTGAGCAAACAAGGCAGCTGGTCACGGAAACATTACAGCAAGCATCCAGGGTGGCAGAGGCTGGTAATTCATCTATTCAGGAGGGAAAAGAAGAACCACAGAGTTATACAGATAGTAGTTCCTCTTCTACGGAGTCCTCCCAAAGTTCCCAAGGTAAGATCCATTTTACTTCTGATTTATGTAATTATTGTTGACATAGTGCCCTAGTTCTAAAATAGTTGAATCTAGGGATCTCAAACAAACATGTATGCTTTGACTTGTTAGTTCTTTTGATTTTATTGTCTTTTGTTTGATATGTAATCCGTGAGCTGAAGTTTTGTTTTTGGTAAGGCTTATTACCATTCTTTCCTGCCTGGCATATGTTCATCAAGTAATTGGTAAATTTTAGATGATGATTTTGGCAGGTAGGTATTATCAAACTGGATAGAGCTGTGATTCCTTCTGTTTGCTTTGAGTAAGTAGGAGAAGTATGCAAGAAAGTGAATATACCTTTTGAAATGGTTGTTGCTGAATCTTGAGAAAGGATCGAGGTGGTCAGAGATGGGGCCATAAGTGGGCTGTAAGTGGGTGATCATACATTGCAGTTTGCATGGGACAAGTCTTAGTTTATTTCTGTTCTAGAATAATTATTAATAGCGTTTGCTTTCACTCTCAAAAGTGTTCCAGTTTAGAAGATAATTATATGGTTGTCCTAATTATAAGGAAGGTGCTATGAAGCCAGACTCCATAATAGGGAAAATCATTATCCTTAGTGCTATTTTAATTATGTTGTTCTAGGAAGTCACTTGAAATAGACTCATGATCATAAGTTTTCAGACTTTCTGCAAATCTAGTACCCATGTCTGTCAGTTACCTTAACCACCCATATTGTCAGGTAGTATATTTATGCCTGTACTTATAAGCTCTGATATATCCAAACAAAACTGTTTATCTTCTCTTGATCATTCCTCACTCACTCCATTTCCTCTCCTCACCTCTCCATTATTGTCTCTGGAATGCTTTCTTAGCACCTTCACTTTTCTAATAGTTTCTTCATATTGTGCAAGAATTATTATTTTAACTCTTCAGTGGAATCTTCCCAGATTAGTCTTACTAATGGTTCAAATTGCTTATTATTCCATTAATTCAATTTGACATTTATTTATTAGTTTATACTATGTATTAAACTTCATGAGAAAGCTTTATGAAGGAGGTAGCATTTGAAATGGTCTTTGAAAACTCATCAATTAAAAATTAAAATGTTGATTTTAACAAACAATATGACACTCATTTTAGAAAATGGATAATTTTCTTCTGCATATTATCAATAATAGTAATATTTTCTGAATCAATTTGCTAATTTAATTTATCATTCTGTATTGATTATGAATCAGTTTATGTCTAGTTATAGTAAGACAATGCTTATTCTCTATTTCTTTTAGACTTACTGATTTGATATGTATAGATGCCATTCTTAGTTTAACTCATCAGATGCTTTTTTTACTCTTTTATTTTTAAGTCTGTAGTTATTTGAATAATACCAGCCTTTTTTTTCCCTTGAGAAATATTTTCATAGTGGGCAGGTAAAATGTTTAGGTTATGAATTGGTGCTGAAATGGGGACCTGAACAGTAGATGTCTGTGTATACATAATCTCAGGTTATCTTTTGAAATTGCTAGCTTTTTCCCAAGAGAGCTATAAGCCAATCATTACTTCCCTAACATGCCATTTCATTAGTGAGCCTTCAATTTTCATTCTAAGAAAGGGACAAAAATTTGGCTATTTTTGGAACTGATTGAGTGTAAAGTTTTCTCCTCTTTGATCTGTTATTATACATGGCATCATTTATTTTTATTTTTGTTGTTTATCTTTCATTGCATATTCTTTTTAAAATATTCTGTAATACAGAAAAAATTCACCATTCAAAGTAGGTATATGTAATATAGTTGACTATAAAGCCAGTTTTTATAATCCACATTTACTCCTCTCACCATATCCTTGTATAGTTCCTTAGTACATTCTCACAAAGACAGGGGCTGGGAATATATATACTATGATTTAAGAGAAAGGGATAAAGGGCTTTTTTGGGTTTTGGGGGGGTTTTTTTGGCCACACCTCAGGGCATGTGGGATCTTAGCTCCTCAACCAGGGATCAAACCCATGCCCCCTGCAGTGGAAATGCAGAATCTTAACCACTGGACCGCCAGGGAAAGGGATAAAGGTTTTGATCAGTATAAGATTCATGTTTGGTTTTTAAGGTATAAGAGGGTCATACTTACGAGGAATAGAAGCACTATATAAGAGTCCATTCTTTCTTTATATTGCTTTTGTAGTTTTTAGCGCACCTCTTTTTAGTAACTTTTAATGTAATTTCAAACTTATAAAAAGTTGTAAGAAGATTAAAAAGAACTCCTGTGTATATTCTTCACCTAGATTCACCACTTATTTATATTTTTCCCTATTTGCTTTGTTGTTGATTCTCTTTCTGTTCCCCATGTGTCTATAATTTTTAAATTTTTTAACCATTTGAGAGCAAGTTATAGATATTATGTCCTTTACCTCTAAATATTTACATTTGTAGGTTTATATTTCTTAAGGGTTAGTCTATTCATAACTAAAATACAGTTATCAAAATCAAGACATATGAAGTTACAGTTCTGTAATCTACAATCCACTCAAATGTCATCAGCTGTCCAATCATGTTCTTTGTAGTTTTACCACCACCTGCCCCCGCCACCAGTCCACAATCCAAATTAGGATCATGCATTACATTTAGTTGCATTTAATTGTCATGGCTCTTAATTTTCTTTAAATTTGGATAATCCTCCAGCCTTTGTGTTTCTTGATTTTGACATTTTTGAAGGAAATAATCAGTTACTTTGTAGAATAGTCTTCAATTTGGTATTGTCTGATGTTTCTTTATCATTTGATTCAGCAGGAATTCCAGAGATGTGATATATCCTTAGCTTTGTCTTATCAGGAGGCACTGATGTCAGTTTGTCCCAATATTGATGATGTTAATGTTGATCTCTTGATTAATTAAGATGATGTTTTCCTGTTTTTTTTGCGTTATGAAGTTACCATATTTCCCTCTGAGATTAATGGTAATTTATGGGAGATGCTTTCAGACTATATAAATATCATATTCTTCATGAAACATTAATCTACTAGTTTAAGCATCCATTGATAATTTTCTAAAGCCCATTATTTGTTATATAGTTGATAGTTGGCATTCTACTGTAAGAATGAATCAACTTTGCTTGACTTCATATCCTTTTTCTGGTGACTTCCTTTACACAAGTCTTAGAATAAGGATGTCTTTTATGCCAAGGAATTTCTTGATTCTGCTTGTGGTTTCTAAACTTTCCCCACCATTCCCCACCTGCAAGGAGGAGCAATTTAGGCCTTATACCTTGTTTCTGAGCTATCTCCTCACAGGCTAGAATAGAGACCTTCATCTTCACCTTGTTGTGGCACTTTCCTTGATCACCCTAGGAGGGTTCATCACTCCTTCTATATACTATGCTTCTGAAGTTGCTTTGTACTGCCAGCTATTTTATCATTGATCATTTTATTTTGTACTTTTCTTTTGTTTGTTTAATATAATTCTTTTCCTTTCCACTAGGCTACTAGCTTCTCAAAGGCAAGGATCATATTCATCGCTATATATTCAATATTTAGCAAAGAGGTTAGCTAGCTCTAAGTAGACACCCAGTAAAAGTCCCTGAATGAACAAACAGCAAAACAGCAACCATAATAACTGTGGTATGGAGTTAAACTTCAGCCTAATAAACTAATTTTTGTTGCCTGAGTCCAAAACATTTTTTCCTTTTTGGCATTTCCCCTAACCTAGCGGGTGGGCCTTTTAAGCTGTATATACCCCTGAAGTATTTTTACATACTGATAGCTAGATGACCAACCATAATAGTTCAAGGTCATACTTGCCTAGATCACTTACTGAAGATTGAGCTGAATGCCTTCCACAGCTCCTGAGCTTTCCTTCCTATTTGGATCTTCTTATTTTCCCTTTCTCACTTGGGAATAGGGTTATTTGGCTTATTGGGTTCTAGATTTTTTTTAAAAAAGAAAGAAAAAATGTTAAAAGTTTTCTTTATTTATGTTCTCTTTATTTCCGAAAGGTTTTAAGGTAGATTAGCTAGAATATAAGATTATGTGAAGTAAAATGGAAGAGAAAAAGGAGACAAAACCAAGGGTAAGGATTTAAGATGGAACATGGTATGAGGCAAATATAAAAATGCATCCTGTAAAGACATTGCTTTAAGTAGGCCACAACTTGGTTTCTAGGATGATTTTTCCAGAAGCTTCATGATCTTGGTAGGTCATGGTGAGAGTGAGGAATAAATCGAGGTTAAGCAAAACATACCTATTGCAGAACTTTTCAGAGCCATTATATGCTAATATATGTTGTGAAAGATGAAGGATATAATGTAAAATGCCCCCAACTTTTTTGACCATGGAACCCTTCGTTTGCAGAACATCTTTTTAAAAAAAATTTATTTAGTTAGTTTTGGCTGTGTTGGGTCTTCGTTGCTGCACACAGGCTTTCTGTAGTTGCGGTGAGTGGGAGCTACTCTTCATTGTGGTGCGCACGCTTCTCATTGTAGTGGCTTTTTTTGTTGCGGAGTACGGGCTGTAAGTGTGCAGGCTCAGTAGTTGTGGCTCGTGAGCTCAAGAGTGCAGGCTCAGTAGTTGTGGTGCACAGGCTTAGTTGCTCTGTGGCATATGGGATCTTCCCAGACCAGGGCTCGAACCCGTGTCCCCTGCATTGGCAGGCGGATTCTTAAACCACTGTGCCACCAGGGAAGTCCCTTTTGCAGAACATCTTGAGGAATTAATGTTCTGTGGAACATGTGGGGCAAAGCTGTATAAGCAGTTAAATACTGTGAAGGCCTTGGGCTTTATGACAGTATTTCAGAGGGAAGGTACCTATTACATCATGGAAGGGATATAGACATCTTGGGTTTAGTTTAGAAGAGATGGTTTAGATGTATAAGGCATCTGGGAATCATTTTATATGAAGAATGGTAGGTGGAGACAGGACATTTATCATGGAGAAGAGAAGATGAAAATTGGGTGGGGTTGTGGGGGACATGGAACTGTTTTCAGTTATCTTGAAGACTGTGACATGGAAGAGGGAAAAGAATTGGTCTTTGGTAGGTACATGGACAGAACTAGAACCACTGAGTAGCAATCAGAAGACCTGTTTCCACTCTATATAAGAAAATTTTCTAATTGTCCTAACAGTTCAAAAATGGAAAGAAACTGTCTTAGAAAGCAGTGAGTTCTGTGGTGCTGGATTCCTGGACTGTTAGGGATATTTTGAAGATTTTAGCATAGGATTGATGATAGTATTAAAAATACTTTTAGATTGTCATTTTTAGCTGAGAGATCTTATGATTCTTTGCAAATGTGATATAGGCTTTTTATAGTAAAGACATAGGAGACATTCTTCCATAGAGATGCCTGAATCTGCCTTTGGATATAGCAATACAGTGTTTATCTCTAGTACCTAACATGTAGTAGATGCCCAATAAATATTTGTTAAATGACCTGTGGGGAAAGATATCTGAGGGTCAGTAGGCCATAATCCTCAAGAGACATAGGAAAGTCTAGATGGATGCACACTGCATAATCAAATGGAACTGTTAGATCAGGCTCCTGGTGTCTCAGTCATTGCACTCTGACCCCAGCATCAGACTTGGTAGGCAGTAGATTTATCTAGTCTAAGCATAAGCCAAAAGTAGAGAGGAAAATCACTCAAGGAATGTTTTTCACATTTAGGTTCACACCCTCATTCTGTGTCACAGCAGTTGGGGTTGCTGCATCGGTGCTTTGTATGGTCAGCTACACTTTCTGAGTATGGGCAGAAAGAGAAAGACCAATCTCCCCAGTCCTATGGGATGATGTTATGTGGGGTGGTGCCTCTGACAGGTGGTCCCATGTGGAAATTTGTTCTCCTTTTCCAGTCTTATTCTACTTTATCTCTCTACCAGTGCAGTTTTTGCTTTCTTCTGGGTATTCAGTGTGTGTATTTTACAGAGTTGGGTTGCAAAGTCATTCTTTGCCTATAGGTCCTCTCACCTAGCCAGGGGTACTTATAGCATCATGAGAAATTCTTAAAATTGAGAACTTAGTTTATATAAAACTAATGATTCCCTAATATAATCAGTTCTCTTAAGTTTAAATTCTATATATCAACTTAGAATGAGTAAAGAAAAACTGTTATACACCTCATGTGGCATTTGATATTACTACAGGATATTGTCCTTCAATCATCTAGATTTTTTTTGAAAGTTTAATGGAATTTATACATCCCTGGTGTGGCATATATTCTACCTAGTGTTTAGAGGCTAGGGTGGGGAGCGGAAATACAATTTGTTAATGGTAAATAAAAATTCCAGATATTTTGTATATTGATTTTGTTTTCTTTGGGAAGACAGTTTTTTTGTTTGTTTTTTTAAGTCATTCCCCCCCACTTCACCTTTTGGACAACTTTGTGGTTTTCAAAAATATAAAGTTAATAGAAGGTTGAACTTAAGTTGTATTTATTCTTGGTTTTAGGGCTGCATAAATTCTTTTCTGTGATGCTTTCACTGACCATTCCAATTCACAGTAGTCTTTTTCTTTGTATATAGTTGCCCTATTTGCCCTAATCATTTGACTTTATCCCAAAATACAAAGCTATATGTATATCTTTATTTTATGTCTCCTCCATTATAATCTAAACTTGAGAGAAGAGTCATGCTTTTATAGCCTTTATAATTTCCTGTGTGGTATCTTGGGCCAAGGAGTTTAGGAACTTAACAATAGTCTAATACAACCTACTTATTCTGTAAATGGTGGAAAACTCAATAAATAATTGGTTGTTTGATTTGATATGTATTTAGTATTTACATGCATACTTATATAGCATGAATATAGTAAGCCTTGAGTTAAGGCTATAATTTATTTGGAAACTAACAAAAAGGCTTAGAACTTTTCAGCCCACAACCAGAACAACAACAACAAAATAAAACACTTCTATTGTCCTTCATAGTTTATAAAGCTCTTTTATGTACGTCATTTCATTATATCCTCAGAAATCCTGTGAGGTAGAGAGGTAATTTTAGTGTTGCCATTTTAGAAATAATGATACTAAGACCCAGAGAATTAACTTGCTGATAATTGGTAGAGCTAGGACTGTAACATAAGCCTTTGAACTCCACATGTTATACGTGTCATATCATGCTGCTTCTAGATCATCTATCCGTTCTTGTTGTCAATGGACAGGATTTCCTTTCAGTAACTCAGCCATCCAATAAGTGTTCACTGAATGCTCAGGTTATAATACAGAACACATTTTTAGGTGCATTGGGGAAAACAAGACTCATACAGCATTTTGTTCTTACTGTACACAAACATGCACCCACCCACACAAACGCACACCTATTTATTATAGCAATTATAACATGGAATTGTAATTTGTCTCTTTACATGTCTGTCTCTCCAACCAGATTGTGTGCTTCTTGAGCATCCTTTGATTATCCTATGAGCTCCTTTATATCCTCAATGCCAAATGTCTACTCTGGCACATAGGTGCCTAGTCTGTTGAATCAGTGAATGAATGAATAAGTGAATACAGACATGAAAGACATTATGCCCTCTGGGGGCTTACAGTCTTCTTGGGGAGATAAAGCATGAAGTTTATAGTAAAACAAAGATTAAAAAAAAACAAATTGTTTTTTTTAAGAGAAACTTTGTTTATAGGGTTTTTTTTTTTTAACTAATATAAAACAGATTCCCAGCCTGTAGTTCATGTAATTGCTTCCCGGCGTCAGGATTGGTCAGAACATGAGATTGCAATGGAGACTAGCCCCACCATAATTTATCAGGATGTATCCAGTGAATCACAATCAGCTACTTCAACAATCAAAGCTCTGTTAGAACTCCAACAGACAACAGGTATGAATTCACATGCTCAATTGAATGAAGCATGTTTTCTCTAGAGATGGGTTGTGCTAAAATACTACTACTGTTATATTTTCTTTGTTATCATTTGAGCACATTTCCCCCCTCTGGACTTGTCTATAATCATTGGTGCAGTCTGTTTACTTGTCAGTTCATTAAGATGTTCACAGGAGTACTGAAGAATAGACAGACTATAATCAGTAGAAAGCAGAAAAAAATGGCAGAGCTCTTTCTTCTCTGTCTCCTACTTAAAATGGACAATCCTGTTGCCTTTTGTCACCAGAAAGGAGTAGGTCTATCAATTCTAAGCACGAAGATAAATGTAGTACAGTTGCCAATTCTATTCAAGAATAGTAGGAGGCAGATTCGAGGGCCCCTGCCATCCTCCTTGATATTGGTGGGGCAGTTTTGTGGTCCTAAAACACCGTTAATGGCCTTGCTAGCATTCTAATTTGTTTTTTTAATCTTCATGCTTCTTTGTGTAATTTTACAACTTGAGCTTCCATGCAAAGCTATTGTTATTTAACAAGATCCAATCAGTATTTCTGGTTACTAAATATCTTTGATAAACTCTAGGCAAAACTGCGTTAGTTATACTGACTTTTCTATTATAATAGGTCAAATATTGTCAGAGTATTTAAGGGACCTTAGCGATGATCTCATACAACCCTTTCATTATGGATAAACAAACCAAGACCTAGAGAGGTTACCCAATTGGTTAGTGGCAGAGTGAGAGTCCATGTCTTTTGATTCCTAGTTCAATGTCCTCTCTATTTGTGGGGTGGCTTTTGTATTCCTTTGGTTTTGTTTTGCTTTCTTTGTTTAAATGATTATCTTGATTTTGTTATATTATATGCTTGGTGAGAATAATCTGAATGATCATTCAGTGTACTTAATTACTGGTTACTATTTGTTTGTAACATCCACGCTACACTACCCAAAGAATACTAGCTTTTATTTTAAGTCTTTGGTTAATCTTGCTATTGGTGTTATTTTTGGCTTTAGTCATTTCCTCAGCTCCTTATCTTTTACATACTCAGCTATTTCCATTAAAGCCTTTTAGAGGGTGGAAACCAAATGATTTTGTAGAAAAAGTGATAATATAGAAAGTTATTTATCCATGGAAACCCTTCTTGACTCCAGACCATTCCACTGACATTTTTGTAGGAACAGAGAGGCCATATTTTCCTGACACTGAAAATTTTTATTCTTTAAGAGTCACTGAAAATATTGTAACATTTCTTTGGAGATGATCTTGAATTTTTAATAGATCAAATTAAACTGGTCACTATTCACTGTGTTGTGCTCTTCTGGGCAGGTGTGCCCTAGGGCAAATCATGCTGTGTACTGCTTACTCACCCTTTGTTTTCAGGTTGGTGAACTCCACAATACCAGGTACTGCCTTGAAGAAGGGTAAAGGAAATGTTCTAAGGGGAGTATGTACAGGGGAAACAGATGCAATTGTTTGGCCTAGTAATAATAGGGGGGGATTTTAGTCTGATAGCATATGAGTTCTTGCTAGGCTGCTGGGTATGGTTGCACAAGTTGTGCACGCTACAGCCATACATAGCAGTCTGCTCTTTTGTTTTCAATTCACTGACTCCTTAGTCACTGCCCATGTGGCACCCCAGAGGTCTTGTTCATTATTCCCGAGGACAACTCTGGTTTTAGTACTTATTTGTAATAAAAGTTAATTTTCCCCCTTTTTTATACAGTAAAGGAAAAATTGGAATCTAAACCAAGACAACCCACTATTGACTTGAGTCAAATGGCAGTGCCTATTCAGATGACCCAGGAAAAGAGACATTCTCCTGAGAGTCCATCAATTGCTGTGGTAGAGTCCGAACTTGTTGCTGAATACATCACTACTGGTAGGTGTCCTCTTAAAAAGTAGTATTAAGGTAGGAGAGCTACATTTCTGGATTTCATGAGATGGTTGTTTGGGGGAGAATATATTTTTCATATTTCTAGATCTCTTCCAGTTTTCTCTGAGAGCAAATTCACATTGTCCTTGGGATTTACCCTGTTTTTAATGACTAGGGGGAAATAATCAATAGGTTGTTAGAAAGTTTGCTAGTGATATAAAACTGCAAGTTGGCCATAAATAACATCTGTGAACATAGGGCAGTAGTTGCAGTGAGAGGATAGAATATCTTTTATATAAGAATAAATATTCATATGCATCTGGATTTTTTAGTTTTGAGGAAGGGGAGGTGGGTCAAGGGAGAAAGAAGGTATAAAAGCCAACCCTTTTTTTAAAATATAAAGAAAAAAATGTGGAAATCCCTATAAATACTTAGGAGTTCTGGTGGAAAGCACATTAGGTATTTGTTTAAAATGTGGTCTGGCAGCAAAACACTAATGAGGTTTTTGGATGGCATATGTAGAGAAGTGGAGCAGGAAGGATAATAGATTCTTTCATATTCTGGTGAGACCACACCTGGAATACTGCTTTCTGTTTTGGACACTTCATTACCTTGAGATTTGAAATAGTTCAGAGAGTAGTAATGTGAATAATTAGGGGTTAGGAGAGATAATTTATGAGGCATTATGTAAAGAACACCTGTCTTACATTTTCTTTAGCAGAAATTAAAAAAGAACATAAAGTTACAAATATTTGAAGGATGTAAATAACAAAGTGGAAAAGGAATTCTTTGGCATCATTTTAGGAGATATTGTTAAGACTAATGGGTTAAAATTGCCTAAAGGGAAAATCCAATGAAAGATTATGGAAAGCCATCTAGTATCTTTCTGTAGAGCTATTTAGCAAAAACCAGAGTGTAGTATGTTGGGGAACTCAATAATAACCTCTGGGGATAGACTAGATTATCAAACAGTAAATAGATGAAAAGACCTATGATTTCTTCCCTTACTTATCCTTTTCAGAACGCACTGATGAGGGGACAGAGGTTGCTTTTCCCCTTCTAGGTAAGTGGTGTGCATCCATTTGTAGTATAATCTAAGGTAAAATATGATTGTTTGAGGGGGAACCACTTAAATGGATGCGCTCTACTCTGATCTGGTAGAGGAAAGGTAAGCTCTACTCAGTGAAAGGGAGAGAGACTTCCCTTTTGCAGAATACTAGGATTCTTTCTCAGAAATGAGCAGTTTGACATTGGAAAAATGAGTTGTTTAAAGAAATAAGTGACTGTTTTATGGTGTTTACATGGCCCAGTTAAGGTCACTTCAGCTGTTTTCCAAATATGCACTCTGTGACCTCCCTTCCATAATCTCCTCCCATCATATCCTCAGCCTCACTGAGTTTTTTCTTTGACTTCAAAGCCAGCTTCCTGGCCCTGGCCTCTTGTATCATCCTGCAGTGGATATTGTTTTTCTCTAACTTTTCTGCACTCTGAGGAATTACTATGAAGAGATTTATACTATCTTGAATGAGGATTATTTTTAAATGGTTTTAGTTGATCATCTATTAAATCCATTTCATTTCTTAATAAATTTAATGTAATAATTATGAAGATTAGTGTGGGCAACAGAAATCTGCCATATAATCTGATAATTTCATCAGAAATTATATTTATGTACTATTTATTTTTCAAATGTCATTCATTTCTGATGATGCTTACATCAGTAAACTTCATTAATTTGCTTGCTTAATTTTGATATTATTAGTATGATTTGTTTTTTCTCTTCAGTTATAAATGATTCAATACTTATTTTAATATAAACCTTTTTTTCAGTTTGGTTGAGCATATATGAAATATTTTATTAACACCTATAATTTAAAATGTACATATAAAGCATATTGTGAAATACAGTAAGATACTGTAGTACATTTATAAAAGAGTACTGCTGGTGCTACCTATAACCTCATGTCACATGTAGGCATATATGTATAGCAACAATAGAAAAACTGCATTTGTGAATTTAGATAAAATGTGTTATAAAAATAAAGCTTGTTTATATTTCGCTGGCTAGTTTTAAAGTTCTATACTAGTGCACTTTTACACTGATTTCTGTAGTGTTCATCTTACCCTTGGGCACCCCACTATGACTTTTCTAAGTGTGGAACCACTACTACTTGAAATTGTAGATCAAAATATATGAGAATTAGAACCACAGATTATTGAGAGAGTTTGATATTCTCAAAATCCTTAGCTAATTTTACAGATTTGTTTTAATCTGTTCCTGATTCAAAAAATTGGTTTCCTAGTGACCATAAGCATTTTTAAAGGTCTGTAGAATAAGAAGTGATGATTGTTTATACTGTTTAAAAAGATGAAATTGAGGAGACTTCCCTGGTGGCACAGTGGTTGAGAATCCGCCTGCCAATGCAGGGGACACAGGTTCGAGCCCTGGACCAGGAAGATCCCACGTCACGGAGCAACTAAGCCTGTGCGCCACAACTACTGAGCCCACACGCCACAACTACTGAAGCCTGTGCGCCTAGAGGCCATGCTCCGTAACAAGAGAAGCCACTGCAATGAGAAGCCCACGCACTTCAACAGAGTAGCCCCCGCTCGCCACAAGTAGAGAAAGCCTGCACACAACAACCAAGACCCAACGCAGCCAAAAATAAATAATTTTAAAAAGAAAAAAAATGTTGAAATTGCAGCTGATTAAAAATGGTAGTTTGGCATCAACGTAGATGTATAGTTTTACATCTATATATAAATGTAAATATAAATGTATAGTTTACTCCATGGGACCCTGTAGCAAGAGACTAAGAGGTGGGGTTGTTTCCTAAACTCTACACTCACTCATTTGTGTCAGATAAGCGAAATTTGAATAGATGAAAGAAAGAACACTGACTTTTCTGTTATTTTGTTAACTTTATATTTTAGTACTTAACAATTTAAGGACCATTTTCAATTCATTACTTCATTTTGTCCTCTTCTAAGAAATAAGTTTTTATCCCAATAAAAAACCAAAAATAAAACAAACAAAATAAAACCTCTAAATTTTAGAGGTTAATAACATAAAGTTTAAGTGACCTCTTCAAATTCACATAGCTGGTTGGTGGCAGAGTGGGACAGAATCCAGTTGTGACTCTTGGTCCAGTTCACTTTCTGCAGTATCACCTTGACCTCTTACATCTTTAGGATATGAGACAGTGTCACTTTATATATGAAGGAGTGAATGCTTCTGGTTTTTGTATTGCATCTGGAACCAGGACGAAGAGATTAAAAAACTTGTACTGTCTCACTGTCCTTAAAGATATTAGTCTGGGATTTGATTGCAGAAACTGATTGTTGTTTTGTTACCTTAATGGGGTAAAGGTCACTGGAGAAAGAGTACAACTCACAAGAGGATATAACTTTAAGGGATTCGTTCCTCCTTTGTGATAATAGTTTTCACAGTGCTTCCACATACATTTCTCATCTCATCTTTCTAATAGCTCTGTTATTCCCGTTTTACAGATGAGGACACAGAGTCTCAGAGAAGATAAGTGACTTTTTCAGAGTCACACAGCTCATAAGTGGGCAGACTCTGGTCTTCTGCCTCCTAGTACCACACTTTCTCTCTGTGATGCAATCTCACAGACATTTGTTTCAAATGACTACTGGTTACAGATGCTGTGGTGGTTTCTGGAGAAATATCATCACCTCCTCTATTTTCAGTCAGCCATCGCTCCCAGCCCCAACAGCCCTCCCAGCCTCAGCGGACCCTCCTCCAGCACGTGGCTCAGTCACAGACCGCAACACAGACTTCGGTGGTGGTGAAGTCCATCCCAGCATCTTCCCCTGGAGCAATCACCCACATCATGCAGCAGGTTGTATCTCTTCTTTTTCCTCCTACCTTCTGTTAACTGCCTCCTTCCTGAAATAAGGTTTAGTTTCATCTCCTTTTATAAGAGGGGAAATAACTGAGTTGAGGAGTGTTTGTATAGTTCTTTCATCTGTGAGGAG
Organism: Kogia breviceps; assembly: GCF_026419965.1. Lineage (NCBI taxonomy): Eukaryota > Metazoa > Chordata > Mammalia > Artiodactyla > Physeteridae > Kogia > Kogia breviceps. The sequence goes on along the minus strand of NC_081316.1, from coordinate 64,158,921 downwards.
TGAGTGAGGGAAATGAACTGAGAGTCTTAAAACCAGAAAGTAATTAAGAAATAGTATTCTTGGATCTTCTGTGAACTCTTAACATTTCAAAAGGGTGAGGCTATCTAGATGAATCTATGACATTAGAATTGGTTACTGTTTCTATGTGTTTCATTGTTGTGGAAGGATTTATCACTGAGGTAAGATTTTTCAGATGAAATAGAAGTTGGCTTGTTTAGCTGTTTGTTGCTGTTGCTGGGTTTTTCATTTGTTTTACTCTTTGCTTTTATAATGAATCCTTATGGAAACATTAAGAATAAGTAGGTAAATAAATATTTGATTTCTTTCTTTTTTAACATATTTATTGAATATTTGACTTCTTTTACTGTATGTGATCAATTGAGGAAGAGACTCACAGGAAGGAGAATAAATTAATATGAAACAGAAAATCTGGTACCAAGGGTAATGGGGAAAAGGAAAAAAATATATTGATGACATTGATTTTGTGCCAGATACTGTGCTTTGAGCTTTAAATACTTTAACTTGTTTAATTCTTGCTATGATCCTGCAAGGTGGGTGAATTATCTCTCTTACAAATGAGGAAACTCATGCTCATAGAAATTAAATAATCTATTCTGGGTGGCAGAGCCAGGATTTAAACCCAAAGCATCCTGCCTCTATTATAAAGTTATATCATAAATAGCAGATTTAAGCATGACTTATTATTAGTAGCCACATAAATTATCATTACTCAACTGGTAGAGGTTGGCCCTAATTACAAGCAAACTACCAGAAAGGCAGTGAAGAAATTGTTGAATTAAAAACCTATATGCGTAAGGTCATTATGAGATAGGGGAAGGTTTCAGTTGAATCTCAAAATTTTAAAGTTTAGAGTAGATGTGTAGTCTTTGACAAGGCAGTGGGAAGGATGGGGTTGGGGTGGATCTTCTGTCACTGAGGGAAGCCAGATGGCCAGAGGTTTTGCTGGGTGTCAGCCCTCAGCCTGGAGTTTGGCCCTTATCTGGCTCTCCTGACATTGCCCTTTCTCAAGACACCCAGAGAGGTCGGACAGCTAGCCCTAACCATGTCACTCAAGATCGCTGCCTCCTCCCAACACTATTATAACTGACACCAGGCCATGTCCCTTTCTACTGACAGGAGCACTCTTGTCCCCTCCCGGGTCTCCTTCCCTCCTGGGAGCCAGGTCTCTGGGGAGCCATTGCCTGGTGGGCCTGGAACCCAAGCAAAGAGCAAGGAGGGCTGGGGCAGAAGGCAGTTCACGCAGACCTTGGTGTGAAGCCTGACGAACCGTCTCCACTCGGAGCCGAGAGGCCCTCTGTGGGGACTGGGATGGGCACGGCCTTCAGATAATGCCTGCCTTCTGGACCGTGCTGGATGGATGGGCGCACGGCCAAAGTGGGCTTCTCTGAACCTTGGCTTTTCTCTGGATGCCTCACTCCTGGGTTGCTGCGTTCTTCCTTTGGACAGGTGAAGAGCTCTGATGACCAGGCCAGAGAGCTGTGTCCTGAGCCAGGGAGCCTTTTCTTTTTCTGTGTCATGCTGTGCTTGCAGAGCATCCTTATTTCTCTACCTATAAGTTCTGGGCCCTCTAGGACTTTGCTTATTGCAGTGAGTTTGGCCAGTTTTTGCAGTACTTAATGTTGAAGTACTAAGAGTTGAAATTATAAGGGTCTCAATCTAAGGCCCCCTTTAGGTTCAGAAACCTTGAGGTTTTTTGGTCTTTTTAGGTTCTCCCTTCTGAAATTTTTTTGAATGATTCTTGTAATCAAGTCTTTTCCAATTTGAGGAAAATGTAGCAATATAGGTGTTTTTCTTATTTCATTCTTACTTTGTGCCTTTTTTACTTAGGCATTAAGCAGTCACACTGCTTTTACCAAACACAGCGAGGAACTTGGAACTGAGGAGGGAGAGGTTGAAGAGATGGACACTTTAGACCCTCAGACAGGTCTGTTTTATCGATCTGCCCTGACTCAGTCACAGTCAGCTAAACAGCAGAAACTTAGCCAGCCACAGCTGGAACAGACTCAGCTGCAAGTGAAAACTCTGCAGTGCTTCCAGACTAAACAGAAGCAGACCATCCACCTGCAGGCAGACCAGCTCCAGCACAAACTCCCGCAAATGCCCCAGCTTTCCATCAGGCATCAAAAACTCACCCCTCTCCAGCAAGAACAAGCACAGCCCAAGCCAGATGTACAGCACACACAGCATCCCATGGTGGCCAAAGACAGGCAGCTTCCTACCTTAATGGCACAGCCCCCACAAACTGTAGTACAGGTGCTTGCAGTGAAAACCACGCAGCAGCTCCCCAAACTGCAGCAGGCTCCGAACCAACCAAAAATCTACGTGCAGCCCCAAACCCCCCAGAGCCAAATGCCGCTCCCAGCCTCGTCAGAGAAACAGCCGGCAAGCCAGGTAACGGAATATTGATAGCATGCAAAGTTAAACTTCTCTGTTCACGGAAAAAATGAGAACATCACGACCCTATCGTGATTAGCAGTGCATTCTCCTGGCAAGAGGAAACTCAAAAGCCTCATTACACTGGTATTACTTTACCCCGTCAGAAGGTTGACATTAGGGAAGAAATGCACGTGTTAATATAGGAAGAAAAAAAAGCATAGCGCTCAGAACTTGATTTTCCAGGCAGTTTTTAATGAAATAACTTCAGCATTGATCAACAGTGCCTAGAAGCGATATCCCTAAATTATTTTTATTTTTTAGGTATAAAATATTTATTTCCATGCCTTTAAACTCTATTTCTGTGGCAATAATGCTAAGTAAAATATAGTCTTTTAAGGAGCTTCATTGACCGTCTTCCTTTGTAGTTTTACATCATCACCATTTGGTTAATAAATTTATCTTCTAGATTTATCTTCTAGATTTTGGAGGAATTATCTGTGAATATTGAAAAAAATTATATTACAGAAAATCAGTGGCTTTGAAGTGATATATGTTTGTATGTGTGTATTATAAATACATATATATAGAATATGTTTGTATAAATGTATTTTGAAGCAGAAGATTGAAAAAAAAACCTTTTTATTTTAAAAAGCTGAAGATTATATGAAATAATTTGAGATCAGTTGAAGGTATACTATGTGGGGATGTAAATCCCAAAGGAAAACAAGGCTGCTGTGACTTTTTTTTCCTTTTCTGTATGAACCTTGGCTGGCCGAACAAAGGTTCTTTTGACCCCTCCTCTTTTGCTAGGTTTCTGACAAGTAATAAGATACTTTCCCATCAGCCCTCTTTTTAAAACACCGAGCTTCAAAATATCTTCCTAGTATACTGCACAAATGTTTCTTTTGCCATATTGTCTGGGGTGTTTGATAGGTTTTCTTAAAGATATGTAGCTGTAACACACACAACCCCAATTTGTTTTCAGGTGGAGCAGCCAGTTATAACCCAAGGATCCTCTGTTACAAAGATAACTTTTGAGGGGCGCCAGCCTCCCACAGTTACAAAGATAACTGGTGGCAGTTCTGTGCCTAAGTTGACATCACCAGTTACAAGCATATCTCCCATTCAGGCCTCTGAGAAGACAGCAGTGTCAGACATTTTGAAAATGTCTTTGATGGAAGCTCAGATTGATACAAATGTAGAGCATATGGTAGTGGATCCCCCAAAGAAGGCTCTTGCCACTAGTATGCTCACTGGTGAAGCAGGATCATTACCCTCCACCCATGTGGTGGTGGCAGGGATGGCGAATTCCACTCCCCAGCAACAGAAATGTAGAGAGTCCTGTTCAAGTCCATCTGCTGTTGGCCCTCCCCTAACGACAAGGAAAATCGATGCACCAGGAGTGCCTACGACAGGCCAGTTCATGCGTATTCAGAATGTAGGCCAAAAGAAAGCTGAAGAGAGCCCAGCAGAAATTATCATCCAGGTAAGAATCGGAAGGAACACCAGAAATCTTGAGCATATTGGGATTGTGGGTTTGGTATGTTTTGGGATGTCACAGGAAAAGTCAAGCCAAAATGGGAAAGAGATTTATCTTTGAGATGGCATATGACAAACTTGGTTTACTACCTGTTACAAATTTACAAATTTATACTTATTTTCTGAAACAAAGTCCTAGAAAATTGATATTGTCACAATAGCACACCTTAGAGGCAGTCAAGGGCCCTGAGCCCACGTGCCTGCTTGATTCATAGATGCAAGCCACACTTGCCAGTGTTGACTCAGCAAGTCAACAAGATCAGCAACTTCCCAGGTCAAACTTTGGGCTCCCCAGTCTTTGCCCAAAGAATATAAGTAGTTTGTACTTCTGGGACGTAACTGGATTGTACTCCAATTTCAAGTTAGTTTCAGGGACCCTTTCCTTGCAGAAACACAGTTCTTGATCCAAATTTATGGTTTTCAGGACAATAAAACCTTAATTAACTGAAATGTCTGGAGAAACATGTTGTAAGAGAATGTTTCTTAGTAATTTAATTTTATGTCTAACTTGGGATTAACCGTAAAGCTTTGCATTTTATTTCAATCATTGTGTTATTGAAAAACCTTATTATGGTTACTGTCCTGCCCTGGTAAGTACAGGCTAGTGAACATGATGGATTATTCATTGACAGTAGATCTAACTATGCCTCACATTCCCTTCATTTTAAAACTCATCTGTCATCTTGTATAACAGATCCAGACTGAAAAGTTACACTGGGTCCAGAGTAGCTTTTAGAAGTTGTGTTTTATTTCCCTTTCTCCTTGCAAGGTATCAGGTTGTTCTCTTGACATTTATCGTTTTTGCTAGGAAGGTGTCAGAGCAACACATTTTAGTTAATTGAGAATTTGGATTTATTGAAACGTGGATAGTCTAGTATTTACCATAGACTCACTATTGTGTGACTTAGGTGTTCCTATAGTAAATTTTGCCTTTCCTGCGATGCCAAGCCATGAGAGAATGCAAATTGACCAATATTAATCCAAATGTGATTTAACTTAATATGGGGGAAATGCTTAAATGCAAATAGATCTGGCCATTGAATTATTCAAATAATTTGTTCCTTCCTGTCAAAACAAATGTTAGTGAACTAAATAATCCTTGACCGAAGGATTTGTTACGTTTTTTTTTTCCACCTGAAGAGGTAGGGTTTGGTGGAAAAGGAAGTTTCCTGGCTTTGCCATTCACTGTGTGACTTTGGGCAAGACTACTTAACCTCACTGTGCCTTCGTTTCCTCATCAGTAAAATGGGAGTAAGGAATGCCTACTTTACACGATTGACATAAGGATTACACAAAATTGAGATGAAGCACCTAGCACAGTACCTGGCTTGTAGTGATTGCCCAATAAATGGTAGCTATTACTATTTTTACTAAAATTTACTGTGGCTCCTGGAGTTTAAATTGGTATACTCACTAAATTGAAAATAATTTTGAATAACTTATTTAGAAATTATTTTCTGTACTTTGTGAAAAGGGGTGAAAATGTAATTTGCTTCATGTATCAAGGATGATAGCTAATGAGTGGGTTCTCTACAAGAATACTCAACTAACTTTTAGCATGTACCATATGCTGGGTTGCTGTGCCAGAGGGAAGAGCAGCATAGTGATTAAGAACCAAGCTTTTGGAGTCAGAAATGCCTAGATTTGAATCTCACCTGTACTCCTTAACCACATTGTGGCTTTGAGCAACAGAGTTAACCTCTGTCCCTGTGATGAAATGGAAACAATAACACTTACAGGGTTGTTTTGAGCATTGAGAAAATGTATATAAAGCAGCTAGTTAAGTGTCTGATATAGAATAATACTCAATAAGGATAGCTCCTGTTATTATAATCATCACTAATATACTGTTAGAACATTTTCAGGTCTCACTAGTTATGCTTAGCTTTGACCCAAAGTATTGATTTTTACTGATTTAGTAAAGTACCTATTGACATGAGTGAAGGAGGTCTGCAGAAGTTCTTTGATTCCTTAAAAACTATTCTGTAAAAATTCAGCATCTTTAATATTAAATGCTTTGTAGACAGATAATCTGTATTTCATTCATTCATTCATTCATTCATTCCACATGTATTATTTAACCTCTGTCTTCCAGGCACTGTGCTAGGTGTGAGGATAGAGAAGTAAACAAAATGAATGTATCTTCTGTTCTGAAGGAGTCTATATATGTGGAATTGATAGAATTTTAGAACTGCAGTGATCTTTAGAGCATATCTTCTCTAATTATCTTATTTTACACAAGATTAAACAAAAGCTCAAGGAAGTGAAGTGACTTTTTCAGAGGTCCACAGCAAGTCAGAGCCAGAGCTGAACTAAAATTCTGACCCTACCTGAGACTTTTTCACAATGATTAGCTATATGGAACAGGGTCAGGAGGGTGAGGGAAGACAAACAAAAAAACTTCAGCACTCTAGAATCAATGCCTAAGCATCTTACACTATTTTCTTGATAGTATTAAAATTAAATTTGCATCTTCCCTCAGTAGAAGGTTGTTTTGGTTACATATATTTTCAAAGTGCTGATATTCAGCTTTGCTCTGGGGTTTTTTATGTTAAAGATACATTATTCATTTGGAAAGCGTTTATTGAGAATGTAATGTCTGCCAGGCCCTGTTTAAAGTTATGGGCATCTAACACTGAAAAAGGTAGTCGAGTTCTGTGCTCTGGCCCATACTGTCTTGGATCTTACATTCTAAGGGTGAGAAGAAAACAAAGAGATGATAAATGCAATGAAGAAAATGTAACAGAACATAATAGGGGTGGGGGGTGGGATCGAGCCAGTACTCTGGTTTCCTTTCATAGAAGGAAGGCTTTTTACAGCCTTTTACTCTAAGCATTTGAGCTAAGATGCAGATGACAAGATGGAACCAGCCGTGTAAAGATTTGGAGGAGGAGTATTCCAGGAAGAAGGGAAGAACTAGTGCAAACACCCTGTGGTACAAGTCAGTTTGGCATAAGGCTGGAGCCATCCATGGTAAGGCTTTTGATTTCATAGCAAGTACAATAGGAAACAATTGTAGAGTTTTAAGTAGGGGTATGATATGAACTGATATACCTTTTAAGAAGGTATATAATAAAGTTGAGAAAAAAGAATCTGACAAGGCAATATGGCCAAATATGTGTTTATCAATTGGTATTTTTATTGTTCAAAAGACATTTTTGTCCTCCCTAGTCTTATTTTCAATAAAGATTGTTATTATGTGACCCAAACAAATAACTTCCCCTTTGAACTACCAAAGGGCTTAAAATATATTGTGGTATCAGCAGATTAATCATTCATCTTACAGATAATAATAAGCAAAATCTGATTACAGTTACATTTAAAATATGCTTAATGACCAAATAAAAATATCCTTCAAAGTCTGTCTCTTGAATTAGGCGCAGACTTCAGCCTCCTTTGTTAGAAGAGGCACCATCAAGGAGTGGAAAGATCACTTTGAGTTGTAGAGGACTTGGATTTGAATCCTGGCATTAACGCTGACCAACTGTGTGACCTTGATTAAGTCGCTTACTATCTTAGTTTCCTCATTTGTAAAATGGGAATAATATTAAGCATCTAGCATAGTGCCTGGCATCTAGTAGTTGTCCGATTAATGTCAGTTTCCATTTTTCCTTCCTTATTGTTGTTGAGGAAATCCTTATGTCACCTTTTTTTTTTTTTTTTTTTAAACCGTAAAGCTCTCCTGTGTCTTCTCTTTCAGGCCATTCCCCAGTATGCTATTCCTTGCCACTCCAGCTCCAATGTGGTAGTAGAGCCCAGCGGGCTCCTTGAGCTAAACAACTTCACCAGTCAGCAGTTGGATGATGATGAGACGGCAATGGAGCAGGACATAGACAGTAGCACAGAAGAGGGAACTGAACCCAGCCCCTCTCAGAGTTCTGCTGAACGGTCCTAGTGTTTTGGACACAGGAGTGCACTTTAAAACCTACTTGGTTACCAAGTGTCCAGGGAAGCCCTTGTATTTTGATGTCTAAAGAGAGCACTTTGCCCATGCTTAGGCTGTGGACCCTGAAACAGCAGTGTTTGAACAAGAATTGCTGCAGGAGTAGCATTTTAAAACAAGATAAAACTCACAGGGGAATGTACTTTTTTTTGAAAAAAGAAAAAGATGCACATCTACAGTGACGTGAGACATGATATTCTTTCTCTGTTGGACCATGGCTTGGAAAAGTTTGTCTTGCAGTGGAAAGAGACTTTCCCTGTGAATGTCCCTGAGCTGGTTTCTACTGAGCAAAACACCATCAGAAAAGGAGAATGTGAATAGTTTGTATTTTGAAACAGTGTGTCAGGAAGTTTTTTTAAAAAATCTTGTATGTTTTTGCAAATCCCTGCAAGTGCTGAATTGGTTAACATTTTACATCTGCTCAGTTCATATTTTATAAAATAACTAGTTCTTTAATACTGGCATTAAAGAATCCTTGTTAGATGGTAGAAATCAGGTCCCTAATCCATGGGAAATGCTTTTTGGGTGGCTTGTACATTCTCACCAATTGTATGCTAATTTATTGTGTTGTTGTTCCTTTGTGCTCTAGGCAGCACACTTGCCTTCTATTTATTTAAATGTAAACATTTCAAAGCAGGCCATATTCCTTCTGACAAATTTCCTGTAAGCTGGGATTGCCTACCTTTTCCATCTCCAAACCTCCCCCTTCTCCTTTAAGAAAACTTAATGAGAAAATGTTTCATTGTGAAACAGTGGAAAAGAAACATTTTCTGATCCAAAGGAAATGTTCAGGAAAACAGATTATTCATATGATGCTATCTTAACATTGAAATTGCACATTCATGTTGGACTGAGACTTTGAAAATAACTTTTACATACTTTTGTTTAACCCTCTTTGAAATGTATAAAAAGCTCATTTACAGTTCTAAATGTAATGGTTTTAAACATTCTACCTTTTTAGGACACGATTTGTTAAAGCAATATGTTTGGGTCTTGTGATCAGTGTCTGTCACAAGTAGAGTGAGGGGTAAGAGGGTGGGAGGGGAAGAGTCAGTTTTGACAAGTTGTGGCAAAGGAAACTATACTTTTCATTTTTTTAAAATGTAAATAGAGAAATTTTTAACGGTTTTATATAGATTTCACTATAAATAAGCATTTTAAGACTGACAAATGTTGAACTGTACATACATATATCAGCATAACTGCCCAATTTTTTGGTGCTGAAGTACTGTAAGTAGAATTCATCAGTGGTCTCCTAATTTTTACATCTATATCTGGAAAAAAAAACTGTGATCCTATAGTTAATAAATTCCCACTGGAGTGACACTGAAGGTTTAAACACAAGCATTCACAAGATGCACTGATCTCTGGTAGTTGTCATTATTTCTACTACGTGATAATGACTTATACCCATAGATGGAGCTGTTGGTTATTTTTTTGTTGTACAAATTCACGTTGAAAAGACTTTGTGACTGTTTCTAGTTGAGTAATTTTTTTTAACCTCTTGGGTCATAGACTTCTTTGAAAATCTAATTATACTATGAACTCTCTCACCAAAAAGATACACATGCCAATATACATGTTAGGTTTTGCATACATTTTTAGGGGTTCATGGGCCCCTAAGCCTATCCATGTATTCCAGGTTAAGCCCTCTGTTATGGTCAGTCCATTACTTACAGATGTAAGTTTTTATAAAATAAAATATCTTTTAAATATTCATGCATCAGGTAACAAGAACAAACTTGAATAAAGTCATTATGTTCTACTTCTACATATTCTGGCACCATAGCATACCTGTGTCCCTTTGAGAATTTAGCCTTAATATGTTTCAGCAACTGAAATGGCCAATGAAATTTCCATAGTCTTCAATTTTAAAAATTAGTATATATTTTAACAAACTATCAAGTGAGGGATATAATCTTTTTTCTTTTAAAGTTGTTAATTTCAAGGAGAGCATGAATTTCAGTTTATTTGACAAATATTAAGCATCTTCTGTGTGCCAGGTGCTATTCTAAGCACCAGGAATATACCATAGTGAATAAACAGAAAATCCTACCCTAATGGAGTTGATAAATAAGGTTACCTGCTGATGAAATGGATACAAAGGCTAAAGGAAAGAGGTAACAAGAGTGGCTCTTAGATTTCTTGATTAAGTAGATGGATGGTGATGCCATACATGGATCTCCAGGCATACTTTTATTGAAAGTCTTAGCATTAGATCTATTAGTATTTCATATGTTTAAGTCCATAAGTTAAATGTAAATTTAAGTCATCCACGTGAAAGATATTCAGAGATTACAATGCAAATGCTACAAAATTAATAAAACCCTAACTGTTAAAGATGGTGATAAGAAAAATCCACTTGGTTTAAACGTTGATAAATGCTTGGTACTGCAGATGCAGTTTATGGTGAACTTAGAGAACTTTAAAAAAAAGTAGCAGCTTTATTGAGATTAATTCACATGTCATACAATTCACCCATTTAAAGTATACAGTTCAGTGGTTTTTTAGTATATTCACAGAGTTCGACAATCATCACAACAGTCAATTTTACAGCATTTGCATAATTCCAAAAGAAACCCTGTACCCCAGAAACCACTACCACCCTAGCCCTAGGCATCCAATAAACTTATTTCTGTCTCTATGGATTTGCCTATTCTGGACATTTCATATAAATGGAATCATACAATAAGTGGTCTTTTGTGACTGGCTTCTTTCACTTAGTATAGTGTTTTCAAGATTCATGTTGTAGCATGTATCAGTGCTCCCTTACTTTTTATGGCTCAGTAATAGTCCATTGTGTGGATATACCATTATCCATTCATCAGTTGATGGGCATTTGGGTTGTTTCCACTTTTGCACTCTTATGAATAATGCTGTCACGAACATTTGTGTACAAGTGTTACATAAATTTTCAATTCTCTTGGGTAAATATCTAGGAGTGCAATTGCTGGGTCATATGGTAAGTATTTTTAACAATGTGAGGAACTGCCAAACTCTTTTCCACAGTGACTACACATTTTAAATCCTTGCCAGCAGTGTAAGAGAGTTCCAATTTCTCTGCATCTTAACCAACACTTGCTATAATTCGCCTTTTTAATTATAACCATGCTATAGTGTATGAAGTGGTACCTCATTGTGGTTCTGATTTACATTTCCTTGATGGCTAATGATGAGCGTTTTTTTACGTGCTTATTGGCTGTTCATACATCTATGGAGAAATGTCCTTTGCTAGTTTCTCAATTGAATTATTTTCTATTATTTAAATTGAGAACTTTTGAAGTACAGAAATATTACTACTCTTAAGAGAAAAGTAAGCTGTTTTCTGGAAATTAATTCATCACCCTTAAAATCTTAATCAGGTTCTCGTTCTTCCTCTCTAATGTAACAAATTGCTTAATATCCTTAAAACTGTACAGAGCTTTATAGTTGAAAATGCTTTTAAATACCTTCCTTTGTGAGGTTCTTTCAATAGCCTGCTGGGCTAGGAGACCTCAGTAGCACCTGGGATAGTGCAAAGGAAATAGTGGTCAGGTGGTCTGGATTTGAGTCCCAGGCTCCTCTGTTTATTGATCATAGAACTTGAGGAAGTCACATTCCCCATAATACAAAGTGAATATTTCTGACCCTATAGGATTATTGTGAAGACTAAATGAAATAGTTTATGTAAAAATGTCAGGCATGTTTTAAAAAGCAGATTCATCTCAAAAAAATGCCAGGCACAGTGTTATGTGCTGTATTTTTTTAAGTCTAGTATTTATACCACTCCTACTCTATAAATAGAAAACTGAGGGCTCTGCGAAAAATGATGTACCAAAACTCACAAATTAAGCACTAATAGGTATCATGCCAAGTCACACAAGTTGCTGCTTTCTATAGAGGAGTGTGTGCCACCAGACACAGGACTGGCCTTTGGAAGGACAGAAGAACTTGGTGTTGGTCTATAACACAATCTTTTTGCCAGCCTTACTTGCCTTCACACAGAAGGACAGAGGAAGGACAGAAGCCTTTGGAAGGACAGAGGAACTTGGCGTTTGTCTATAACACTATCTTTTCACCAGCCTTACATGCCTTCACACAGAGGTGCTCAATTCAGTTTGAGTTTAATTATGTGTCACAAGCTCCTGATAAGAGGAAGTAGAGTAAAAAAGCACTATATAAGCAAGGCCTTTCCAAGAAAGGATAGTGAAAAAACAGTCTTCTGCCTCTGCTTGCAGGTTTGTAAGCCTTTAAGTAAGTGAGGTTTGACTACCTACCTATATATATATTGAAAAAAGAAACACTGTAGATTTTGTACTTGTGAAAAGGCTCACTCTACCTTTTTCTCTCTTCCTTGCTTATGTATACACTGTAACTGAAAACATGTGCTTGCTTTGAAAACAAAACAAAAAAACCAAGACGCCTTGGTTTGATTCCTGACAAGCCATGTGAGTTTGGACAAGCTCTAAGAGGCTTAAAACAGCAGAAGATGGAATGAATTATAATTCCTACTTTTAAAAAAGACATACATAGATGAGCAATATTCCTCCCAAGTGGTTCTTTCTGACTTTTTTCCCTCTTCCTTCAAATAAGTAGTTACTGGGTACTTTCTTTGGGCTGACATCGGGGATACAATTGTCAGCCAGGTGGAGTATCCCCTGTCCTCATGGAGCTTCAGCCTAGCAAAGGAGATATGTTCATCAAAGATCACACCTAAATGTATTCAGTGCTAAATGCCATGACAGAGAAATAGTGCCATGATAGCATATGAATGGGAAGGTTGGGGAGTTTCCCTCAGGAAGGATTTGTTTAAGCTGTAATCTGAAGGAAGAGTATTGATCTAGGCATAGAGGAGGGGGACAGCTGTCCAGTAGATGGACAGCAGATAAAAAACCTTGTGGTGGAAGGGGAACTTAGGCCAGTGTGACAGCAGCGTGGAGAGCAAGGGCAGTGAGCATGGTGGGAGCGGAAAGTGGAGACCAAACTATGGATCTTGCAGCTTATTATAAAGGTTTGGGTCTTTTTTCTAAGAACGATGAGAAGTCATTAAAAAGTTTTAAGCCATTAGAGCTGGTAAAATGAATTAATACATTTACAAAATATTTGGAGTTATGTTGGTCCATTGGAACAGAAAAATATATTTAACATTTATTTTTTTGATGCTAGTCTCATCTCCTTATGTCCTTTTTCTCTAACATCTTCAATGGTTACCCAGTACTGTAGTATGAATCTGGCATTCAAGGGTCTTAGCCAAAGCTTAACCTACATTTCTAGATTCATAACTCATTTCACTACCCTGGCCTACTGCCTATCTCCCCCACCGCATGCAGTTTATGCTCTGCATTAGAAAGTCTCACTCATTTCTCAAAGCCCAGCTTGAATTTCACCACCTTCACTAGGACTGTCCAGATCTCTTCAAGGATTCATTCCCCCCCTCCCCCACTGCTAGGTTCCTCTAGCATTTTGGGAGAAACACGTGTTTACTAAGCACTTATTATTAGTTACCTGTGAACTATTTGTATTGCATAAGGATCTTCTTTATAGGTTTTTGGTGTTTGTGGGTTTTTTTTGTCAGTACTTAACACGTTGCCAGTTTTCTCTTCCAATAACTGACTTTTGGCTTCATTGATTCTATTGTTTTTCTATTCTCTGTTTATCTCCATTCTATTCTTTATTATTTCTTTTCTTTTGCTAGCTTTGGTCTTAGCTTTTCTTCTTTTTCTAGTCCCTCAAGATGTAAAGTTAGGTTATTGATTTGTGATCTTTCTTTTTAATGTAGGCATTTACAGCTATAAATTTTCCTGTGCATTGCTTTTGCTATATTCCATACACTTTGGTATGCTGGGTTTTGTTTTTTTTTTTTTCATTCATCTCAGATATTTTCTAGTTTCTCTTGCGATTTCTTCAACCATTGGTTATATGAGTGTGTTGTTTAATTTCTACATATTTGTGAAGTTTTCAGTTTTACTTCTTTTATTGATTTCTATCTTCATTCCCATAGAAGTTCTATCCATGATTGAAAGTGGTGTACTGAAGTCTCCACAAGTCTCTATTGTGGAACTATTTCTCCCTTCAGTTTTATTAATATTTGCCTCATGTATTCTGGAACTCTGTTTGGTGCATATATCCTTATAATTGTTTTGTGTTTTTGATGAATCAACCCTTTTATCAGTGTACATTGTGCTTCTTTGTCTCTTAACAGTTTTTACTTAAAGTCTATTTTGTCTGATATTTAGTTTAGTCACCTCAGCTCTCTTTTGGTTGCCATTTGCATGGAGTATATTTTTTTATCCTTTCACTTACAATCTATTTGTGTCTTTGGATCTAAAGTGAGTCTCTTGTGTATAGCAAATTTGATCTTTTTAAAATTCAATCTGCCAATATTTTTGAATAGAGAGTTTAATCCATTTACATTTAATGTAATTATTAATAAGGAAGGATTTACTTCTGCCATATGGTGTTTATTTTCCTTATGTCTTATACCTGTTTTTTCCTCCATTACAGCCTTCTTTTGTGTTTAGTTCATTATTTGTAGTGAAATGTTTTGATTCCCTTCTTAATTCCTTTGAGTGTATTTTTTAGATATTTAGATATTTCCTTTGTGGTTACCATGGGGATTACATTGAATATCCTAAAATTATAGCAATCTAGTTTGAATTGATACTGACTTAACTTTGATAGCATACAAAACTCTGCCCCTACAAAGCTTCATCCCTTCTTTATGTTGTAATCACAAATTACATCTTTATACATTGTATGATCAATAACATATTTATAAATTTTTAATGCATTTGTCTTTTATGTAAGAAGTAAAAAGAGTTGCAAACCAAAATTATAATAATAATAGCTTTTGTATTTGCCTATGTAGTTACTGGATATCTTTATTTCTTCATATGGTTTCAAGTTACTGTTGAGAGGCCTTTTGTTTTAACCCGAAGGACTCCCTTTAGCATTTCTTTTAGGGAAGAACTAGTGATAATTAAGTCCTTCAGCTTTTGTTTGTCTGGAAATGTCTTAATTTCTCCCTTATTTTTGACAGTTTTGCCAGATATTGAATTCTTGATTGACAGCTTGTTTTTTCTTTCAGCACTTTAAATATGTCATCCCACTGCCTTCTGGGCTCCATGGTTTCTGGTGAGAAATTGGCTGTTAATCTTATTGAAGAGTCTTTGTACATGACAAGTTGCTGCCCTCTCACTTCTTTCAAGATTGTCTCTTTGTCTTTTGACAGTTTGATTATGATGTGTCTTAGTGTGGATCTGTAACTTTATTTACTTGGAGTTCATTGAAATTCTTGAATGTGTAGATTCATGTGTTTGTCATTAGACTTGGGGAGTTTTCAGTTACTATTTATTCAAATATTCTTTCTGCCCTTTCCTCTCTTCTCTTTCTGGGACTCCTATAATGCATATATTGATCTATTTGCTATGTTCCACCAGCCTTTTAGGCTCTGTTCATTTTTCTTCATTCTTTTCTCTTTCTGCTCCTCAGACTGGATAATTTCAGTTGTCTTATCTTCAAGTTCACTGATTCCATCTTCTGCATTCTCAAATTCGATGTTGAGCCCCTCTAGTGAAGTTTTAAAAAAACTTATTTACCAACATCTCCCTCATTTTCCTAGCCCCTGGCGACCACCATTCTACTCTCTGCTTTTATGAGTTCTACTCTCTTAGATTCCACATATAAGTGAGATCATGCAATGTTTGTCTTTCTGTGTCTTGCTTATTTCACTTAGCATAACGTCCTCCAGATTCAACCATGTTGTTGAAAATGACAGAATTTCCTTATTTTTAAAAGCTGAATAATATTCCATTGTATATATATACAACACACAAACATTTTCTTTATCCATTCATTTGTTGATGGACAGATGTCTTAGCTATTAGGAATAATGCTGCAATGAACATGGAGTGCAAATATCTCTTAGAGATACTGATTTTATCCCCTTTGGATATATACCCAGAAGTGGGATTGCTGGACCATATGGTAGCTTTATTTTTAATTTTTTAGGAAGCTTTATAGTTTTTCTATGATTTTTCCATTTTAATAATTGTATATTTCATCTCCAGAATTTCTGTTTGGTTCCTTTTTATAATTTATCTTTATTGATATTCTCATTTTGTTTAGAATCACTTTCCCTATTTCTTTGTCCATGTTATCCTTAGTTCTTTGTCCATGTTATCCTTTAGCTCTTTGAGCATATTTAAGACAGTTATTTTAAAGGCTTTGTATAGTAAGTCCAATGTCTGAGTTTTCTGGGTGGCTTTCAGTTAATTTTGTTCCTCTGAATGGGTCGTACTTTATTTTTTATTTGTATACTTCGTGATTTTGTTGAAAAGTGAAGATCTGAATATTATGATGTTGTAACTCTGGACATCAGATTTTCCCTTTCCCCCTGGGGTTTGCAGGGTTTTTTGTTTGTTTTGGTGTTTCTTTGTTTTTGTTTTTGATTTTGATTGTTAAAAGCTATTATTCACTTGTCTAGTGACTTCTATTTTTTTTTTCAGAAACTGTTTTCCTTTTCATG
Organism: Kogia breviceps; assembly: GCF_026419965.1. Classification (NCBI taxonomy): domain Eukaryota; kingdom Metazoa; phylum Chordata; class Mammalia; order Artiodactyla; family Physeteridae; genus Kogia; species Kogia breviceps. The sequence goes on along the minus strand of NC_081316.1, from coordinate 64,142,536 downwards.
TGTGGTCACTGAAGTCTCTGTTCCTCAGCATGTATTCAATTAGTGTTTGACAGGGAGTTCCTTGAACCCCAGGAGCTAAGCAAGCACACACACACACACACACACACACACACACACACACACACACACCTCCTTGTATTTGCAGATTGGCTTTGTGCTGTGGCCCTTCAACACTTACCCAGACTTCCACTGAGCTTAGAGACCATCCTGAGGTGAAAGCTTGAGGTCTTCTCAGTTTTTTTCCCCTAAGTATATGCATTGCTTTCTAAATTTCTCCTCATATACAGGTGTTTTTGAATGCCCTAATTTCAAAAAACAACAACAACAAGAAAACAACAACAAAAAACCACACACAAAAAAAACACTTCCCCAGCTTTTCTTCCTAGTTCTTAGGTGGTTTATTGATGTCTCAACCATAATCTTTTGCTTCAGGTGTCTGCAGGTTGTTTGTCAGCCTTACCATGTTTTCAACCAATATATGCTGCTTTTTCAGCCTGAGTGAGTTCTGATTTAAGTGAGACAGCAATGAGTGCCTTGCATAGGTCCTTCAAATAGCCCTGAGGCAGGTTAGAACAGATGTACACAATAATTTGCAAATAAGATTTGCTGTGCTCCTTCCAGAACCAGGAACCAGGGTCCTACACTGATAACATGGACATCTTTAAGACTACTGCCAAGCCCGGGAGAGGATAGGATGAAGGCTAGTAAAATGCCATAAAGCTTTCCTATGTTTTTTTCTGTCTCATTTTTTTTTTATTGTGGTAAAATATACATAACGTAAAATTTACCATTTTAACCATTTTAAGTGCACAGTTCATTGGCATTATGTACACTCAGATTGTTGTGCAACCATTACCACTATCTGTCTCCAGAACTTTTTCCTCACCCCCAACTGAAACTCAGTACCCATTATATAATAACTCCTATTCCTGCCCCCCCCCCCAGCCCTTAGTGACCATCCTACACTTTTCAAGTTGCCTTTCGCTTGATTCAGCATTTGGTTATTGCTGTAAACCTTTGACTATATTCCAGAGTCTGACAAAGTTGGTTCTGACAGTTTCTTCTTGTTTTTCAGTGTTTCTGTGGGATGATGGGAGCTTGGAGCTGATTACTCCATTTTGCTGGCATCATCATCAACATAAGATTTTTTCATGAGCTATTTGGAAGAGTAGAATAGCCATTAACTGAAGTAGGAAAGACTGGGAAGATATAATTTTTTAAAAATTAAGTTTTATTGGAGTATAGTTGCTTTACAATGTTGTGAAGATCTAATTTTGAAGGAAAATATCAAAGGCTCAGTTTAGGATAAATTAAATTCAAGATACCTGCTAGACATCAAGTGGAAAAGTCAAGTAGATAGGTAGGGAAGAAAAGAGGTCCAAGGGCTGATCCCTGGGCAGTCAGCACACAGGGGTCAGGAAGATGAGGCAGAACCAGAAAGCAGACTGAGAAGGAGTAGCCAGAAGGATGGGATGTAAAGCTGGAGATCGAGGTGGTAGTATCTTGGAAACAGCTGAAGAAAGCTGCTAAGTCAAATAAAATGAGAACTCATAGCGTTAGCCATGTGAAGTCATTGGTGACTTTGGGAAGAGCAGTTATGGTGGAGATAGGGACAAAAGCTAGAGGAGAATGTGAGGAGGAAACTGGTGACTGAGAATACAGATAATTCAATGAGTTACTCTAAAGGGGAGCAATTTCTAGAAAGGCAAGTGGGGTCAAGAAGTTTGTTTTTTATTTTAGCTTTGTAACTTAAAGAAATGGGATTCCTGATGGGAACCGATGGAGAGGAGAAAGATTATAATGCAGGAGAGGAGAATTGCTCGTGCACTGTTCTTTATTGTTTTTTTATAATATAAATTTATTTATTTTATTTATTTATTTTTGTCTGCGTTGAGTCTAAGTTGCTGCGCGCGGGCTTTCTTATTTGTGGAGAGGGGGGGCTACCTTTCATTGCAGTGCGCAGGCTTCTCATTGCGGTGAGTGGGCTTCGCATTGCAGTGGCTTCTCTTGTTGTGGAGCACGGGCTCTAGGTGCGTGGGTTTCAGTAGTTGTGACTCGCGGGCTCTAGAGTGCGGGCTCAGTAGTTGTGGTGCACGGGCTTAGTTGCTCTGTGGCATGTGGGATCTTCCCAGACAAGGGCTCAAACCCATGTCCCCAGCATTGGCAGGCAGATTCTTAACCACTGTGCCACCATGGAAGCCCTCGTGCACTGTTCTTAAATAGTGGGAAGGGAAGGGATTTGTGGACGTGCTGGGTTCATCCATTACAACAGAAGAGAAAGAAGATATTCAGGAACAGAAGCAGGTAGGTGGGTAGATAACATTTGCTTCAATTTTCTGTTGAGTCTCAAATCCATATCTACAATATTATCTCTTCCCTGAGCCAAAACCAACTGCCTTGAGACATCCCCAACTGGATTTCCTATAAGTACTTCAGCCTCAAATTGTCCCAAACCAAGAAAGATCAACTCCTTTTCTTCTAATTCTTGGTTTCATTAGCGACACCAGAGCTGATGCTGGAAAGAGGGTAGACATCTTCCATGGGCAAGAGGGTAGGAGAATGGAATAGGCAGATAACCCAAAGGTGGGGTGGGAAATTGGGCTTGAGTGTGGAGTGACTAGGGAGCAGTGAGCTCAGAGCAGTCCCCTGGAGGCTGTTAAACATCCAGAGGCCAACAAAGCATTCTGTCAGGTCTCATGGAATTATCCATGGTTTGTTACATGATCGAAAGGGCTATTTATCTTTAGTTTTTCTTCATAGAATTAGATTGTTATCCTGCTGGAAAAAGAACTCTGACAAGCTCTTTCACCTCCCGGGCCTTGTGTTCCTACTACACTGCACTTATCCCTGATTACTGACCAAATCCCTTCTCACCCTGCATCTCCAAGGTCACTTCCAGAGATACTTTCCTAAACCTTTTCCCCCTGAGCCTCTCATCTATATCTCCATTATAGCTCTTCTATATTTTCATTATGGCTCCCAGTTTTTGCTCCATGAAAGTTTTGCTCTGAGAGTTGGATTCCTCTTCATGTCCCTAGAATAGGACCTGGCGTGGATGAGGCATCAACAAATTTGTTTATTGGCTGTATAAAAAAAACTCAGACCATTCTGGTCCTGGGGCTCTGCCCACAGTTGCACAAATGCTTATTAACATGCAATTAAAATGCACAAGCAAATCCCAGAAATAACATCCTTATTGCAGGCTGTTTTTGGATGAGGATGTTATTGTTGTGAGATATTTGTGTATCAGCCACTCTGGACTCAGAGCACAGTGCCCATCTCTGCTGTCATTTGTTCTGTCACTTCAAAGTGCAGGAAAACCATGGGTGGTGATTTTAGAATCTTATTCAGAACCCTCAGGGAATGAGTCATTTCATAGTGACGACTTTTCCGGATTGCCACAGTTCAAATAAATTAAGCAACAGGACATTGTTGTTGTTGTTGTTGTTAATTTTAACCTCTTTAGAAGGTAAATTTCACAAATACATTATTACCATCCTGAACATGATTCTGCCATCTCTTGTTTCTTCAGAGTCATTATGAACATAATTTTTCAGCTCCGCAATGAGAATACACAGTCTTGCTAAAGGGGTAAGAGGGGGGCATAATTCAGTCTCAGTCTCTCCCTGGAGCAGATCCAGACCAGAGCCCAAAATCTAAGGTGGAGGCAGCTGAGCTGCCCCAGAAGTCAGAGGGGTAAGTGAGGGAACAGAGTCAGGCCCTGACCCGAGCACAGGACCAGTGAGTCTCCTGCTTCTTTGTGCATTTGAACTACGTGGAGATTTGTTAAAAAGCAGATTCTGATTCAGTAGATTTGGGTTCAGTTCTGGGCTGGTATCTGAATTCTGCATTTTTAACAAGATCTCAGACGATGCCAGTGCTGCTGAACCACAGACCACACTTTCAATATCAAGTCTTTTGTTGACCTACCAGAGGTTTGCTTGTGATTTTGTGTGGGTTTTCTTTAGTGAGTCTTTCTGTGGTGCATCTTACAAGTACCAGGTGGCCTCTGGCAGTATGCACACAGTGCTCTAAGTTTATGGAGTGCTCTCACGTGCCCTGTTTCCTTTCTTTCTCACAATAGTCCTGGGAGGTAAGTTAGCACCATTTTACTGACTGGGAAACCAGTTCCTGGCATCTCACAGATCACTAAAGGGAAGAACCAGGGCTCATGGCTCCACATTTAGTGCTCTTTCCGCTGCTTCTTGCTCCCTCCGCCACATCTGTGCTTTGTGCCTTACACAGCCCTGTGGACTCAGTGCCGTGGGGATGCTCTGAAAAAGATGGTTGCATGTGCACACACACGTGTGTGCCTGTGTTAAAATCAAGGGCTGATCAACAGCTGTAGCACCCGGGCCTGTGCAGTCTCACTTAGGACACCCCAACTGAGAGTGACATTTCCTCACCCCTCAAATCTCCCCCTCAGACAATGACCTTGCCTCATATTGTATAGACTAAACCCTGGACTCACAAGCGGCAGTGACCATCTGCAGCATACGCTGAGATGCTGTTGGTGCCCCACTCATCACCCCTTTAAGCGTTTCCATTTCAGGGGTGGCTGGCTGGACTTCGTCTCCCAGCTTTGGCCTCTCCGTCCGCCCAAGGGCTTTCTCTGGCACAGGGACCTGTTATGCCCCATGCAGGTGCTGAAATGCTGGGAATTTATGGCCCTGCAGTCAACCAGGGACCAATGGGAGCTGATAACAAAATAACCCAGCTCTCTCGCCTCTTAATTTGGGATAACTCGGAGGCATTTTCCCCACACTAAGCTCCAGTTACCCACAGTGGTAACTTGCTTGGTTATGTTGCCTTTATTTGCTGCTTTCCCCTCCCTACCTCACTTCCCCACTCCTGTAATAGTGTTTCCAGGGATCCCCTCATAAAGAATGACTTACACGCAACTCTTTGTCTCATGGTCTGCTGGGGGAACCCCAATTAAGACACTTCTCCCAACCACTATTCCTACTGATCTACTTACAGCTGGACTCACATGCCTGCCTTCCCTCTAGTCATAATGGAGAAAGTATTCCAGTTCCTTAGTAAGATTACACCCTCTCCCAGGGATCTGGATGACATCCTCCTGCTTCTTAAGGATTTCCCTCCTTCAATTATCTCCTTTCTCTGCAGCACCATCTCTCTCTCCCCCTCTCTCCCTCTCTCCCTTTCCTAGATCATTCCAACCTACAAACATGCCTCAATAGGACCCCTCAGGCCACGGTCTTCTGATTCTGGCCAAAATGGAATAACAAGGACTAGATTTCTCTTCTGCCTGAAAAAACAACAACCAAACAAAATATATGAAACAATGGTTTTCAAGATGCTAGACAACAAACACCAAACAACAGTGATTCTTGAGAGGTGGGAACCAAACACAGGAGAGGGTTTCCAGACCCTAGAACAGGAGAACCCAGGAAGAGCTGGTGCTTGAGAAGAGAGAACTAAGAGTCCAGAGAGACTAAGGGAGATCGACCGTGCAGGACAAAGTACAGGGAAGGAGCGTATCACAGAGGAACTCCTGGGATCTGCAGAGGGACACCTCATGTGTTCAGCAGAATGCTGATTGGCACATGTGTGTGAAGACACTATCAAAGGACTGGGGAAAGAATCACCTGGAAGGATTAGAGGAAATAGTAGCTGGCACTCACACAGGGCAAGGAATAGTGTTGGTTCCCACCAGCCAGACTGAAAAGCTACATATTTCACAAGCCTTCAGGTAGAGTGCTCAAAAGAGTTTTGCCTTAGTTGTGGGGAATAATAAGCCCTGGATGAACTGCTGTTCTTGTCCTGCCTAACAAACCTTAAAAGAAATGACGCAAGAGGATCAAACTGTTTCAAACTAATTTAAGTGCACCCCAGAACTAAGTTCAAGAATATTTATAGAAATATAAAAATATCCAACACTCAACAAGGTAATATTCACAATTACTTGCATTGAATAAAAATGATCAGAAATGCAAATAAGCAGGAAAATACAACCTACAATAAGAAAAATCAAACAATCAAAACAGGCCCAGGATTAGCACAGATGTAAAAACTAACAGAGGAGAACGTTTTAAAATGTTTTAATAACTGCATATATGTATTGAAATTTTAAATGGAGACATAGAAGATATAAAGACCCAAGTGAAATTTTAGAGATGAAAACTGTAATATCTGAGATATATGGTGAATGAGATTAGCAGCAGATTAGGCATTTCAGAAGAAAAATTAGGGTACTTAATTACAATAATAGAAATTATTTAAAGTGAAACACAGGGAATAAGAAGAAAACTTTTAAAAATGAACGAGAGCATCAGTTAACTGTGAGACAACTTCAAGCAGTCTAATGTGTGTGTAATTTGGTACCCTGGGGAAACAAAAGGGAGTGGGGGGACAGAAAAATACCTGAAAATAATGGCCAATGTTTCCCCAAATTTGATGAAATCTATAAACCCATATATCCAGGAAGCTCAATGAACTGCAAGTACGAGAAACATGAAAGACTGTACCTAGACACTTCACAGTCAACTGCTCAAAATCAATGATGAAGAGAAAACCTTAGCACCAGCACGAGGAAAAAGACATACTGCAACACGAAGGAACAAAAATAAGGATAATAACAGATTTCTCTTCAGAAACAAGCAAGAAGAGAGTGGGACAATATTTTAAAATACTGAAGGAACTATCAACCTAAAATTCTGTACCCAATGAAATTAAGCCTCAAAAATGAAGGTGATGATTTTTGACAACACACTATGGTTATGTGGGATGTTGTCCTTAAGGGAAGCTGGGTGAGCTTACATGGGAACAAAGAGATAGATCTAATGGCAAGATGATAGATTTCACCCTAACCATATAAATAATCACATTAAATGTAAATTATATAACCTCAACTAAAAGGTATAAAGCATTAGATTAAATATAAAACCAAGACTCAACGTCGTGCTTCCTCCAAGAAACTCACTTGAAAAATAAAGTCATAAATAGGTTAAAAGTAAATGAGGGCTTCCCTGGTGGCGCAGTGGTTGAGAGTCCGCCTGCCGATGAACGGGACACCGGTTCGTGCCCTGGTCTGGGAAGATCCCACATGCCGCGGAGAGGCTGGGCCCGTGAGCCATGGCTGCTGAGCCTGTGTGTCTGGAGCCTGTGCTCTGCAACGGGAGAGGCCACAACAGTGAGAGGCCCGCGTACCGCAAAAAAAAAAAAAAAAAAAGAAAAAGAAAAATAATACAAGATTATAGGATCAATTCTATAGAACAGGGAATATAGCCAATATTTTATAATAACTTTAAATGGAGTATAATCTATAAAAAATATTGAATCACTATGTTGTACACCTGAAATTAATATAATATTGTAAATCAACTATACTTCAATTTTAAGGATTGAAAAATATATACCATACTATCAATAGTACAAAGAGAGTTGGAGTGACTATATTAATGTCAGATAAAGTAGATTTCAGAGCAAAGAATATATTCAGGGATAAAGAATATCATTTCCCGGGCTTCCCTGGTGGCGCAGTGGTTGAGAGTCCGCCTGCCGATGCAGGGGACGCGGGTTCGTGCCCCGGTCCGGGAGGATCCCACGTGCCGCGGAGCGGCTGGGCCGGTGAGCCGTGGCCGCTGGGCCTGCACGTCCGGAGCCTGTGCTCCGCAACGGGAGAGGCCACAGCAGTGAGAGGCCCGCATACTGCCAAAAAAAAAAAAAAAAAGAATATCATTTCCTAATGAGAAAAGAGTGAATTCATCAAAAGGACATAATTCTAAAAGTATATGCACCTAATAATTTCAAAGTATATTATAGAAAAACTGCTAGCCTTGCAAGGAAAAATAGACAAAATCACAACTATGTTCAGAGACTTCAACATCTCTTTCTTATTAATTAATAGAAAAGAAGTAAAGGAAAAAAATAAGTTTTTACACAAAGAAAGCCAAAAAAGAAAAAAGAAAAAAGGGCCCTAAACAAAAATATTATGCCAAGTGAAAGAAGCCAGTCACAAAACTCCACATATTGTATAATTCCATGTATATGAAATGTACAGAATAGGCAAATCCATTCAGAAAGTAGATCATTGTTTGCCTAGAGCTTGGGGCTCGGGGTGAGAAGAAGTGACTGCTAATAGGTATGTGGTTTTCGTCTTTTTTTTTCATATTGATATGATGCAAATATTCTAAAGTTGTTTGTGGTGATGATTGTCCAACTCAGTGAATACAGTAAAAACAATTGAATTTTCACTTTAAAAAGGGGAATTCTGTGGCTTGTGAATTACACCTCAATTAAGCTGTTGTTAAAGAGTTGTTTTAAATTTTGTAACTAACCCTTGGGTTAAATATCAAACAAACAAACACCCGATGGCTTCTCACTGCACTTAGGATGACATCCTTCCCCCTAACCCTGGTGTGACTGACCCTTGCCTACCTCTCCAGCTTCATCTCGTCCTCCTCATTCATGTGCTCTAGCCATAGCAGCTTTCTCTCTGTTCCTAGACATGGCAAACTGATTCCTGTTTCAGGACCTTTGCACTGCTGTTACTTTTGTCTTGAAGTCTTTTCTACAGAACTGCTTCCTTCTCATCAGTCATGTTTCCTCTCAAGTATTATCTTCTCTGAAAGGCCTTCCCACATTGTCCTGGCAAAAGCCTGCTTCTGACTCCATGTTACCCTATTTTATCTATTCCATGGAACTTAGTACCTGAAACTACCTTCTTTGTTTATTGACATATGTGTCTGCCTGCAGTAGAATATAATGTAAATTTGTTGAGGAAAACTTTTCTTGTCTTGTTCCCTGCTATATCCACAGTTCATAGAACAGTACCTGGCATATAGTTGTTAACTGCATAAGAGCTACCCAGGCCAAAGAAAATTGCCAGAAATGTGCACTGGTGGTAGAAATAGCAGCACTAGGGAGCAAGGCATGAAGTGTAGCAGGAGTGGGTGAAGGTCATGCCTAAGTGATACCAACCTTGCCTCTACCAGTGGCAGGGCCTGAGGGGGTAGGTTGACTGCTCTCTGCAGGTTAGCAGGCTAAAGTGCTAACACTAGAAAGAGGCTAATGCAGTAGGAATAGATGGTTCTATACTCTTCATTAATAATTTTTAAAATTAGAAATATATAATCTATGCAGAAGAGTATATAACATTTTTTATACAGTTTAAAGGATAATTGTAAATCAAACATTCATGTAGAAGCCAACCAAGTTAAGAAATAGGACACTGCCAGACACCCTCCAAGTCTGTGATTCTTCTTGTCACATTCCTCTTTTCTTCTCAAGACAAAACTACTCTCCTGATTGTTATTATAGTCATGTCCTTGTTTTTTTAATAGTTTATCATCTACTTGTGCATGACTAATTAATATATTTTTCAGTTTTTGAACTTTATATAAGTGAAGTTATACTGAATTTATCCTTCTATGATTTGCTTCTTTCACTCGACATTATGTTTGTAAGTTATTTCTATGTTGATGGATGTGGCTGTTCATTGTTACCGTTGTATAGTATTCATTGAATGGACATACCACTATTTATTTTCCAGTCTAACAAAGGTGAATAGTTTTTAGCTATGCTAGAAATATTTTTGTATATGTACAAGTTTTTGCAAGCCTAGTGTGTGTGTGTGTGAATATATATACTTTTTTTTTTTTCACTCCCACCAGCAGTGAATGAAAGTTCTGTTACTTCACATCCTCCTCAGCATTTGGTATTGTCCAGTTTTTGGATTTTAGCCATTTTAATAATTGTGTAGTAGAATGTCATTGTTGTTTTAATTTGTGTTTCTCTAATGACAAATTATTTTGAGTGTAATTATATTTTTAATTTTCATTTTTCTGATTATTATTAAAGTTGAGTTTATTTTCATATATTTATTGACCATTTGAATTTTCTCTTTATGAAGTGCTTGTTCAAGTTTTTTTGCTCATTTTTCAATTTGATTCTTATCTTTTTCTCATTATTTCCTAGAACTTCTTTATATATTCTGGGTGTAATTTCTTTTCTGGTGTAATGCGTTGCACATGTTTTTCCTTACTTTATGGCTTGCTTTTCACTCTTTATCATGCCTTTTGATGAACAGAAAACCTCTGTATTTGAACTAGAGCATTTACTCTATTTATATTTATTTTAAATACAGATATATTGGATTTATATCTATCATTTACTCGTGCTTCTATTTATTCTATTTACTTTGTTTCTTTTTCCCTCCTTTCTCACCTTCATTTGGATTGATTATTTGGTGCCATTCCATTTTCCCCTCTACTAGTCTGAAAGATATATGCTCTGGGCAACAGCCAGCTCTACCCACCACCAGTCTCTCCCATCAGGAAACTTGCACAAGCCTCTTAGGTAGCCTCAACCACCAGAGGGCAGACAGCAGAAGCAAGAAGAACTATAGTCCTGCAGCCTGTGGGACAAAAACCACATTCACAGAAAGATAGACAAGATGAAAAGGCAGAGGGCTATGTACCAGATGAAGGAACAAGATAAAACCCCAGAAAAACAACTAAATGAAGTGGAGATAGGCAACCTTGCAGAAAAAGAATTCAGAATAATGATAGTGAAGATGATCCAGGACCTCGGAAAAAGAATGGAGGCAAAGATCGAGAAGATGCAAGAAATGTTTAATACAAATCTAGAAGAATTAAAGAACAAACAAACAGAGATAAACAATACAATAAATGAAATGAAAATTACACTAGAAGGAATCAATAGCAGAATAACTGAGGCAGAAGAACGGATAAGTGACCTGGAAAACAGAATGGTGGAATTCACTGCTGAGGAACAGAATAAAGAAAAAAGAATGAAAGGAAATGAAGACAGCCTAAGAGACCTCTGGGACAACATTAAACGCAACAACATTCACATTATAGGGGTCCCAGAAGGAGAAGAGAGAGAGAAAGGACCCAAGACAATATTTGAAGAGATTATAGTCAAAAACTTCCCTAACATGGGAAAGGAAATAGCCACCCAAGTCCAGGAAGTGCAGAGAGTCCCATACAGGATAAACCCAAGGAGAAACACACCAAGACACATAGTAGTCAAATTGGCAAAAATTAAAGACAAAGAAAAATTATTGAAAGCAGCAAGAGGAAAATGACAACATACAACGGAACTCCCATAAGGTTAACAGCTGATTTCTCAGCAGAAACTCTACAAGCTAGAAGGGAGTGGCATGATATACTTAAAGTGATGAAAGGGAAGAACCTACAACCAAGATTACTCTATCCAGCAAGGATCTCATTCAGATTCGATGGAGAAATCAAAAGCTTTACAGACAAGCAAAAGCTAAGAGAATTCAGCACCACCAAACCAGCTCGACAACAAATGCTAAAGGAACTTCTCTAAGTGGGAAACACAAGAGAAGAAAAGGACCTACAGAAACAAACCCAAAACAATTAAGAAAATGGTAATAGGAACATACATATCGATAATTACCTTAAACGTTCATGGATTAAATGCTCCAACCAAAAGACGTACACTGGCTGAATGGATACAAAAACAAGACCCATATATGTGCTGTCTACAAGAGACCCACTTCAGACCTAGGGACACATTCAGACTGAAAGTGAGGGGATGGAAAAAGATATTCCATGCAAATGGAAATCAAAAGAAAGCTGGAGTAGCAATTCTCATATCAGATAAAATAGACTTTAAAATAAAGAATGTTACAAGAGACAAGGAAGGACACTACATAATGATCAAGGGATCAAACCAAGAAGATATAACAATTATAAATATATATGCATCCAACATAGGAGCACCTCAATATATAAGGCAACTGCTAACAACTATAAAAGAGGAAATTGACAGTAACACAATAATAGTGGGAGACTTTAACACCTCACTTACACCAATGGACAGATCATCCAAACAGAAAATTAATAAGGAAACACAAGCTTTAAATGACACAATAGACCAGATAGATTTAATTGACATTTATAGGACATTCCATCCCAAAACAGCAGATTACACTTTCTTCTCAAGTGCGCACAGAACATTCTCCAGGATAGATCACGTCTTGGGTCACAAATCAAGCCTCAGAAAATTTAAGAAAATTGGAATCATATCAAAATATACGCTCTGGGGGCTTCCCTGGTGGCGCAGTGGTTGAGAGTCCGCCTGCCGATGCAAGGAACACGGGTTCGTGCCCCGGTCTGGGAAGATCCCACGTGCCGCGGAGCGGCTGGGCCCGTGAGCCGTGGCCGCTGAGCCTGCGCGTCCGGAGCCTGCGCTCCGCAATGGGGGAGGCAGCAACAGTGAGAGGCCCGTGTACCACAAAAAAAAAAAAAGATATACGCTCTGTTTTTGTCTTCTTAGTGGTTTCTTTAGACATTAAAAAAGCATCATGAATTTACCAAAATCCAATGTAGTTAATATCTTTACCCTCCTCTTGAACAACAAAAGGACCCTCGCTCTTGCTCTCACTCTCTCTCCCCTTTCTGGGGCTCCAATTACACTTACGTTAGATTGTTTGATATTATCTCACAGCTCTTGAGTTCTCTGTTTTGCTTGTTTGTTTTTTCTCACTCTTGTTTTCTTTGTGTTTTAGTTTAGGTAATTTCTATTGGTCTATGTTCACTGAATCACCCCTCAGCCATTTTCAGTCTACTGATGAGCCACGGAAGGAGTTTGTCATCTCTGATACTGTGATTTTTATTTCTAGGATTTCCACTAGACTCAATCTGAGTTTCCATCTCTTTGCTGAAATTCTTCCATCTGTTCTTGTGTGTTGTCCACCTTTTCCACTAGATTCTATAATATATTACTTTTAAGTATTTTAAAGTCCTCCTCTGATAGTCCCAACGTCTGGATCAGTGAGTGGGGAGATGTTCTCTTTGTCATGTTCCTGGCTGAGTCTTAGGCTGGACCTGTGTGCCTGGGCCTCAGAGGTGGGGCTTTCTCAGCATTCCTGCCCCTCCTCCCCATGGAAGCCAGTCTCTGCCTTATATTTCTGGTGAGGCTTGCACTGGATAGGATTTCCTGCCCTCCTCCAGCAGGAGGGGACCTCTAGCAGTGGTATTAGTTCAGGCTTCTGGGCCTGGGACAGTTTTCTGCCCTGTATCAGGGTAGAGGGAATTTTCTTTTATCCTCCTTTCATCAGCAGTGGGATCTTGCCTGTGCCCCTAGGGACAAAAATGTTCCCTACCTTTGCCCAAGTAGCTTAAGGGTTTTGTTCCAGATGAGAGAAGGGTCTTGGCAGGGGGACAGTACTGTGTACCTTTCCTCTAGCACCTCTCCTGCACATCCTCACTCCCATAGCTGCCTCTTTATAATCTTATCTGTAGTTTATCTGACTTTTTCTTGTGAGGATGGGGCCACGACTCCTTCCAGCTTTCTACATCTTGGGCAGTAGTGAAACCTCCCTCCTGTATTCTTAAGAAAGTAAATAGGTTTAACTTCTTTTGCCAAGTCCCTCCTCCTCCGTGCTGCCCTCTGATCTGGTTCCTCTCTGCTTTCCCTCCAACTCTGTTCTCCATTCCCAAAGTAAAAGATTCTACCTGGCATTACAAGCCCCTCCTTACAGGTGAGGATGGGCAGAAACTGAAGGGAAAATGTAGTCTTTTTAGTGGGCAGGGTTTAGGACAAGCTCTTGAATACTCATATGTTAATCATTTTTGTCCTGTCACAGCTTTAAATAATAGTAGTAATTGGAATGGGACAGGGGTCACTACACAGGATCCCATCCTGCCAAAGAGAATCCTATGAGGGATCCTGCAGTTTTCCCCTTTATTTTCCCTATTGCTGGACAAGAGGCCAAGTTAATCCACATAATAAAGTACTGGGAGTGAGGTGAGGGAAATGAGAAAGCTGAATAGTTTGGGGTTGGAGAAGTTTTCAGGGCCTTTGAGGTGAGAGCAGCCAAACTAAGCAGAGGATAGAAGTGGACAGGAGAAGAAAATGGATTCTGAGAGCATTGCATGGAGTGTTTTTAGATTCATTTTTCTTTTCAACGGAATCAAGTAAAGAATGGATTATTCTACCAAGATGGCAGCCACTATGAAGAAGGTGGCTGCAGAAGATGTCAATGTTACTTTTTTTTTTTTTTTCTTTTTTTTCTTTTTTTTTTTTTCGGTATGCGGGCCTCTCACTGTTGTGGCCTCTCCCGTTGCGGAGCACAGGCTCCGGACGCGCAGGCTCAGCGGCCATGGCTCACGGACCCAGCCACTCCACGGCATGTGGGATCTTCACGGACCGGGGCTCGAACCCATGTCCCCTGCATCGGCAGGCGGATTCTCAACCACTGCGCCACCAGGGAAGCCCAATGTTACTTTTGAAGACAAACAAAAGACACATTTGCACAGAATACAAGTAGAATCCCAGAACTGAAGGAAGAAATAGAAGTAAAAAAGAAACAACTTCGAAATCTGGAAGATGCTTGTGGGGACATCATGCTTGCAGGTGATGACTGCTTAATGATATCAAAATGATTTAAAATTGGCGATGTTTTCATTAACCATTCTCAACAATGAGCACAAGAAATGTTAGAAGAAGCAAAGAAAAATTTACAAGAAGAAATTGATGCCTTAGAATCCAGACTGCAATCAATTCAGTGAGTGTTAGATTCAAAAGTTGTTCTATGCAAAATTTGGGAGCAACATAACACTTGAAGCTGATGAAAGTCGAACATCTTATAAGACCTTAAAAATTTGTTTAATAAACTTGAATAATTCTTTTGTTATCATAAAATATTGACTATATTCCCTGAGTTGTACAATATATCCTTGTAGCTTATTTTACACATAATAGTTTAAACTTCTTAATCCCCTCCCCTCTTCCCTCTCGCCACTGGTAACCACTAGTTTGTCCTCTATATTAAACTTGAATAATGTTTAAAATGACTTTTTTTTTAAAAAAGAAGGATAAATTATTCTGTTGGCTTTATCTGTTTAGGTGCACTTCCTAAATGCAATTCCAGTCTGAGACTGAACCCTGAGTGTCTCTGGCTTCATTCAGAAGGGCTTCACTGCAAGCTTGCTGTGGATGTACCAGGCTGTGTTAAGGACTTTAAGGATGAAGAAACTGAGGGTCAGAGGTGGTGGGAGCCTCACCCCTAGTCACACAGCTAAGAAATGTCAGAGCTTGGACACAAATCCACCTAGGTCTGGCTTTCTAGCCTGAGGTCTTTCAGTCTTGCAGCTGAGATGGCTCTCCTTTGATCAGCCACTGACCCCTAGCCTCATTCCTGCCCCCTCACACTTCCTGCCTCCGCACTCCCCCACCCCAGCCGCTCCGCTCTGTCCGTCCTCCGTAGGGCCGGGTGTTGCCTCAGGGCCCGGCTGAGCCTGCACCCTATCCAGCTCCTGCCATATCAGCCTCTAGAGACATCTCCCCCTGCCCCCATCAGTGAGAAGGAGAGAAAGTTCTTTGCTTCCTGACACTCCCCAGACAGCCGGGCCCCAGGGCTTGCAGCCAAGTGGAACCCCTCCGGGTGCCCCCAGCCTGGGCTCCGGGTGCGCTCCCTGTCACAGCCCAGGAATGTGGGCATCCAAGCATCAGCAGCAGACACTCTGGCTGTCAGCCGAGCCAGGGCTCCTGATAACTGACAGGAGCTGAAAGAACCATTAGAGAGGAAGGCTGGCTCGAGGGGCATGTTTCAGGGTCGCCTGGGCTAGGCAGGGTGCAAGGCAGCCAGGACTGGCAGACTCGGAGAAGCCACTGCCTACTGGGCCTCGGTCTCCCCATCTGTAGAACAGGGATGGTATTTCTTGACCTGCCTGCCTCACCAGGCAGCTGTGAGAAAATGAATATGGTTGTTTGCACTACCCGGTTGAATTGCCTACTCCAGCCCATCTCAGAGAACCACAGGGGAAACTGAGGCCCCAAGAGCACAGATTACACCTTGAGCTGTTAACAGAGCCTGGATCAGACTCCAGGTCCCTGTCTTCCCAACCAGGGCTCTTCTACCCCAGTTTCAGTCCTTTCTGTCCTGAACACACTCAGGTAGGAAGGAAAGCTTCCTGCATGGGAGGCCAGGATGAGGCAGAACTAGTCCAAGGACCTGGGATGAGGCCAGGAGTGCTGGGCTCTGGGCTTAGGCTGTCACTGACTTGCTGTGGGAAACTGGGAGAGGATTTCTCCTCTCAAAGCCATTCTTTTTTTAAAAAAAATAAATTTAGTTGGTTAGTTAGTTAGTTTTGGCTACATTGGGTCTTAGTTGCTGTGCTCGGGCTTTCTCTAGTTTCGGTCAGCGGGGGCTACTCTTTGTTGCGGTCTGCAGTCTTCTCATTGCGGTGGCTTCTTTTGTTGCGGAGCATGGGCTCTAGGCGTGCCAGCTTCAGTAGTTGTGGCACGTGGGTTCAGTAGTTGTGGCTAGCGGGCTCTAGAACGCAGGCTCCGTAGTTGTGGCACACGGGCTTAGTTGCTCCACGGCATGTGGGATCTTCCCGGAACAGGGCTCAAACCCGTGTCCCCTGCACTGGCAGGTGGAATCTTAACCACTGCACCACCAGGGAAGTCCCAAGGCCATTCGTTAGTGTAAAATGGGGTCATCACCAAGAACAGTGCTTCTTAGACTTTCATGTGCTTGTGAATCACTGGGATCTTGCTAACAGGCAGATTCTGATTCAGCAGGTCGGGGGCGGGGCCTGAGAGACTGCGTTTCTAACAAGTTTCCAGAATCTGCTGATGCTGCTGGCCCTTGGACCACCTTTTAAGAACAAGAGGCTGGAGGAGCCCTAATGGCTTCCGGCTCTGGCCTTCGGTAAGTGGCTGGAGCTTCAAGATGCCTCATTCCCTTCACCCCAGCACCCCGACCCCGGGCTGTCCAGAGGTTTCTGAAACTCCTCCTGGGGAGCGCTTCCTCCCTTCTCTGGGACTCTCCTCTCCACCCGCTCCTGCTTCACCTTCAGGATCAAGAAGTCTCAATTTGCTCCTCCCTCCCACTGGGCCTTGCCTCAGGAAGACCCTCCTCCAGCCTTTCATAGGAGACAGAGCCCCGTCTCTGCTGAGGATGTGAGGAGCTTGTTGCACAGCTTCCCAGCTCTAAGGCGAAGGCCGGGAAGCATTAGCGAGCAGGGCTCCTGGGAGCCTCGTGTCCCGGGGCCTGGCTCCTGCCGCGGGTGTGGGCCCACCTGGGCTTTCCTGCCCCCATGCCCGCCCAACAGCAGCAGCTGCTGGAGTGAGATTTATGTGATGCCATTGGGGTTTTGTTAAAAAAAAACAAAAAAACAAAACAGAGGGTGTGTGTTCAGAAGGAAGGAAGAAACCCAACATTTATTAAGGTCCTATTGTGTGTCAGGCATATTTGCAAACATCTCTTCCTCCCAACCCTTGGCCCTGAAAGGCACACTTGCCTGAAGGTCATGGTGAGGATGAAAGAAGGTGAAGCTTGTGAAACTCCTGGGTGACTTGTCAGCAGTTTGAAGAGTGGATAGAGGCCAGCCTGGTTTCAGAGCACAAAGAAAGAGGAGGCTGGGGCCGGCGGAGGAGGGGTGTCCAGCCTCGGTGTGGCCTGCAGACCTTGGATGGAGGGGGACTTTTTTCTATGAACAGTGGGAGCTGGTAAGAATTAGGCAAATCTGGGACCAGATCAGATTGGCTCTCCAGAAGTATAGTGTGGTCACTGAGTGGAGATGCGTGGAAGGGGCACAGCTAAATGTGTGGAGGTCAGAGGAGGTCCGAGGAGCCTCCAGTAAGCTCCCTTCTACTTCTGGGATCTTGAGCTGGACAGGCCACGCGGCAGTCCTTTTGGTCTACCCCCTAAATATTTCTATGGCACGTTTGTACCCACAGTCTGAGTTCCCCTGTCAAAATCCCCAGGAGGGGGCAGTACAGGTCTCAGTCTCCCCTTTGGGAGATTAGGTGAAAGGAGTACCAAAGGCTTCCCCAAGACCACCATGGTATGAGTCACTGGGCAGGAATTGGAACCCAGGCTCCCATAAGCTGTGTTGCTGCCAGGAGTCTGGGGCTTGGGAGGGAGAGAGGCCGGAAGGCCGGGGCCCAGCCCGGGTCAGCCAGCGTCCATCACCAGGAGCATCACCAGGCTGGCCCGGCTCAAAATAGCTCTCCAGACGCAAGGAAATATTTTATCCTACTCTGTTTTCCCACCAAAAAAAATAAACATTCCCAGATCTCAATGGGGCCAGACTCCAAAGAGGGGGAAAGGGAACGAGAACAGGCCTGGCCGCCCACTGAGAAGTCGCGTTTCTCTCCTTTTAGCTCCTTTCTTAAGGGTCAAGACTTTGCTTCGTGACATGAGTGTAGAGACTCCCACAACTTTCCCAGCGGTGACTAGCTTTCTCTTGGTGTCAGACTGCCCTTTCCCAGGGGTCACTCACCCCAGACATGGTGACACTACTGGATGGCTGCAGAGACCATGCTAGGGGGGTTCAAGTATATGACATGACTCTGCCTTCGATGGCTTACAAGCCACTGGGTGGCATGGCGGGGCTTCCTCTCTCCTTGAGGAGTTCTTGGAACCTGGGGGAGAGAGCACTGATATTTACTGAGAGTCAACCGTGGGTCTGGTACATAGCAGGAACTCCCACAAACGTGATCCCATTTGACCCTCACGACAAGCCTTTGAGGGGTATATTGTCACTTCCCATTTTACAGATGAAGAAACTGAGGCTCAGAATGGGCATGACCAGTTCAAGGTTTCACGACCAGCAAATGGTAGACCTAGGACTGAATTGTACATTACGTGGCTCTAAGACCATTCTTTGCATAATGCTGGCTCTGGTAGGGCCCACGGGGAGGCTGATGGGTGGATTGCATGAGCTTCGGACTCACTCGTGCACAGAGCTCTCCCTTTCTTCCTCTGGCTGTGGGAACCCCAGGCCCTGGGACACCAAGACCTGATCAGGAAGACAGAAATGAGGCTGGTATGGTTATGGGTTGAATTGTGTCCCCAGAGAAGATCTGTTGAAGTCGTAACCCTCATACCTGCCAATGTGACCTTATTTGGTAATAAGGTCTTAACAGATGTAAACAAGTTAAGATGAGGTAGTTAGGGTAGGCCCTAGTCCAATATGACTAGTGTCCCTGTAAGGAGAGGGAATACTGCTACATGAAGACGAAGGCAGAGGTTGGAGTTATGCTGCCATAAGCCAAGGAATGTCTGGGGCTACCAGAAGCTGTGAGAGGCAAGGAAGTCTCCTCCTCTGGAGGCTTTGGAGGGACCATGACTGCCAGCACCAAGATTTTATAGTTCTAGTCTCTGGAACTGTGAGACAATACATTTCTGTTGTTTTAAGCCATCCGGTTTGAGGTCCTTTGTTATGGCGGCCCTGGTAGACTCTCCCATAGCTGAGGTCTGCCTGGTGTCCCCCTTGGCCTCCTCAGGAAGCAGGCAGACTGGAACCTGTGGGAGAGCAGAGCTCAAGTCTCAGCTCTACGAGGGGAAGAACTCCCAGCCAGAGTGAGGCTTCAGGAGGGGCTGCTTCCAAGGAGTGAGGGCCACATCACAGGGTGTACATGTGAAGGAGTGGATGGACATTCTGTGCAGATATCTGTCTCTTTCTTATTGCTTTTTGGGAAGTCATAAATGTTTATATAGATATAAAAATAGAAAGATAGGTTGGCCTACTGATAAATTTGTTATGTATTTTGCAAATATGTTTCCTAGTTAGAGGCTTAGTCTTTTCATATTCTTTATGGTATATTTTAAAGAACAGAAAGTCTTAGTTTTAATGTTGTCAAATTTATCCACATGCATCTTTAACCCATCTAAAATTGATTTCTGTGTAGGGTGTGAGGTAGGGCACAAAACAAAACAGTTTTGTTTTTAAAATATAGATAAGCAACCGCTCAGCAACCTTTATTGCTCTGGAGTACTGTCTCTGTCTCTTATCTGCCTCTGCAGCAATACTTTACAGTCTTAATTGCTGGAGATTTAGGGTAAGTCTTAATATCTGGTAAAGCAAAACTTCCCCATCCACATCTTCTTCTTCTTCTGAAATGTCTTTGTTATATTTTAGGGTACTTTTCAAAGGTCATTTAAAAATTTCTTAGCCCCACCCATTTGTATTAAAGCTCTCTTAAAATAATACTAGTATCACTATTAATCTGAATGATTTACTTTAAAATTTGTATAACAGAGAAATTTATATAGCTATTTGTATAGTGAGGGTTTGAGAGTTTGGGATATATCCTTATAAAAATTTTTAAGTGTAGATACCAACATACATACAATGTATTTGTCTGCATTATGATGGAATCTTTCTTCATATACTATTCTGTCATTTGACTTTTTCACTTAGAAATATGTCAAGTATATTTTCATATATACTTGAATATACTTTATATATTTCATAAATATAGAACTGACAACCAGCTGAATCGGGCAGAGGAAGGCCTGTGGCTGCAGTTGCTGCAGCTACGATTCCCCAGCCGGGGACCTGAACCCAGCAGTCATCGTCAGAATGGTAGACAAAGAACAAAAAATAGAACGGCCCCATTTAAAAAAATGCCCACAGAGTACCCCATTTTCGAGAAGTACTCTAATCTAGTCAATCAATTCTTTGAGGTGCATTGATGTTTTCAACAGATCATTAAAAAAAATTCTACTTCACTAAACAAATTACCCTCCAAGAAGATTAGAGCCATTTACATTCTTACTAGCCCTGGGGCACATCAACTGTGGGATCACAGTCACCAGCACACGGCGTTTTCAAAAAGAGAACTAGACAGATACAGTAAACTGTGCTCCATCTAGACTCCCAACCCCAAGTTAATCTGAAGCAGACGCCAAACCTCATATAATTTCAACTGTAGATACTTCAGCAAGTCTTCCCAAAAGATAAACAGTTTCACACCTTAAAAATTAATGATTTTCTAATATAATCAAATATCTCATGTATCAAATTTTACTGGTTGTCTTTTTACATATGTATTATGCTTATGTACATATATAATATATAATATGTATATTCAATATATATATTCATGTATATGTATATTCTCTCTAAATATATATATTTGCTTGAACAAGGATCCAAAATAAGATCCAGACATTGCCTTTGATTCTGCCTCTTATACTTTTCTTTTTAATTTTGAAACAATCAGGAACAGAAAAGTGGCAAGTACGTTACAAAGAACTTTCCTTCCCGTGAACGTTTGCAGAGTGAGTTGTGGACCTGGTTTCCCATCACCCTCCGAGTCTGAATGTTTTCTACAAACAAAGACCATCTCCTCTGTAGCTACAGTACAACCATCAACACCAGGAGGCTAACGGAGTCATTGCTACCGTTTACTCCTCAGACCTCATTCAAGTGACCAGTTGCCCCAATAGTGTCTTGTATAGCCGAGGACCCAGCTCAGGCACACGCACTGTAGTTAGCTGTCATGTCTCTTTACTCTCCTTCAGTCTGGAAAAGTTCCTCAACTTTTGACTTTTAAGACTTTGACATTTTGGGAGTGATTTTCTAGATCTCCCTCAGTAGGAATTTGTCTGATGTTTCCTTACGATTATTCATCGTTAGCAGGAATAGCACGGAAGTGACACTGTGGTTTTCTCGTGGGGTCTTCAGATGGTGTGTGATTTTGACTGGTCCCTTTATTGATGAGGATTAAGGTGATGTCTGCCAGTCTTCTCCATGGTGAAGTTATTCCCTTCTCCTTTGTGATTTTATAGAGATACTTTGAAACTGTGCAAATGTCTCATTCCTCATCAACCTTTCAATTTATTCGTTTGTTTATATCAGTATGGACTTATGGTTTTCTGTTTTATTCAATGGGCTATAATTCTTACTATCAGTATTTAGTTTTGTGCTCAAATTATCCCTAACTTGACCAGTCCCTTCAAGCTGGGTTGTGTATCCTTTTGAAAAGTCCCCGTCATTCTTGAATACTTCCGTGCTTTCTGGCACAACAAGATCTTCCAGGCACATCTTGTACTTTTCCTGTCCCTATCCTGTAATCAGGCATTTTCTAAGGAAATGCAAAACGGCGACATTCTAATTCTATTATTCTTTCTTTGTTTATTAGCTAGAATTCCTTTATTCTAAACAAAACTAAAAACTTCCTTTTCATCAGATACAGGAGTTCATTTCTTTGAGGTACAGTTTAAATAGCAAGTCAGGATAAATGAGTCTTTCCCTTTACTTGTCAGCTTTCATAATAATGAGTTCGTTTTCGGGCTTCCCTGGTGACGCAGTGGTTGAGAATCTGCCTGCCAATGAAGGGGACACGGGTTCGAGGCCTGGTCTGGGAAGATCCCACATGCCACGGGGCAACTGGGCCCTTGAGCCACAACTACTGAGCCCGCGCGTCTGGAGCCTGTGCTCCGCAGCAAGCGAGGCCGCGACAGAGGCCCGTGCCCTGCGATGAAGAGTGGCCCCCGCTCGCCGCAACTAGGGAAAGCCCTCGCACAGAAACGAAGACCCAACACAGCCAAAAATAAATAAATAAAAATAAATAAATTTTTTTAAAAGCCTTTAAAAAACAATGAGTTCGTTTTCTAGCATCCTCCAAAGGTGATCAGTAAGATTTTTTTTCTTCCAGTTTTATTGACATACAGTTCTTCTGAGGTTTAAGGTATATAGCATAATGTTTTGATTTACATATAGCATGAAGTGATTATCACCATAAGTTTAGTGAATAGTCGTCATCTCATATAGAAAACTAATTAAAGAAATAGAAAAAAAAATTTTTTTCTTGTGATGAAAACTCTTAAGATTTACTCTAGGGAATTCCCTGGTGGTCCAGTGGTTAGAACTTGGCACTTTCACTGCCAGGGTCTGGACTTGATCCCTGGTTGGGAAACTAAGATACCACAAGCCTCGGGGTGAGGCCAAAAAAAAGATTTACTGTAACAACTTTCACATATAACAGAGAGAAGTGTTAATTGTATTTATTGTGTTGTACATTACATCCCTAGTATTATTTATCCCGTAACTGGAAGTTTGTACGTTTTGACTGCTTTCATCCAACTCCTTCTCCCCCATCCCCCACTTCTGGTTACCACAAATTTGATCTCTTTTTCTATGAGTTTGTTTGTTTGGTTTTGAAGTATAACTGACCTACAACACTATGTTAGTTCCTGTTACACAACCTAGTGATTCAATATTTCTATACATTTCAAACTGATCACCATGTTAAGTCTAGTTATGATAAGTACAAGTATTATTATGGATTCACTGATCTTTATGTATTTCAATAGATGTGTCATTACTATGAGGTTCAGATGACCCCATATTTGGTCAGTGGGAGCCTGTCTTGGACCTTTATTTTTCTGTATGCATCTAATCATGAGGAAACAGGAGAAAATACAAGCAAATTGAGTTCTTTCCCATGAAAAAGTTTACTGGGAATTTTGATTGGGATTGCATTGAATCTACAGGTCAATTTGGAGAGAACTGACATCTTCAAGATAGCGAGGCTTTTTATTTATGAATGTGGTGTACACCTCTGTTTATTTAAGTCTCCTCTAATGTCTTTCAATGAAGTTTTATTAAGTCTTACACAATTTTTGTTAGATTTATTCCAAGGTATTGCATATTTTCATTGTGAGTACAAGTCATATCCTTTTTAAAGTGTATTTTCTAACTGAGAAAATGAAAAAATGGTAGTATATAAAAATGCAATTTACTTTTGTATATTGATTTTACATCAGACAAATTGCTAAACTCTCTTATTAAGTCTAATAATTTGACTTTAGATTATTTTGCTTTTCTAGGTAGAAAATCATATTAAATCATAACACAGTTTTGTTTCTTCCTTTTTGATCCTTATAATTTTATTTGTCTTTTGTCTTATTGTGTTTTCTGGAACTTTTAGTGTAATGTTGAATAGAAACGGCAATAAGTACTCTTTTTTATCTTATTCCTGTTTTTAAAAGAAATACTTCTAACGTTTCAGAATTTAGTAAAATGTTTTCTGTAGGTTTTTTGGGTAGATATCAGGTTTAGAAAGTTTATGTTACTAATTGCTAAGAGTTTTATTTTAACCGTGAATGGATGTTGACTTTTATAAATGTTTTCTGTATATTTAATTTATTGATATAATTCTAATTTTTCCTTTAATCTGTTAATAAAAGCAATTCATTTATAGATTGTTCTAATGTTGAACACTGTGGTCAGAGAACACGGCTTATGTGATTCTTTGGAATTTATTGATACTTGTTTTATAGCCCAGTCTATTATCAGTAGGCAAAGGTGGTCTATATGTGCTTTAAAATTGGGTTTATTGTCCACTCATTGGATGCAGGATTCTAAGTGCAAGCATTAGGCCACTAAAGTCTTACTGATGATTTTTTTTACATGATCTAACAAATCCTAATAGATCTCCTACTATATATGTCTTTTTTGAAGCTATGTTTTTATGTGTGTATGAATTAAAGAGTTTTATATCTTCCTGGTTAATTGAAGCTTCAATCATTTTTTGATGGCCCACTTTATCTCTCGTAATGTTTCTGTCTTGAAGTTTGTTTACTCAGATATTAATGTGGCTACACCAGATATCTTTTAGTTAATACTTGTCTCATCCATCCTTTGAATTGTCTGTGTTCTTACAGCTATTTTTTTTTAACTTACTTTAACAATCTTCATCTTGCTGTTGTGATGACTGATGTATTCAACTTATTTCTACTGTATAGCACATAGTAGGTGCTCAGGAAACCAGCCATTGTCAACCTCAGGTCTCTCGTGGCCTGCTGGGGGTAGGGGACTGGGAAGGGAAATGAGGTCTCTTCTCACTATTACCCCTCAGTCTGGGGGGCCTACAGGACATGGTTTTTCCTGAGAAAAGCATGGCGTTTCCAGAAAGACTTGGCTGAGAAAGCCCCACTAGTCTGAGGCCACATAACTGTTTCCTAGAAACTAGATGTGAGTGAAACTCGGCTGGTGCCCGAGTCACAGCATACATTTCCTGTTTTTCATCCACAAGCTAATAAAGTTATTTCCTTCGCATGCTGCTGAGCAGGAAGGCCCCACTGCCTCAAGGCTGGAGGCCGGCCCTTATCCACCACGCTCCAGGCGGAGGGAGGAAGTGGCCTGGTCTCCCCTGGGGGAGGGGCTTCCTCCTAGGCAGGGTTGTCAACTCTTCTCCCCACGCTCGCTCGACCCCTCATCTGCAAGGGGCATCAAAGGCCGCTCTACCGCAACAATCCCCAAGGCTCTGCCCCTGGCCTGGAGCCTTCCGTGGGTCTCCTGACCACCTCTCTCGTCCTCTTTGAAGGCCCCCTGATGCCTGAACAGCACCTCAAATTCCACGTGTCCCATGCAGATATCTTGCCTTGTCCATGTTCTTCCTCATGTTCCCCAGCTCTATGGTGCTGTCACCATCCACTGGCTGCTTAATCTTAATTACGGGCATCACTGGGCCCCTCGCCCAATCCCTGTAGCGTGTCAGCCAGGTGATTTGGTCTAGGATCCCTGGCCCAGCCCAGGCTCCACGCACAGCAGTGTTGGGAGGGCTCTGGGAGCTCCCAGGGGCGGGCATGGGCTGGCTTCCTCTCTGTGCTCCAGAGTCCTGCACAGTGTGGCTGGGGAGACTGCTCAGGAAAGTTTGTTGAACAAATTAGTGAATGAATGAATGAATGGATGGATGGGCCCTCTGGAGTCTTCTCCAGGATCACACCCTGCCACCCCACCTCTTCTAATCATCCTCCCTAGTTGTGGTTTCGCCTCAGCCTCCTGCCCTTCCTCCGAACCTGCTCCAGGCCTGCATTTTCTCCCCCACAGGGGGAACCCAGCTGCAGACATTGTTCTGGTCGCTCCTCTGGGGCAGGGCCCTGGCTCTGGCTCTGGGGGTGGCATGGTCCCGCACAGACAGTGTGGGCTGTAGGCGCCACGGATATTGCACTGGGTCATTCCTCCTTTATTCACTCAAATGTTTATGGAGCCCAGAGTACATGCCATACACTCAGGAAATGGCATGGCAAGGACGGACCAAGTCCCTCCCCTTGAGATTCACTCCCCAGAGGGGGCAATTAAGGACCCAGCAGCACCCAGTCACTAGCGGTGTCCGTCTAGGTGGGCTGGGGCCTCTGCAGGTGTGCTTGGTTAGTACAGCCACACAGGAGGGCTGTGGGAAATTTGCGCAGGTCCAGGCCGAGGTGCACGGCTGAGTCCATCTCCCAGAATGAAGTGTGGGAGAAGGATGGAGGGCAGAGTGGCCTTCAGGGCCCAGGGTCCGCTGCAGGTGACCCAAACAGATGGAGAGTGAGAAGGCCAGGGTTTGGGAGTCAGGCAGCCCTGACACACTGAGGAAGTTGCTCTCTGAGCCCCAGTTTCCTTTTCTGTAGAATAGATGTTAATAATCCCCACCTCACTAGAGGATGAAATAAACGCACATCAGGGAAGGACCCCCGGCACATATGAGCAGCCAAGCTGGGGCCGGGTGGGGGGGTGCCCATAACCAGTCCTGGAACAGGGGACCGGAGCTAGAGCTGCTCAAAACCCCCTGCTGTCTTCTGCTCAGGGGGTCTCAAAGCTAAGACAGGGGATGCGGGTTAGGGTGAGGGGCAGAGGAGGGCAGGAAGATTCAGTTTAGAGTTGGGCAATGTACGTGCATGAGTACAATGCTCACAAGCCTCAGGTGAAGCGGGTCTCGCCCTGAGGAAATTGAGGCTCGGCGTGGAAATGACCTGCCACAGGTGAGGGGCAGAGCTGGGCTCAAATCTAGGTTTGCAGGCCCCTATGCTCAGGCTCCTTGTCTTGCCCTGAGGTTGGGGACCTCACCCCAGGCCTCATCTCCTTTCTCGGAGTCCTGGCCATGGGGCCAACTGAATGGTCCTCCCTGGCCTGGCTGTGTACCGCTGCATTTTTTTTTTTTTTTTTTGCGGTATGCGGGCCTCTCACTGTTGTGGCCTCTCCCGTTGCCGAGCACAGGCTCCGGACGCGCAGGCTCAGCGGCCATGGCTCACGGGCCCAGTTGCTCCGCGGCATGTGGGATCTTCCCGGACCAGGGCACGAACCCGTGTCTCCTGCATCGGCAGGCGGATTCTCAACCACTGCGCCACCAGGGAAGCCCCCGCTGCATTTTTGAACATCTTATTTACCCTGGTGGGTTCATCTTTTGTTCCCAGCCCAGCCCGGAGGCCTGCAGATGCATGGTAGTCCCCAGCCTGCCCCTGGCTGGGCTGCTCTATGTCCTGGATTGGCCTCTGTGCTGAGCTCTTGGAGGGCTGGGCCTCATCTCTGTGTCACCAGCACCCAGCCAGGGCCCTGGCATGGAGTGGAAACCAGGAAAAGATTTGCTGAAGAGGGAGGTAGAGCACAGCCTGGGTTACCAGAGTGTCCTGAGTGGCTGAAATTTCCCCACCCTGCAGAAGGGAAAGGACCCCAAGTGTGGTGCCCCATGGACCCAGGTACAAACACCACCTTGGCCATTTTTTTTCAAATTGCAGTAAAATGTACATAATATAGAATTCACCATTTTAACCCTTTTTAGCCACAATTCAGAGGCATTAAGTACATCCACTGTTGTGCCACCATCACCACCCTCCCTCTCCAGGACTTTTCAATCATCCTAAACTCTGGGCTGTTTTTTTCTTTTTCTTGGCCATGTGCCCCCAGGAGCATAAGTGCTCTGCCTCTGAGCTTCAGCTGCTCATTCACACACCAGGAAGCACGCTGTGTCTCACTGTTTGCTGTGAGAGTAAAGGAGGTGGGTGTGGGCCACGCTTCCTGGGTCAAGTGGGGTGCACCCAGGAATGGCTGGTATTGTTCCCACATTGGCACAGGCCAGCCCCTCAAGGACACTTCCTAAATGGCTAGGTTGCATGTAATGATTACGATAATTATGGTACAACCATGGCAATGAGGCATGAAGGAGAGGACGCCAGCCAACAGGGAGCCGGGAAACTGGACCCTGAAAATTCTCTGCCGTTGACTAGCTGTGGCCTTGGCCACGTCCCTGCCCCTCCTGGACTCTGCTTTCTGCTTGTACAAAAGGAGTGCATAGTGGGGCACTTTCTCTCGTGATACCGAAAGCCCCTTCTTCTCTGTTATCAACCTCTGGCCTCCCCTCAGTTGGACCAGGAGTCTGGGTGAGCAGTTCCCTGTGTGCGGAGGGGGAAGCCAGTGCTTCCCAAGGTCCTCTGCTCCCTGAGTATCTTGTGTGCTTGTCCACCAGGCCACAGGCCCCTCGAGGACAGAGGTCCTAGCTTTCTCTCATCCATGCTTCAGTGCATCCATTCACTCCTGTGCTTAATGAACCTTTGTCTGTACCGGGCCCTGTGCTGGGCTGTCTGTGTGGAACCGGGTCCTCCTTCCGCAGGCTCCCAGGCTGGTGGGAGGTCAGAGCCAGGCCCAGACAGAGTGGTACAGTGCTGGGCCTGCAGGGACAGGATGGTATTCCCGGGGCCCTGTGCCCGGCAGAGGGTAGGGCGGGAGTGGCCTGCGGTATAGACATGCTGGGACAAGTGCCCGCCTCCTACAAGCTCTGTCTCCTCATCTGCAAAGCAGCCGCCCCAGAAGGTTTTTGTGGCGAGCCAAGGAGGGGAGTGCATGTGGAAAGAAGAGCACAGCTGCTCAGTGAACAGGGTCTTGTGTAAACAGAGACCATGGTGGGGCGGACCTGCCGGGAAATGCTGCTCCTATGTCCGTCTGTTCGTCCCTCAGCCAAACCCTCCCAGCACCTGTTGGAACAGTGTGTGGCAGACGTCACACAAAATGGGCTGTCGCTTCTGTGTGGTACTTCTTGAGAACCTATAGAGATGCTTATCTCCACGGAGCTGGGGTTCTCAGAAGGGACCTGCTGTTGGTGAGCATAAGCCTTCGGTCCAGGACACAGAAGCACAAGCCCCAGGCCCCTCCCTCTAGGTCCTCAGTCTTGTGGGAAAAGCCAGGTGTGAAACCACAAGCGACCTGCTCCTCGCAGGGTGGACGGTGGGACCCCAGGCCCATGTCCCCAGTGGGGGTGGGGCGGTGCTGAACAGAGAGGTGGACTCAACTCGTGGACAGAGGATAGGACTGAAACTAAGGTAAAGGACTGTTTTGGCCAGTTCTGATGTTTCTTCTCACAATAGCACCACCACCACCACACACACACACACACACACACACACACACACACGATTTAGTTATTATATCTACAATCCCCATTTTACAGATGTGAAAGCTGAGGCTTAGAAAAGCTTTCCACTTGTGAAAGATGGCACTGCCGGTAGGTGATGAGGCTGGGATTTGAATGCCACACCACGCCCTGTTGCCTCACACAGTCTTTCTCTCTCCCCTTCTGGGGGTCTGCCCTCCCCTCCTCCCCTTTCGCCATCCCCTGCTCTGACCTCTTCCAGGTTTCACCTTAAAATCACAAGGCCCGGAAGGCTCCATCTCCTTTCCTGTCACAGGCCTCCCAATAGGGACTTCCTGGGGGCAGTGGGCGGGAAAGCGGTAACTTTGTAATTCCCAGTTCTCCCACAGCCAAGGCCTGGCTCACAGGCCCAGGTACACAGGCTCCACCCTGGGGTGTGGGCCGGAACAAAGCCTCTTTGTTCCATTGTCTGCCTCCACTGGCCCTGCCTGAGCAGCCCAGGTTTGGGGAGGGCCCTGGCAGCTATGCCAACAAAACGTGGGTTTGTTGATGAGGCAGTGGGGCCCATGGATCCACAGGTTTAGTACACATCCCACCTGCCTGTCAGCATCACCTGGGAGCTTATAAAAAATCCCCAAGCCAGGACCCCACCCCAGACCAGTTACACCAGAATCTCCGGATGTGGCCTAGGCATCGACATTTTATGAAAACTCCTTATGGGAGTCCATGTACAGCCAGGACTGTCTCAGTGGGCTGTAATGTGGTCCTCATGGTCAGGCAGGGGCGCTTAGCCTGAACAGTAATTTGCATTGAGCTTCAAACCTCTCCTCCAACAAGTTTATATTATTATTATCTCATGTTACAGGTTGAATTTTGTCCCCCTCCACCGCCCCCCGCCCCCAAATTCATATGAAGTCTTAACCTCCAGACTCTCAGAATATAACCTTATTTGGAGACACAGCCTTTACAGAGATAGACAAGGTAAAATGAGGTCATTAGGGTGGGCCCTAATCCAGTATGACTGGTGTCCTTATATAAAGGGGAAATTTGGAAATAGAGCTGCACAGGGAAAACGCCGTGTGAGGGTGAAGGCAGAGATCAGGGCCAGCAAACCACCAGAAGCTGGGGGAGAGGCAAGGAGCAGATTCTCCCTCACAGCCCTCAAAAGGAACCAATCCTGCCGACACCTTGATCTTGGACTTCTAGCCTCCAGAACTGTGAGAGAATACACATATGTTGTTTAAGCCACTCAGTTTCTGGCACTTTGGTACAGCAGCCCCAGCAAACTAAACCATCTCTTTTTTACAGATGAGCAAAACCAAGATTACAAAGTGACTTTCCGGAGGTTACCTGGGTGCGGTGGACCTTGTTGACTGGTACTTATTTCTCTGCATCTCTTAAATGCTGATCTCCAGCACACCCCAGTCCTGAGCCCTCAGCCCTTCAGTTCATCCATTCATGCATCTTTGAGGCACGCAATGTTCTAAGCAGAGGGTCCCAGCAGAGAGACAAACAAATATACAAACAAACACACAAACAAACAGAGACAACCCCCTCTCTACCTCCACCCACCATGGGGAACAGACAGTAAACAAGGTAAGTGAAATATAAGTTGACAGTATGTTGCATGGTCTAAGGGCTATGGGGGAAAATGAGGCAGCGAAGGGGCATAGGAGGTGTGGAGGGGGGCGGTTTGAACAGGTCCTTGGGGAAGGCTCACCGGGAAGGTGACACTCCTGGCACCATTGCACCCACCCAGGCTGCAGCCCCCTCCAGAGAGATGCCTCCCAGATCCTGCCCAGTTCATGCTCCCTACTGGGTATCTCCCCTGCAACTCATGCTGCCCAACCCAAGCTCAGCTTCCCTACCTTGTGCACATCCCAGCAAAGGGCACCAACATTCACACTCAGCCGCTCAAAGCAGAAACCTCGAAGCCAACTACGTCTCCCCACCCTCTTGCCCCCTCACCCCATCTGATCCTGGGAGCCGGAGGTACTCCCTCCACAGGTGCTGAAGTCACTGGCTCAGCTCCCCTTCAGCTTGGGCAGAACACCCCAGCTTGGGGAGGAGGGAAGTTGCTGCTAATGATGGACCCAGCGCCAGTCTAATCACCCGTGCAGACACTGTCCACCACCATTGGTGGCTTCAACCTCAGAGCCCACGGTTGGGCCCTGAGCTCTGTAAATCTGCCTCCTCTTCTGTGCCCACCAAGTGCTGCAATCCTCTTGGCAGGGGGCGGGGTGGGGGCTTCCATGACTTGTCCAGTGAGAGCTAGCGGGAGGCTGAGGACGGACTCCCAAGACCAACATCCTGTAGCGATCAGGGAACCAAGTCCCTTCACTTCCTGGGTCTCGGTCTCCCCATCTATATAATGGGCACAAATCCCTGCAGAGTTAACCTCTCCGGTAATCTTGGCTGAACCAATGGATGTGAATAACATTGCTCTGAACAGTGTGTACCCATGAATAGGTCAGGGTGAGAAGAGGATGAGGTGGGAAGCTGTATGTACCGATGTGGACAAGCCAGAAGGTAGCATTTGTGGCCCTGGCAGGAGCAGAGTGATCTGGGCTAACCCAATCCTCACAAGATGCTCTCCCACCCTCAGTTTCCTCTCCAGGCCTCTCTCCTCCTACTACCATCTGCAGGAAAGGTGTGGCAAATACACCCCCTGCCTCTGGGGGACACACTGTGCAGAGGGCAGGTCTCTTTCCACACGTGAATAATAAGGTGGGGTAGGGTCAACTGATATCCTGGATCCTAGAATTTCCACGGACTTTGCAGGGATGCTGGAGGCTTGGTGGGACGTAAAAGGGACATGTTCCTCAAACTGCAACATTGGACCAAGTCTCCCTTTCTGAGGTCCAGGCCAGAGCAGCAGAGGTCCTGGGGGGTGGCAAGGAAGGGCAGAGGACCAGATTCCACGTTTGGGACCCATACAAGGCTTGAAGCGGGATGAATGCCCAGAAGACAGAAGCTATGTATCTGAGGTTAGGAGATAGTCAGTGGACTTTGGACCTTACGTGATTCTCTCACCATGTGCCTCTGCTGAATGGAGCTGCCCACCTAGTCCCCTATTCAGGTTGAATGGCACCCTTTGCTCTTCTGTGTTTGTGCCTATGTGTGCGCATGTGTGTAGGAGAGTGGGAAAAGAAGGAGAAAAGCCGCATCCTCGGTGGGTCCACCTGGCACCACCCATAGCAGCCTCTGACAGGGCAAGATGAAGGAGAAAAAGCTGTTGCTGCCCAGCTGTCTCTTGGTTTCCCCACTTCCATATGAAGGAAGGATGACTGAAGGGCTCTCCCTGGGTGTGCCTGTCCCTCACTTGGTGAGCCAGTGAGAAGATCAGTGAGTTCATCAGTTCTGGGGTGCGGAGTCTTCCTTTGCTCTTGTGTGTCCCTGGGGTGGGGTGGGCTCCAACAGCCTCTCAGTTCTGAGGGGTGATTAAATCCCTATCCTGCCGTGTGACCTTGTGCGAGTCACTTGACTTCTCTGAGCTGGCTTCCTCATCTAGCTCACGAGGCTAATTGTACAAACTCACAAGGTTGTTGAGAGGATCAAATGATATATAACCAGTACTTAGATTCTTATGGTTAGCTCTGGGCTTGCAGCCTGGCCAGCACCTGGCACCATCGTTGGCCCTCTTCACTCCTACGTGGAAAGCCAGCAACCTCAGATCATCCCTGGGCTCTATAACCATGCTCTCTACCTTTGTAGCCACTAGCCACCTGCAGCTGTTCAGCATTTGAAATGATATTTTGTCTGAATCAATCTGTGCTGTATTTTATTATTATTATTTTACACTAAATTTCAAAGACAATATGAAAGTGTAAATATATCATTAATGATTTTTACTTTTAATTAATTAATATTAACTACATGCTGAAATGACTAATAGTTTGGATATATTAGGTTAAATAAAATTTATTATTATTAATATTAAGTTCACTTGTTTCTTTTTACTTTCAAAATGTGGCTACTAGAGAAATTTAATTACATATGTAACTTGCGTTACATTGTATCCGGTGACGCTGCTCTACAACTTGGAAAGGCCATTTCCAGGGCATCTTCCTGGAGGCTCCCAGGAAAAGCAGCTTTTAGAATTCCCACTGAATTCCACTCAGCCTCAGCCACTGAAGAATGTCTGCTTCCCAGGCAGCCTCTGGGTTCCAGAACCCATTCAGGGTGGCCTCACTCACTTCTCCCCAATTCCCCACACGTCATGCAGCCTCCCAGGCAGCTTGGACCCTGCCAACGATCCAAATGTGGCAACAAAGTCTGCAGCCCCTTCCTCCAAACCCCAGCTGTCTAGCTGCCTAGAACCTCGACGCTGTGTGGGAATTTGCCCGGCATCACTTTCTCCCTCCCAGTAGCCCCCAGGGATGTGGCTTCTTTGCCCCAGGCCCTGAGTCAGCTCCAAGGAATCCCCTCTCCTTTCCAGAGGATGAGGGTGAGAGGCAGGCTGTGTGATGCTCAAGAATATGGACTCAGGAGTCAGAGAGATCTGGATGTGAATCGGGGCTCTGCCTCGCACCAACTGCATGGCTGGGCAAGTCCCCTCTTCTCTACACCTCAGTTTTCTCATTTATGAAATGGGCACAGTCATTGTACCTGCTTTATGGGGTTGTTGGGGATTAAATGACATTGTCAATGTGTGGCCCTAGCACAGCGCCTGGGTTATCCTAAGTGGTAGTTGTTCAAGGACAGGAAAGGTTTAAGTATGTGGCTTTTGGCCACAGCTTCACTCAGCCAGCCACGAAGAGGTAGCAGGGCCAGGGGTGGGAAGGAGGTAGTGGGACTGTAGTTCCTTTTAGACCTTGAGCTATAGGTAGCCTGACATAACAGCCCTGCTGACCCATTTTCAGATGAGGAAATCGAGGCTCACAGAGGTGAAGTGACTTGCCGAAGGATGGCACTTGGGGTTGTCACTGGGGCTGCCTGGCCCCAAGCCCATGCTCTCTCTCCTACACTGCGTCCCAAAGTCTGAGAACCGTGTGTGGTGCAAGTGGATTCAAGATAGTTTGAGAAGAAACTTGAGCTGATATGGCCCCTTTCCCATTGGGTCTTTTAAAAGTGTCCAAAATTCCCATCCTAAACCGGGTTCCCCTAAGGTAGACTAAGAGCCAAGAACTCAGGTACAGGTAGTTCCTTCAGGAGGTGATAGTTCATTTAGGAGGTGACGCCAGGGAACACAGTGAGGGACAGAGAAACAAGACCGGGGAGGGAGAGAGCCCAGGAAAGTGCATCTGATGAGCAGGTCACTGTTGTGGGCACCTGAGCTCAATCCCACCGGGTGCCTTTTGAGTGGGGGTATAGAACACACACCAGAATTTTCAAACGGGGAGCTGAAGGCTGGATGTTGATCCAGCTTCCACCCCTCACGATTGAGGGGGGGGGGTATGGAGTCTCTGGCATTTCCCTGCACAGGCTCCCTTGGCACTGGAGGAGGCCCTGGAGTAGAGAGAGCGGAGGGGAGAGGCTGAAGCTGGGCTGATATGGGCAGGGAGTGCACACAGCCAGAGCCCCATGCCTGGAAATTCCTCCTGAGAAAAACTTCCAAACTATACAACAATGTTCATGAAAGTTAAAAAAAAAAAAAAATAGAGAGATAGGGAGAGAGAGAGAGAGAGATGAATATTTAGAAATATATATTTTGATTTAGATAGATAAAGATATAGATATTTAGAAGTAACCTAAATGTCCAGCAAGAGGGGATTGGCTTAGTAAATTATGGTGCATTCACAAGATAGAATATTCTGCAGCCAAAACTGAAAACATGGTTGCAACATGGAAAAGCATTTGGGAAGGAATGTTACTTAAAAATGGTGCATTGGGCTTCCCTGGTGGCGCAGTGGTTGAGAGTCCGCCTGCCGATGCAGGGGACGTGGGTTCATGCCCCGGTCCAGGAAGATCCCACGTGCCGTGGAGCGGCTGGGCCCGTGAGCCATGGCCGCTGAGCCTGCGCGTCCAGAGCTTGTGCTCCGCAACGTGAGAGGCCACGACAGTGAGAGGCCCGCATAACGCAAAAAAAAAAAAAAAAAAAAAAAAAAATTGTGCATGCACGTCATAGCCACCATGGATGGTGGTGCATCAGTCAGGGCTCCATCAGGGAAGCAGAACCGGTAGGAGATACACATTATGAGACTTACTGCTAGGAACTGGCTTATAGCGTTTGGGGACTGGTTAGGCAACTTCGAAAGACTGCGTCTAGGCTTGCCTGAGGCCATGGAGACTACACGCACCCAGCAACATCAGGCTGATACCACTGTAGTCTGAGGCTGGATCCTTCCAGAGCCCCTACCTGTCCACCCCTTTCGCCTATCAGGAGATGTAAGGTGGCAGGGTGGGGACCACTTTCTCTCCTGTTTCTCGGCCTTGACCTCAGCATTCATCATCTCTGGGCTCAGTGCCTGACTGACATACCGCAGCCCTCTCCCCCTTACTGCCCAGGGCCTCTTGGAGCTGGGTGGGAAGGGCTGTGGTGGGACAGGGCCTGAACACATGGATCCCATCAGTGACCTCACTCTGACTGGCCATCGCCGGATTTTCCCTGGCCTGGCAGAGGGCTGGCTGAGGCTGCCCTCACCCCAGGTGTGGGATTTGTACAACCTCCAGCCCCCCAGGACAGATGAAGGCAAAGGAGCAAGTGAATCAGGCTACGATTGGCTGTGTTACCTTGGGCAAGTCCCTGTCCCCTCTCTGGAATCTCTGGCCACCCCTAACTCTAATGTGGGACATGTTTGATTATGCCAGTGTTAGCCTCTGTGCATCTTGGGGTCAGTGTCCAGAGCTGAACTCCTAAAGCAGGGCTGTGTAGACATGGGGCTCGGGCCACGTGGCATGAGCGACGGCCAGCGGGCCTGGGGTAGGGGCGTTTATGGCTGGAGTCTGATCTGCCCCTACTGGCCCCACCCCTTAACGCCTCAGTCCTGGGCTGAGCCCACCAGACCCAGGGATCCTGTAAGATCCACCTCTGAAGCATCAGTGCCCAGTCCAAACTTGGAGCACTCAGAGACAAGAAAGAGGAAGGAAGGAAGGGAGGGAGGGAGGGAAGACAAAGAGGAAGGGATGAAGGGAAGAAGGGAGAGAGGGAAGGAGGAAGGAAAAGATAGCGGGCTAAAGGAGAGGGACTGGCAGGGAGGATGAGTGAATGAAAGAACGAGTGACCGAGTGACCGCGTGGGTGTGAGGTGAGGCCGTGTGATGAGCAGTCCACCGCCTATGGAGCTCAGTTTTGCTGCGGGCTCAGTACACAGAGCTGGATGGGCAAGCCCAGCCCTTTCTACAGATGAAAAAATGGAGGCACAGGGAGGGAGGGAGAATGCAAGAGGTTGTGTGTTGAATAGTGACAGGGATGGGACCAGGGCTCATGTTCCAGGACTCTTCCCACCTCCTAAGACCACCCTCAGAGGAGAAGGGGTTTCCTAGAGCCAAGTGAGAAAGCGACTTTGGTGGCAGGCCCTGGGCCCAGAAGGGAGGCAGTGGGGTCCTTGGATGGGTTGTACAGGGTAGGGACCGGGCTCTGAGAGGCCAGCGGTCAAGAGCCGACCTCTCCCGGCGTGACCATGGCTGCCCTGGGACCAGGGGGCATGGGCACCACCTGGGCTTGGGGGCTCCGGCTGCTCAGAAATGCTCCTCTTTCAAACCGCCATCCTCACCAGCTCCCCTGTCCCGGCATTTTCTCAGCCTTGTTCTTTTGCCCCTTACTGCCATCTTTCTCCTCCCCCTCTACCCTCTTTTTCTCTCTTTCAGTCTCTCCTTCCTCTCTGTTGGTCTCTCCTTGGATGCTGGTCTCTCTGCTGTCTCTGCCTCTCTCTGAGGTCCATCTCTCGATGCCTTTGTCTCCCCTCTGGCTCTCTATCCCTGTCACAGCACCTGACTCTGTCTCCTGCTGTCACTTCCACCTCCTTCGGTCCCCGTCTGCTTTAATGCATTCCCTGTCTTGCCCTGCTCTGTCTTGGTGTCTTCCTCTGTCTCTCTCTGTCACCTCCAGTCTCTGATTTTCTCTCTGTCTCTGTCTCACGTTCCCCCTTTTCAAGTCACCAGAGGCCCTGCTGGCTGCTCTGGGCAGTGCCACGCCCTGCAACCCAGTCTTACCCACCTCTGGTATCAGTTACCATGACTGGAATGGAATCCTCCAGTGCCCCAGAAAGACCTACAGGCATCACATGGGGACCAGATGGCAACAGATTCCTCAAGAAACTAACTACTTTGGGTAAGGGATCAGGAGCCCCTGGGGAGGTCACACCAGCCCAAGAGCAAAGACCCAGAGTCCTGCAGCTGCTAAACTGCTTCTTCGAGGCATAGTGGGTGGTGCCAGGCGCCCAGGGCACAGACACCAGGAGCAGCCAAAGGCAGAGGAGCAGGAGCTAGCATGAGAAAGGGTGCATTTTATCATATGTAAATTATGTGTTAATTTGAAACCTGGAACAAAAAGGCAAATCAGGTCATGTCACTGCTCTGCACAAACTTGTCCAGTGGCTCCCAGCTTACTCTTTACAATGTTCCGTAAGGCCCAGTATTAGTGTCTTTCAAACTGTGGGCTATGACCTTTTTAGTAAGTTGGGAAATCAATTTAAGGATGGTGACCAGCATTATTTTCTTAGATGAAATAGAATAAAATAAAATATATGAGTGCATATATATAGTAAAGGTATATTTTATGAAATGTTTACTTCAGTGGTATTTTTGTATATGTGTGTTTATACTGGATTGCAATATAAAATTTATTTCTTACTGTGGGTTATAATCAACAAAAAATAAAAGACTGCTCAGCATGCTCTGTTCCCTAGCCCCTGTTATCCGCTTACTTTCTCTCTTCCCTTTCTCCCTTGCTCACTCTGCTGCAGCCTCGCTGACTTTCTCGTTGTTCCTGCATCACTCCTGGCACACTCCTGCCTCAGGGCCTTTGCACTGGCTCTTCTATCTGGAACATTCCTCCTCCAGAGTCCCCATGGCTCTCTCTCACTTCTTCCAGTTCTTAAATGTCAACTTCCAGAGAGAGGCCTTCCAGACCAGCCTGTAGTCCCCTTGCCTCATTTTATTTTCCCTCATAGCACTTATTTCCACTTACCCAGAATATTATATATTTATTTGTCTACTTCCCTCCACTAGAATGTCAGTTGCATAAAGGCAGGGACTGTGTCAGTTTTACTCTCTGTTGTACCCCAGTGCCTTGAATAGTGCTTGGCACACAGTAGACTTTTACTGAATAGATTCCATCGAATAATCACCCTCCTTGCCCTGTTGGGACATAGAGTCTGGTTTAGATGGCTCCTTACAGTTCTCTTTAAATGATGAAGTTCTTGGAAGCTGCCTTCATTCTCTACTGAAAGGAGAGTAGGCACATCTGAGAATTCATTGGGGTTCACCAACTTGGTGAGGCCTAAACATCCTCAGGACTTTTCTTTGCCGCACTGGAATCCCAGCGAGAACTGGCTCCCTCGCTAAGTTCCGGAGCAGCTCTGCTGGGATTTCCTATTGTCCCGCTAGGATCCCGGTGGTCTGC
Organism: Kogia breviceps; assembly: GCF_026419965.1. Taxonomy (NCBI): domain Eukaryota; kingdom Metazoa; phylum Chordata; class Mammalia; order Artiodactyla; family Physeteridae; genus Kogia; species Kogia breviceps. Next base: position 64,104,142 of record NC_081316.1, on the reverse strand, counting down.
ACAGAACCCCTCGGCCTGTGCCCTGCTGAAGTAAACAATGTGGAAATGCTGTGGTTGGGATGTTTCATTCCAGTTGACAAGACCTGTGGGCTGAGTGCTCCAGCTGAGACAAAACAGAGAAACCTGAACCAGATGGACGGGGAGAGGGAGGCCTCCTGGCGTGGGAGGCTGCCTTGCCACCCACCCCATCCCACTGGCAGCAGCCGGAGTAACCCCCTCGGGAGCCCACACCTGGCCTTGTGGCGGAGGGTGAGGAGTGGGGAGGAGGAGACCACACCTCCAGTAGCTCAAGAGTCAGAGCGAGTTCTCTCCACCAAACTTATCTGATTCCCCCAGGTGGTGAATCACAGGCTCAGAACGCTGGGAGGGCCCTAGAGATCACATAATACAACTTCAACGTTTCACAGGCGGGGAAACTGAGGGCCAGACAGAGGAGCCACAACCCCTAAAATCACACAACAAGCTGAGGCTAGAACCTGTATCTTCCAACCATCAGTCTGGGGGCTTTGAACCAAGCAGAAGTTACAGGCCGGGCAGGCTGTGGGGGAGGAGGGACAGAGAGCACTGAAGTGTAACCACTGCCCCTGAGCCCATCTGAAGGCACCGGGGGAAGCTCAAGGACGCAGGTGGCACTCGAACTGACTCTTCACAGACTAACTGGATTTCACCAGGTAACGAAGGCGTTCCTGGGGGTGGGGTTGGACCGGGTTAAGCTGGGTTTCAGAGCTGGGGACCCATGAGGAACAGCGTGTCTGGTGTCCAGGTTGGGTGTGTAGGGGTGGGGGGCAAGTGGTGGGAAGCGAGCTCAAGGCCTTGTCTTGGCTGTCAGCAGTTAGCCTTATGCCAAGGGGAAGAATTAGGGGCCGAGGACTTAGCACTCGGAAGAGATCAGGGAACACGGGAGTGTGCGACCTGGGTGTCCCCCGCCCCCAGTCCTCAGTTCTCTCTCCCCCCACTTGGCCCTGCCCTTCCTCCCCTCCCCAAGGCAGCACTGTCCCTACAGGTGGCCATCTCTCCTTGCCAAGTGCTGATGCTATTTTGGGATACGGAACCTGCCAGTTGCTTGGGGACTGGGCTTGGGGCCCCACCTCCTGCAGGGATGCTGAAGGTCTGGGAAGCAGGAGCAGGGCCTGGGAAAACAGGCCATCAAAGCTGCCTTGGTAATTCCCTCCGGCCATGGAGAAGAGAGGGCTGCAGGGTCACAGCACACAGCTAAATATAGGGACACTCGGAGGTGGAAGTGGTTCCTGCCAGCTGCAGGGGGCCATCCAGTTCCTTCTCCCAGAAACTGGGAGGAGGCCCTCGGGAACAAGGTTTATGAGACAGTTCTGAGTGCCCGGCTAAGGCACTTGGAGGACCTCAGTCTGGATCTGGTGTCAGATCCCCGTCTACGGCAGGGGTCATGGCATTGATTACCCCCAGTCTTCTTTGTTAATTCCAACCTTACCTATTGGGCCCCGACTCTGGGCTAGGACTTGTGCTCGAAGCTCAGGTTCAGAAGTCCCTGCTCTTAGGAATAGAAGCTTTCCTGGGGAGACAAACTTGTAAATGGCCAACGACCTGTGGGTAAATGGCATGCGGACTGAACCTCGAACATCATCGTCTACCCCACTAGAATGTGAGCTCCCAGAGGGAGGGATTTTTCTCTGTTTGGTTCACTGCTATATGCCCAGCAGCCCCGGGATCAGTGCCTGGCATATAGTATGTGCGCAATAAATATTTGTTGAATAACTGAATGAATGACCCTGCCCAGAGAATCAGAATGGGCTTTATGGAGGGGTGGCCTGTGGCTCTTGAATGAAGGATAGAATTTTGAGCCAGTCCACTGGGGATGGGCATATCAGGCAAAAAGCCTTGCAAAAAATATATGATGTGCTCAGGAGCATTGGATCTAGTTCTATGTGGGAGTCAAGGTGGGAGGAAAATTGGAATAGATCCCAAGAGGCTGTGAACATGGCCAAGGACTCTGTTGCGCAGCCCAGAGGTGTCCAAAATGGTGTCCACAAGGTGACCCATTCACATAGACAAAACATTTTAGAACTTTTATTTATATTTATTTTTACCTTTAAAAAAGAAGGAAGAAAAATTTAAGCTCTACTAACATTAACCATATAGAGTGACATTGGTGCCCTCACGTTGTCCACACCCTGTTAGGTCACATGTCCCATATCCCAAGTCTCCTGAGTAAAGTAGTGTGTGGTCCACCGTGCAGGCTTGGCTGACAATGGTGCCCCACCCCCTGTGATGCCTTCAGTTAACCTGTCACAGGATTCATCCAGGCACTTAATTTTATAAAGACAAAGTCTTTAAATCATAGAATCCTTACAAAACATCTTATTGACAAAGGCAGGGGCCATATACATCTTTTGTACCATACAGAAATTTGCTGGTTGTCTCAGAGCAAAGTCATTAAGAGTTACCGCCTTAAAGATGAGTTTTTTTTTTTTCTTTTACAAAAAGACAGACGATCCAAACGTGCTGGCTCTTTGACGACAAGGGTATGCTATCCAGCAGATGCTAAAACAAATAAATAGATAAGATGTTGTTTTAAGATTTAGAAAGTAACCATTTTTGGAAAGGAACTCACGCTACGGAGAGAGCACTTTGCAGACGGACATTTTGGAATGATTTTGTTGCTGAGCGTCGTCTGTCTGTTGCATCTACGCATTTAAAATATAATAGAATTTTATAACCTATTTTAAATCTTCTAAGTGAAGAGTTTCAGTAGGTTTTGAACTCATATGTCAAAAAAAAATTTTAAGTAACACCTTCTGTTTAGTTTCCAACAACAACTGATTGACATCGTTTAAACAAAATTGCAAAAAAAAAAAAAAAAAAAAACCCTCTGCACAGAATTTTTAAAAATCACACCTTGTGATTTGGTAAGCACAGCCAGGAACGCTTTTCTTCCACGTGGAGCTCCTGCTCTTTGTGAGGTATGTATATTTTTCAACTACAACAGGCATAACCAAGTGACAATATAAAGGGAGTTTAGTACCAGATTCTCCGTCAATGAGTGCATCACATCATTGAACCAAGATTTTAGTTAAAATAAACCACACTTATTTATTTATGTTTTTAATTGAAGTATAGTTGATTTACAATGTTGGGTTAATTTCTGCTGTACAGCAAAGTGACACAATTATGCATATATATTCTTTCCTATATTCTTTTCCATTATGGTTTGTCTCAGGACATTGAACATAGTTCCCTGTGCTGTACAGTTGTCCATCCATTCTATATGCAATAGTTTGCATCTACTACCCTCAAACTCCCAGTCCATTCCCCCCACCTCCTTTCCCCCTTGGCAACCACAAGTCTGTTCTCTATGAAAAATGAACCACACTTAAGCACAATTTTTAGTAAGAATATATTTAATCAGAGAAAGAAGCTTTTTTTAGACCATTAAAGAAAAAAGAAAACAAGACATAAAATGACTGATTTACTCTTTCATTCTTTTTTCAGTTTCTATTTTTTGGTATATATTTTATAACTTATCTAATATGTTTGTATGGTGGCATATGTATATAATTTACAAATAAATGCATACATGTCTTGGTTAGATTGCATGAACTTTGCTTTTACTGATGGGAGGGTGAGGTTCATCTGTGGCTGTGATGGGGAAGCTAGGGAGGAATTCTGGAGGTAAAGGCTGGATCCACTGAAGCCACTTTGGGAACGTGAGGCCTGGCGTCTAGACAGGAGGTTGGACTGTGATCTAGACTGGGTTCAGGAGGGAGCCTGAGCTGGGCCTGGGGCTGAAGTCCGGGGGGATGGGGAGAGGAGAACGCCTGTAGTAATAGATGAGAAGAGGGGGTGACAGAGCTCCAGAGGCACCCATGCTGCTGCCTGGTCCATGTGATGAGGTGACCATGTGGGATCCCTGCTGGAGAAATCAGAAGACCAAGGCCCTGGGAGAGATAGAGACTCCACTTCCTCGCTGCTCTCCCCACAGGCTGAGCCAGCCCCGAAGGCCCAGACAGGGCTTCCTCCTGCCTTGTCCTATACGGCCCAGCCGACCCAGGGAGGGCTGCACCGGAATTGCACATGCCAGCAGCGTGTGGGGTGGCCAGAGCTCCAGGTCCCAGGCTACCAGGTCTGGAGATCGCTCTGGCAACAGACTGTTGTGATGCTACACAGAACCAGGGGCCTGTTAGTCAGAGCCATGCAGGAAGGTCCCCTCTGGCCCTGAAAGGCCTGGCAGGCCAAATCTGGACACGCCTGGGAGTGGTCCAACAACCAACCATTGTCTGGCTTGGCTCTGGCTGCCAGGCCAGGGAAAGAGCAGCTGGTCAAAGGGGAGAGCTGGGTCTAGCAGGGACTGGGGTTCAAAAGTCAGTCTGTCTATTCACAGTCTGTGCTCAGATAGCAGGCAAATCAGGCCCTACCCTTGGTGTGGGGGGAAGGGTCCCTGTCTTCTGAGTGAGAAGGAATATCAGAGGTGTCACCAGCACAACTAGGATGCATCCTTCCAAATGCACCTCGCTCCCTGAAACGGTCCCCTTGGGAGGTCACTGTGCTTATGCCAGTGGTGAGGTTGGGATGCTCACATTTCAGGACCCCTCGTGGGATGGTTTCAGAGCCACAGGGGAGAGGCAGCTCATTTCAGACCTGGGCTGGTATATTCTAATCTAGCCTGGGTTACAGTCCCCTTTTCCCTGGACCTCAATCTCCCCATGGAACGCCCTCAGACTGCCCGGGAGACCTGCCCCCATCTCACCACTCAGAGCCTGCCTCCCTCATCTGGTCCCTGCAAGCCCCCACTGCATCCACACCAAGCCTGGCCCACCCCATCCGGGTCTCACTGCCATATTCCTGGCTCGCCTGCGGCACGTTGTTCCAATTCACTGCTCCTGCTGCGGGGAAAGCAGTGTGAGACCCTGGGCCCAGCAACACCCCTCTTCGCCCCTCCCAAGGCTGGGGGAACCCACTGGGTTACTGTCCCCAGGCAGGGGTCCTTTCCCTGCTGTGCCCAACCCCCCCGTCCCCACTGTGCACACACAGATGCCTTTGCGGGTACGCTTGGCCTCAGTGGAGCCACTTCCCTTCCCGAGTCTCAGTTTCCTTGTCTGTGCATGAAGGGCAATGAGAGTGACCTCACAGGGAGGAGGGCTGGTCAGACTGAGCTCCTACACTTCTGATCACATTTAAGGAATTGTTATTTTAATTATTAACGTGGGCGTCTCTTGTTGGCTTTTTGGGGCTGTTTGATGAATAATTCAGGCATGGGTCAGACCCCACTTCCCTTGACCCTTCTGTGGGTCGAGGGCCTGTGGGGGTGGAGCTTGGGAAGCCATGCCCTCCAGGAACCTGCCCCCAACGTGCGTGTCAGGAAGCTGTGTCACGAGCAGAGCAGACCTGAATCACTCGGCCCTCCCTGTCCCTGGGGAGCTCTGAGAATAGATCCAGGAGCCGTTCCCAGAAGCAGCCCAGAGCCCCAGTTAGAATCCTGCCTCTGAGGGTGCCTCGGAGCCAGTCACCTGAGCTCCCCTCAGCATCCTCACCCCCACCTTCCCCTGGCTCTTCCCTCTGTGAATCTTACCTCCCAGTTGCAACCATCTCTGTGGACCGTGTGGTTTCCCGCTGCCCTACTCTTGTGCAGGCTGTTCCCTCTACCTGGACTACCTTCTTTCTTCTGAGCCACCGCCTCCAAGAAGTCTGCCCAGGTTCCCCCGCCTGGAAGGGATCTTTTCCTCAGCGCCTTGTAGAGGCCACTTTAAAGGCCCGGATAGGAGCTCTAACTCAGCACTGCAGCAGGAGCAGGGGCTGGGCCCTTCACACGCAGCCTCTCATTTTCCTCTGTTTTACAAATGAAGAAGAAACGGAGGCTCCCAGAGGTTGAATAACTTGCCCCCGGATAACTTTCAGAGCTAGGCTCCAAAGCGGGGTGACACAGCAGCAGCTCCTGCACATGACCATTTCCACACCCTGCTTGTCTTCACTAGACAAATGCGCATAATGTCCCGAAGGAAACCTGAGTTTAAAAAATTAAAAATTAACTCAAATCAACTCTCCAGTTAACCAGTGACTCTCCCAGATTCATTCCTCCAAACTACTGGCATTATAAACCTCTTTTTCCGGTAGAGATATGGTTCCTAACACTAAACATTCTCAGCAAATTCAAAGATCTGGGAGGGATCTGAGAGTCAGTTGTCTCCTCCTTATGAGCCTGGGTCCGCCTCCTCACAGGGACTCTAGACACCTCCTTTGGGGCCCGGCTTCCCTAGCACCAAGGGCAGTAATATCAACATTCATGCTGGGCTAAGAGGTCTTTGCCTGATTTTATGCTCACAGCTACCCAGCTATGTGGCTACTGTTGTCCTCATGTCCTGGGGTCGAGGGAGACTGAGCCTCAGAGAGGTTGGAGGTAACCTGGACAGATCTGACTGGCCCTTAAGTTCACGTTGGTACCCTAACCAAGGTGGGACCTCCCCTCCCTATGTTTCCCAGGACAGCCCCTCCCACTGTGGCCAGGGGTCCTCTGCCTGGGGAAGCGTTCGGCCTCTTGCAAGAGGATCTGCCTTGGGGATCCACAGAGCTTGGCTAACCCCCAGCTTCTCCTGCTCTGGTCCTGCCCCTGTGGTCATGTGGAGGGTGGTACCCCCTTCGGGTATGGAAGAAAGAGTCCAGACTTGGAGTCAAGAGCCTGGGGTTCGAATCTTTGCTCTGCCACTTATTTGCTGTGCCATGACCTTGGATGAGTCACTCACTTCCCTAAGCCTCTGAGGGATTGTCTTCCAGGTGAAATGAGGGCATGGAGGTGACATGGGGAGGAGCATAGTGGGCCTCCCTAGAAGTGAGCTGGGTCTGAGATCAGGGCGGAGGGGCAGGCAGGAGGAAGCTTGGTCTAGGAGAGCAGGCCATCCCAGGTCTGGGTTGGGAAGCCAGGCAGGGAGGGAAGGGAGGTATGAGAGCGAGGACGTGCTTGTCCACAACGTCAGGGCTCATTGCTCCCCTCCGTGGGTAGAAGGCAGGAAGAGCTTTCTCCCTTGGAATGTGCCCCTCCACCTCCTGCATGCCGCAAGACACAGACCTCCAGCATTTGGGCCGAATTAAGAGCGTCAGACGTCAGCTGCCTCTGAATCACAGGCTGCTCGAGCCTGGGGAGAACATGAGATTGCATCTTCACACTGTCCGGCAGGCTCTGTGGGTCCTTGGGGGTGCCCAGGAGGAGGGGGCCTCTGGGCCTTACTCTGGCTTCTCTCACAGCAGCTCCCTTAACCTGAGTTATATATTGAGTTCCTCTTATTTCAAGTGAAGAGAGAGTTCTGTGTCCTCATAGAGGAAGGGAGTAAACCGCGAGAGTATCCAAGGGTCTGGCTTTTGAGTTCTGAAGTCACACAGCCAGACAGTGTGAGGGTGGGATTAGAACTGTGTCTGCCAGGTTCATTCACTCAAGCATGCATGCTTTCTTCCACTAATTAATTCAATAAGCTGGTATTGAAGCCCTTCCCTGTGCCCTCCCAGTGATGACCATGAGGATTTTGTGGAAGCCAGAATAGACAGGATTCCTGTCCTCAAGGAGTTTAAAGTCTAAGGAGATGACACTGATTAACAAGAGCTCATACATTCAACCTTATCACCACCTACCATGTACTTTACCCATATCAACTCTCATGACAACCCTATGACGTAAGTAAATCCCCTATTTACAGATGATGAAATTGAGGTACAGGAGGTGAAACAATATACTAAGCTGCCAGGAAGTGACAGAGCTGGGAGTTAAAAGTCAGCTATCTGGCTACAGAGTGTGTATTCATGACTACAACTTTAAACAGATAAATACAATTTATAACCTATAGTGTTTTCTCTGTGTTTTACACACACACACACACACACACACACACACACACATATATATATATATATATATATATATATACAGGGAACCTGGCTAAGCTGAGGTTGGGTGGGAAGGGGTGTCAGCAAAGGCTTCTCTGAGGAAATGATGCCTGAATTAAGATGAAGGGTGATACTTATAGGCAATCAATTTTTGACAGTGGTGCCATGAGAGAAAGAATAATCTTCTTAACAAATAGTGCTGGGACAACTGGATATCTACATGCAAAAGAATGAAGTTGATCCCCTACCTCACACCACACATGGAAATGAACTCAAAATTGATCAAAATATAAAACTAAAGCTATAAAACTCTTAGAAGAAAAAATAGTTATAAATCTTTGTGACCTTGAATTAAGTAGTGATTTCTTGGATATGACACCAAAAGCATAAGCAACTAAAAGAAAATTAGAAACACTGGATATCATCAAAATAAAAAACTTGTATGCTTCAAAGAATACCATCAAGAATAGGAAAAAATTTTACAAAGCCTATATCTGATAAGGGACTTGTATCTAGAATATATAAAGAACTCTTATAACTCAATAATAAAAAGACAAATAACCCAATTAAAAATGGGCAAAGGACCTGGATAGACATTTCTCCAAAGAAAATGTACAAATGGCCAAGAAGTTCATGAAAAGATGCTCTGACATCATTAGCCATCAGAGAAATGCAACTAAAAGCCACAATGAGATACCACTTCACATTGACTACAATGGATATATATATATATATATATATATATCCTCATATACATATATGACAATAAAAAGTGTTGATGAGGATATGGAGAAATTGGAAATTGATGCAGCCTCCGAGGAAAATAGTCTGGCAGTTCCTCAAAAGGTTAAACATAGAGTTACCACATGATCCAGCAATTCCACTCCTAGGAATATATGCAAGAGAAATGAAAACATGTCCACACAAAATTTGCACAAGAGTGGTCATAGTGGTATTACTCACAATAGCTAAAAAGTGGAAACAACCCAAATGTCCCTCAGCTGATGAATGTATATATAAAATGTGGCATCATCCGTATGATGAAATATTGTTTTGCAATAAAAAGGAATGAAGTACTAATATATGCACCAACATGGAAGAATCTTGAAAACATTATGCTAAGTGAAAGAAGCCAATCTCAAAAGATCACATATTAAATGATTCCGCTTCTATGAAATGTCCAGAATAGGAAAAGCCATAGATACAGAAATTAGATTAGTGGCTGCAAAATTTGGGGGAGGCAGGAAGGTGATGGTTAATGAGTACAGGGTTTTTGGGGGGAGTGATGAAAATGTTCTAAAATTGATTGTGATGATAGTTACCCAAATCTGTGGATATCCTGAAAACCATTGAATTATATACATTAAATAGGTGAATTGTATGATATATGAATTATAACTCAAGAAAACTGTTATTTAAAAAGGATAAAAGGATGAAGAGGAATTACATGTACATGGAAGGGGCTGGGGCTTGGAGTACGCCTTCTAAGCTAAGGGAAGTGCATGTGCAAAGGCCCTGTGGCTGGGAGCCTGGTATGTTTAAGAAAGCAAAGAAGACCACACGTCAGGAGCTTATAGGGCAAAGGAGGAAGAGGGGAGATAAGAGGCTGGAGGGCCAGGCTACCCAGGGCCTTGAGGGCTATGGCAAGGTCTCAAGTTCTTGTGGAGGCAGAGCTAGGAGGGTCAGGCTCTCACACAGTGCAGGTGATGGCACGCGGCTCACCACACTCAGGCTGTCCTGCTCTTCCCTCTTCCTGACCTCTCTCATCTGCCTGGGGGAACCCTAGGATTGGATGTGAGTTATGGAGGAACTTCGGGAATCATTGGAGTCAGAAGTCTCTTCAGAAGCCGGGCTTTGTGGCAGAGCCAAGATTTAATTCCCAGCTCTGCAGCTTGCTGGGTGAGTCTGGGCAAGTTATTTCATCTCTCTCAAAGCCTCAGTTTCTCCATCTGTATAGTAACGGCTCTCCCTGTTCTACCTTCCTCAAAGGGTCAAGATGGGGCTGGGGGTGGGCGTGTGATGGAGTCCAGCACTTTTAAAGAAAGTTTAAAAACCCAGACGAAGGTCATTATCTATCCACCGCCAGCTGCCTTCTTTCTGAATTCCAGGGTCTGCTGAGAGCAGGCAGGGCTGCCGCACCCTGGCTCTGGAAACACGGGGCTTTACTGAGGAGCTGGCCCTAATCCTGACATTGGAAGGAAAGCCTCAGGCCTGCAGGCTGCTCCTCCCCAGCTCCAGGGCACTCAGGGGGGTCAGGCAGTGGGAGAGCTAGGAGCAGACGGTCTGTGTCCGTAGCCTAAGAGCTGACTAATTGAGGGCAGTGGGGCAGGCCTACTGGCCGGGGAGGAAGGGCTGAGCGTGGACTCCTTGGAGAGGAGCAAAATCTGGGGTCTTGGCAGCTGGAATGGGTTCGCTTGCTCTTTGAACAAACACCGAGGCCTTCTGTGCAAATTTAGAGATCATTTCAGCTTAATACAGGCTCTGGATTAGAGGAGGCAGCTGAGGCCCCGAGTGGGGAGAAGCCTTACATAATGCCGCACGGTCAACGGGGACAGAGGAAAACAAAGAAGACGGGAAAAGTCAGAAAGGGAAGGGGCGTGGAGGTCTTCTGGTCGAGTCCTCACACCGCACACACAGAACAGCAGCGCGTAAAGCTCAAATCATCCACAATTATAGGCACAGGCCAGCCTGCAGACAGAGAGGTGGGCCAAGGGGCCCTTACTGCCCACGAGGATTCTCTTGTCCTGACCCCTGAAGCCTCCTCTCTGGACCCTCAAGAGGAAGACACCATGGGCATCTTCCCAAAGTCCCATTCCTTGTCTTAGTCACCCCACCCTGCACTCCCCTGTAATGGCCTTCCCCACCCCCCACCCCAGCCTCCCATTTTGATGCCTGACTTGGAACTAGCATCCCCAGGTCAGAGCTGAGCCCAGGGTCTGGCCACCATACAACCGTGCTTTGTGAATCCCAAGCAGAACCTGTCACTGGGCCCCGGTTCTGCTGCCCACCCACTAGTCTCTGTCAGTGACGGACACCATCGTCCATACACGTGCCCAAGCCACGCAGGCGCCTGGGGTCACCTGCCTCCCCTTCCTTCTGACCAGTACGTGTGTCCCAGGGCCATCCCTTCATTTCTGAAATAGAGCTTCCCTGCCCACTGCCTTTGTCTGCATCCCCAGACTTGCATTTCTGTGGTCTCCCAGCCTCCCACCCATCTCCCTGCTCCAGTTCAATCTCCTCACGGCAGCCAGAGACACATTTTGGACACACAGGTCAGATCACACCCCTCCTCTCCTCAAAACCCTCCCATGGCTCCCCAGAACCCTCAGGGGAGAGACCAAGCCCCTCAGCCTTTGGTTCAGGCCCTTCTTCATGCTCCACTGGCTCCTGCTGCCCTCCAGAGCCCCTGTATTCTGGCCATCCCCACACAAGACAGCCTCTGGGGCTCCCCGCTCCAGGCTTTGGTCCCAACTCCGTCTGCCATAGCTCTTTCCTTCTTTTCCCTCTGGTCTGCCTGGCAAACACCCACCCATTCTTCAAGGATCACATCCCCCAAAGATTTTCCCACAAGGTGGCCCTGACCCTGCCCTCATACTATGCCCCCTCCTCCACTGTACCCTGTACAGACCTTGAAAGCCCCGGTGACACCAAGCATACAGCCCCCTGCTCAGCCTGGGAGCCTCCCAGCCCAGGGAAAAGGGTGGAAAGTAGGTAGGCAGGGAAGAGAAAAGAAGGAATTGATTTCAGGTGTTTGCTCAGTGCCTCCTCCCCCAGGAAGGCCCCCAGACAGCAGCATCTCCCTGTCATGGCCACCCAGGTCCCTTGCTTGCATCTCTGCAGATGCAGTCACAGTTACTCTCCTTCACACAGCATCTGGAATGTCAGTGGAGCCTGAGGCCCTGGAAGGTCCTTTAGGCTACACCTCATTTTACAGGTGTTGAAAATGAGGCCCAGGGATGCAGAGCCAGGATGTAAACTCCGTCCCACCCTAAACCCAGTGCTCTCTCCCTGCTCCACTGCCTGATGCTGGCACCTCTGGATCCCAGGAGCATGTGGTTGTGAAGGGGCCTCACCAGGACGGGAAGTCCCCAGCGACAGGCCTCAGTGCAACGGGGCAGGCGGGGGCAGGGCTCTGGGCAGGTTGAGGGGGGAAGGGGCGTGAGAGGAGGGCAGGGGGCTGAGCCTTGAGGGGCACCCACTCTGCGCTGACCCCATCCTTGTCTCTTCTCAGCTCATGGGCTCAGCCAGGAGAAACTATGATTGGAGCCCCCATACAGCCCTCAACACACTGTCCATGGGGCCAGGCTTCTGCGGCTTGAATCCCAGCTCTGGGAACTTGTGCACGTGCTGCCACCTCCCAGTGCCTCGGCTTCCTCCTCTGTGAAACGGAAATATCCACAATCTTATACCATAGGGTTGTGTGGGAATTAAAAATTCATGCATGGACATCACTCAGAACAGTGCCTGGTGCATAGTAAGTGCTCAAAAACAAGCTTGTTATTATTGTTATTATTATTTATCCATCTTGCCCATTAGACAGTGAACCAGAAGGGCTGTGTTTTCTGGGTCCCACTTCACCTCAACACCCATTCCTGTGCCTGGCCCACATGTCTGTGTGTGCAGGAAAGCCCGGGTGGCGTGTGAAGGCACATCAGCCTGTGTACCCTGCATCTCCCCTTATCCCGGCCGGGTGGCACCGTGCTGTGCCATTGGCCAGCATGACCTTAACAGAGAGTCTTCCTTGAGGCCCCTCAAAATCTGAGTGTGACTTGAAAGGAAAAGAATACATCCCTGGTGTTGGGAGTAGAGGACCCCTCAAGCTCTGTGTGAGGCTGGGGCTCCCCTCCCCACCTACTCGAAGGGCTGCAGGGAGGGAATGGGGGGATGGGGAGAGGGGGAGTCCCCCAGCTCATCTGCTTTGGTCTGCTTTGTGTCTTCCGGGGCTGGCACATCAGGCGCGTTTACATTCCCAAGTATCCCAGACGACAGCGCTGATAAGGATGTCTCTGATCTGGGCGCCCCTGCAGGGACTTTATCTCTAGATGGGGCCAGGCTGGCCCTGGCCGGTGGAGGGAGGGTGCCCCTGGGTTTCTGAGAAGCTTCAGAGGATGATGCTCAGGTGTGGCTGAGCTCACCTGGCTCTGGTGTAGGTTACCCGACCGCCACCCTTCCATCTTCTGTGGCTGTCTGCTGTGCCTCCCACTCTCCCACCCCATTCACCCACGACAGGATCCTGCCAGGGCCCGCACAGCACCATCCCTGTTCCTCCCATAACTCGGTCAATCTGGGAGCAAGTTGAGGGCAGTGTCTCCTGGGACCCATCCTGCCTGCACAGAGCTGGGCTTCTCACACTGAATGTCTACCAGAACTCATCAATTTCCAGGCTCCCTGGACCCACTCCTCCTCTCTTCCTTGACTAAGTCAGAGGCTGGGGCTACATCTTTGACTGCTTCCTTCCTCCCCAGCCTCACATCCCTTCATCCACCTAAGGAGCACTCACTGTGTGCCCGGACACTTTATTTCATTAATCCCCCAGACTCCGGAGAGGCTCTATTCTGATTCCCATTGACACAGAAAACGGAGCATCCTAGATGGTAGGTGACCTGCTCAAGGGCACACAACTGGAAGCGACAGAGCTGGGCTTTGAGCCAGGGCTGTCCAGCTCGTGTTGGAGGGCTCAGCAGTGGGCAGAGGACAGACTCCAAGTTATGCCTGCTTGTGTGGGAGTGGGACATGGGGAGGAGCTTAACTGTGTCTGGCTGGGGTGACTCAGAGGGCTGCAGGGGAAGGAGGAGGGCTGTTCCTGTTACCTAATGCTGCATACTCAAAACTTAGTGCTTGAAACGATGACATTTATTTTGTTCTAAAATCTGCATTTGGGCAGGGCTCAGAGGGGATAGTTCATCTCTGCTCCATTTGGCATTACCTGGGATTGCAGTCTGGAGCTGGAATCATTAGAAGAGTCATTCATGCCTAAGTCCAGTGGTTGACGCTGGCCATTGGCCAAGACCCTAACTGGGGCTGTTAGCCAGAGCACCTATAGCGGTCTCTCCATGTGGCTTGGGCTTCCTCACAATATGGTTGCTGGATTCCAGAGAGAGAGAAACACAGAGACAGAGAGATGTTCAGAGAGACAGGTGGAAGCTGAACTACCTTTATAGATTTGGGCCTGGGAACTTATGTAATGTCATGTCTGCCACATTCTGTTCACTGATACAGTCACAGAGTTCTGCTTAATTTCAAGGGGAGGGGCAATCTCCATTTCTTGATGGAGAATGGCAAGTTTTCAGTATGTGGATCTGAAAATAGTCCTGAGGCCATTTTTGGAAAATACACCCTTCACAGGGACCTTCTCTCCTGACCTCTCATCAGTAGTCTCACTTCCCAACCTGGCAAGGCACTTCCAGAGGCTCAGCGGACACTGTCCCTCTCACCCCAACTTTGGAAACGTGGTCCTCGGTGGTGAGAGGGGGGAGAGACAGTGAATGGCCGTTTCCTGGGCACTTTCTGCATGCCAGGTCCTACCCCAGGCACTTCCATGCCTATTACATTTCATCTGAACCATGATCTTACATAATGGGGGGCCATGCGGCCCCCCATTCTGTCGGTGAGGAGACTGAGGCCAAGAGAGGTGAAGACTTACCAAGACCGCAGGGAGGCATCAGCGGGGCTGTGATCTGAAGCCGGGTCTGTGTGGCTCAACAGGTCCTGCTCTTGCCCTGCACCCGCTGTCCCCAGGTTCAAGATAAGGAAGTGGAGATGGGGTGAGGGATTAAGAACATGGACCTTGGATGAGAGCAACTCGGGTTCTCATCGAAGCTCCCTGACCTTGGGTGGATTGCTTCAACCCTCTGAGCCTCAATTTTCATATCTGTCCAATGGGACATCTCAGACTTGAAAAAAACAAAGCAATGAAATAAAATAATCTCTGTTACAAGCTTGGCACACCCTCGGGCACATCATGTTCTCCCTAGACAGGACCTGCTCATCTGTGGGCAGAGCTAAGCTGTCTGGGGGATAAGCCTTCTGCCATATTCACCAAGGGGGAGCCCAGGGCTCCTGTTGGCTATTTTTAGACCTGTGTGGGCAAAACCACAGAACCACATGTGGGGTTTACCACCACCTGGCCAAGACCAGAAGAACAAGAAAACACTTGTGATGACGGGGGTGGTGCATATGAGGTCAGGATGGACCTCAGTCCTTCCCAGCATCTCCAGGCTGACTTTGGACAAAGAGTCTCTCCAGGTCTCAGTTTCCTCATCTGTAAAATGAGGGTATCACAGCACAGTTTTGGTGCTGCTTACCAGGTGCCAAAAGTGGATCTAACATGATTCTCGCGGTGAGGTGGCCGGGGACACAGAAGTTGCTCAGATAGAAGAGGGACAGGAGGGGAACAAGGGCTTTTCATCACTCTGCTCCCAGCCTCCCCAAACAGCTGGAAGAAGTTCACGAGGATTAGCTGAGATTATGGATATGGGTGTGTTTTTTAAACTGTAAACTGGACTCTAAACTGTAAACCAACAGGCCCAGAGACAACCTAGGCTCAGTTCCATGGAGACCCCTCCCCAGCCTCAGCCTTCAGTCACAGCATTCCCATTTACTCATCTGTTTTCCATGGGTGGGGATCCTTGTAAGATTTTACTTTGCCTCTACTACCCAGTAAAAGGCTTTGAAAGCCACTGAGGGGTGAACTGAAAACGGGAGGTGGCAGTGACCCTCCCCAGGGCTCAGAGTGAGGGCTGAGGCCCCAGGTGTCCCAACCCCTATCGCCTGGCCCACAGCTGTGGCCCTGGGGGCCGCCACCCAGTTCTCAGAGGAGCCCAAGCCTCGGGCCCACGCCCCTTCTTCACTCACATGGGACCTCTGACGATGTCAGTTTTCAGGTCGTGGAAGAGTCACCAGCCATGGTTAGGGCTCAGAAGCTCTGTATTTCCCAGGAGGAAAAGAAAGCAACAGGCATGTTCGTGTGTGCACGTACCTGCAATCATATGTACTCATATGCACCACACAGATCACACAAGCCCGCTTCATGCACAAATTCACCTATAAACACACATTTGTAGATCTACACACACATGTTCACACAGGCACACACAAAACACTTATTCCCATGGGCACACATATGCACACACGCACACCTATCCATATTCTTACGTTAAGATGCACCTACAGAGATACACAAACCTTACCCAAAACACACACGCACATCTCATACACTCATATGGATTAACAGAAATGCACAAACGTGTATTTATGCAAAAAGCACAAATATGCAAAAACAGATGCATATTCACACACACCCAATTGTCATACACTTCCATGGATAGACAGGTACCTAGACTCAATACTCACGCTGTGAAAGCTTGTATACAAATGGATGTTCACACAAACACCCGCAGTCCCATACAAACCTGGGTGTGCATATACATTTCATTGACACTTATTCATACACAATAACAATAAACTCAGGTATATGAGCATCTGTGTATACAGAGCAAAACCACACATCACAGCCGTCCACACGTGCATGTGCAAACACAAACATCTACCCTTGCACGCACACACACAAGTTCAGCAGCACTACACACCAGTGTACACACTTTTTCTGGCTCCCTTGTTGCTGAGCGATTCTGCAAAGGTGCAGAGATACAAGCACCTAGTTCCACTTCACCTGAAAACTCCCAGGCCCTGGGTGTGTGGGAGGGTGAACCAGACGCCCTCCGTGCAGGGGGCACAGTGGAAAGTATGACCCAAGTTGACCTTTGCAAAGAGCAAAAGTGAGGGGTTTTTCCACCCTGTTACCTCACTGTGTCGGGGGTGACCAGGGCCACCATCGCTAATCCTCCTCCCATGAGCCCCTCAACCCTTGAGGACATTCAGGTCCAACATCAGAGCTCCATATCCTTAGTTAACTCAGCAGTTAACTCACCGACACCTGCCCCCACTCTGTGCCAGGCGCTGGGAGGGGGGGTTAAGGGCAGAGAATGCAGCTGGACCTGGGCCTTGCCTACAGGGCTCACAGTCAGGAGGTGGGGTGATGGGTGGGATCAATGGGAGGCTCAAGATCAAGTCCCTTGAAGTGTATTCACTTGACGATCAATTTGCCAAGGAATCAATCTTTCCAAAGACTGATTTGCTGAACATACCAATTTATGTTTGTTAATTTCAGGGTTTTTTTTTTTGTTTCAGTTTAAAAGTATACAGCAATTTTATTGAATGCATTGGAATTTGTTTTCATCTTGTCTTCATAACAGCATTTTATTTTATTTTATTTATTTATTTTTAAACATACTTTCTAGTAAGTGTTTTTATTATTTTTTTATTTTTGGCTGTGTTGGGTCTTCATTGCTGCATGGGGGCTTTTCTCTAGTTGTGCAGAGCGGGGGCTACTCTTCGTTGCGGTGCGTGGGCTTCTCACTGCAGTAGCTTCTCTTATTGTGGAGCACGGGCTCTAGGTACGCAGGCTTCAGTACGAGGCACACAGGTTCAGTAGTTGTGGTGCTCGGGCTTAGTTGCTCTGCAGCATGTGGGATCTTCCGGACCAGGGCTCGAACCAAATGTCCCCTGCATTGGCAGGCGGATTCTTAACCACTGCGCCACCAGGGAAGCCCATATAACAGCATTTTAAAGAATGTTCAGATGGTCAAAAGCTTAGGATCGGGGGTGGTATAGCTTAATGAAAGCACTTAATATTTGTAACTGGAGAAGGACTTTCTGGGGACATCCAGTTCTGCAGCATGACAGGCTTTCTGGGACCACCTGGCCCACCAGGTGCCATGTGACCTATACCTGGATTCTCGTCTGATTTGCCCTGTGATCTTGGCCATGTCCCTACTCCTCTCTGGGCCTCTACCTCCTCACGTACAAAGAGCTCATCGTTAGGGCCCTGCTGACATTTAATGAGAACCCGGAGCTTCCTGTGACCTCCATCTCCCTGTGTGGTCAGGATTTGGGTTGCGGACACCAGAGGGGATGCTGACTCTGCTGGGTGTGACCCCACTCTGCTTGGAAGTCAAAGTTGTAATAGTCAACACTCACCCATGTAGTATTGGTGCCTCTGTCTGAAGTGTGACATTTCTGGGTCCTGTCTCCAGCTTCAGGCAGAGGGGCCTAGCGTGCTCGGGGTGGGGAGGTGGGGAGCACGGGCTGCAGATGGTGGGGCCCAACTAACTTTCCTTTCCTGGTAACACGCTTGTTAACCTCATGTCCTTTTTCTAAAGGGAAATGCCATTGACATCACACCATTGGATTTTCAGCGAGGCCAGATGAGAACTTGTGATCTCTTTGCAGGCAAGAAGGAGGCACACTTGGGCTGGGTGGATTTGGAGAACCCTTGATCTGAGGCTTCAGAGATGGAGACCCCTGGGCCAGAAAAGGGCAGAGATATGCCCTGGGGTCCACGGCTGGACAGGAGAGCTAGAGCCAGGAACCAGCCCCTGCCTCCCAGCCAGGGCTCTAGAATGAAGCACCTAACCTGCTCCCTCCGCCACCCCATTTTTAAAAAATTAATTTATTTATTTATTATTTTTGGCTGCGTTGGGTCTCCGTTGCTGCGCGTGTGCTTTCTCTAGTTGCGGCAAGCAGGGGCTACTCTTCGTTGTGGTTCACGGGCTTCTCATTGTGGTGGCTTCTCTTGTTGCGGAGCATGGGCTCTAGGCGCGTGGGCTTCAGTAGTTGTGGCACGCGGGCTCACTAGTTGTGGCTCGTGGACTCCAGAGAGCGGGCTCAGTAGTTGTGGCACACGGGCTTAGTTGCTCCGCAGCATGTGGGATCTTCCCGGACCAGGGCTCGAACCCGTGTCTCCTGCATTGGCAGGCGGATTCTTAACCACTGCACCACCAGGGAAGTCCCTCCACCACCCCATTTTAATAATGGCACGAACATCCACCAAGCTGCCCAAGCCAGAAACAGCTCAAGCACCTCCTCACTGTGCTATACAGCTCCTCCAATCTGTCCCCAGGCCACACCCCAGCTCAGGCCTCCTGGGCTCTGTGTAGGACCCCTGCCCAGACTCTGCTCGGGTCTCCCCACTCTTCCTCCAATCTGTCCAGTTGCTTGGGTGACATGGCTAAAACACAGCCCACGATGTTACTCCCCAGCTTAAACACTCCCGGGGCTTCCTGGCCTGGCATTCAAGGCTCTCTATGACTGTCCCCATCTTCCTCTTAGCCACTCTCCTGATATGCCCCTTTGCTCCCTCAGTGCAGAGATTACTTGCCCTCCCCAGATTACGGAAGCTTCTTGCTCTTGCTCATGCTCTTGCCTCTACGGGAACTCCTCCATCTACATGCACATTCCTGCTTGTTCACTCCTGAAGGAGGTGCAGCACTCCAGGATCTGCTCCCATCATTGCCTCAGAGGAAACTGATCTCCTTGGCTGATGTGTCTGAGTCCTCCTCCCTACCTCCTTAAGGGAAGCAAAGACATTTTTTTGTGGAAAATTTCAAGCATGCACAAAAATAGAATAGTACAAAGAACCCTGCGTACAAGGCCACTCTTGTTTCATTTCTATCCCCCAACACCTCCCCCACTGTATTATTTGGAGCAAATCCAAAATGTCAAATCACTTTATCTATAAATATTGCAGTATGTATTTCTAAACCATAAAGGCATGACCAGAATACCATTATCATATGTCTATTTTCATAATATTTTAACATTATCATCAAATATCCAGTCATGTTTAAAATTTCCCAATTGTCTCATAAATGGTCTTTTAAAGTTGGTTTGTTCAAGATCAGGATCCAACAAGGTCCACACATTTCACTTGTTTGTTGCGTCGCTTATGTCTCTTTCATTCTGTAGATTTCTCCCCCTTCTCTTATTTTTCTCCTGCTTATTTGTGGAATAAACCAGGTTGTTTGTCTCCTGTCGTTTTCCACATTCTGTACTTTTCCTACTACATCCCCCATAGTGTTGTTTAACATATTCTTCAGTCCCCTGACTTTTTTATAAATTGTCAGTTAGATCTAAAGACAATTAAATTCAGATTCAAAGTTTTGGCAAGAATACTTTATAGGCGGTGTGTGTACAGTAGTCCCCCTTTATCCACGGGGGTAAGTTCCAAGACCCCCAGTGGATGCCTGAAACCTTGGATAGTACCAAACCCTAGGTACACTATGTTTCTTCCAATGCATACATACCTATGATAAAGTTTGATTTATAAATTAGGCACAGAAACTGAATATCCGAATTGCCAGCATCACTACTCTTGAGCCTTGGGGCCATTATTAAGTAAAGTAAGAATTAGTTGGACACAAGTACTGTGATACTCGTGACAGTCAGTCTGATAACACAGACGACTGCTAAGTGACAAATCGGCTGGATGATTCACATCCCGGGCAAAATGGAGAGGGATAATGTGAGGTTTCATCATGCTACTTGGAATGGGGCACAATTTAAAACTTAGGAATTGTTTATTTCTGGAATTTTCCATTTTATATTTTTGGACCACATTTGGCAGTGGGTAACTGAAGCTGTGGAAAGTGAAACCATGCTTAAGAGGAGAGACTACTGTCCTTTCCTCAAAAGGCACATAATATTTCATTGTCTGTCTTTCTGTGCTACTGAAAGACTTTGATGGTCATTGCCTAGATCCACTATTTTGTTAGAGATTTGCAAAACAATGATATTTAAATTTACTTTCTTCTTCATTTATTAGCTGGAATACTTCTATGAGAGAAACTTCTCTCATCAACTCTGGTTTCTCTGAGGTACAATATACTTAAGAAAGGCAGGATAAATGCTTGATGCTTTCCTCTTATTTATCAGTTTTTAGAATAACGAGTTGATTCCCTAAAGGTGACCAGCTGGGTTTTGTTTGTTTGTTTGTTTTGGTTTTGGTATTTTTTGTTTCATTATTATATCATAGTTTTAATGTATTTGATATGTTTTAATCTATTACAGTTATTATCTTTGCTATCACTCAAATCGTCCCAACTTTGGCCAGTGGGGATCTCTTTAATTGGTTTCTGAGTCCTTTTGAACAGACCCTAAGTCGTAGTTAGTAGCTTCCTGACTTTCTGGTATGACAAGATGTCCAGGTTTGTCTTGTACATTTTCTGCCCAGATCTGGAATCAGCTATTTATCCAAGAAGTTCTGGTTCTTTAACTGAGAAGTAGTATTTAGAGACCACAAATCTGGATGTTAGGGGTGCTCAATGCTATTTGGCTGGTCATTATGTCTAGGTTATTCCAGGGTGCAGATCTGGGAAATACTTTTTTTCTTAAGAAAATTCACACCAAGAGTTCATATTGATATTTTAAATAAAACCTAAGACTATAAGACTTTTACTTAAATTCTTTGATTTTACATTATTGTCTCTTTTCACTAATGCTGAAAATCTTGCTTCCTATGAACATTAACATGATTACTGATTCACTGTTTCCTACTTTCTCTATATATTATAAAAATGTCAGAGTAGCAATGCCATTACTTTTACAAACAATCTGATGACTGAAAACACCTTATGATTTGTTTGCAGTTCTTTTGTCCTTAGAACATATATCCTACTAGTGATGTGCAGTCAAATCACCACATTTCTAAATCACTTGAACTATTTCAACTGTGCATGGAGAAGCCATCAACTCAAGACACAGATTCATTCATTTCATTTTGCTTTTGATTTGGGGGGGATTGACTTTGGCTTTTGTTTTGATTTAATTTTGTTTTATTTTTGTGTAAAGCATTTACCTGGTTCCAAAGGTAATCTGCAAAACGAAGTATATGCAGAGAAATCTAGCTTCTACCTCTACTTCCTTTACCCTATTTCCTTCCTCCTCCAATAGATAACAGTTTAAATTTTTTTTTTAATATTTTAACTGATTTTCTTAAATTAAAGAAAATATGTGTGTTTTCCCTTCACTTTCTTTGATAATTGATAACACTATATACAATTTATTCCACTTTGCTTTTTTACTTAAGATTGTACCCTGGAGATTATGTCATCACAGCATCTAGAGACCCTCTTCATTCCCTTTTCTAGCTGCAGAGCCATATACTGTGTGGCCAACTAATCTCTATTGGTGCACATCTTAGTAGTTTCTATTACAAATGGTGCTTCTTCCATCAATAGCTTTATGCATATATCTTGTCTTATTTTTGCGAGTTTATCTTTGGGATAGATTCCTAGAAGTGGAGTTGCTAGGTCAAAGAATAAACACATATGTAATTTTTCTAGAAATTACCAAATTCCCTCCATATAGGGCTTGCACCATTTTGTATTCCTACCACACATGTATGAGAAAGCCTCTTTTCCCACAGTCTTGCCAACAGAGTATATTGTCAAACTTTTGAGGTTCGTCAATCTGATAAATGAGATATGGCATCTTGGCTTAGTTTTAATTGGTATTTCTCTGATCACGAACAAGGTTAAATATCTTTACATATGTCTAGGTTCTGATTCACTTTTGGGTCCCTAGTGACATTTGTGTCCCTGGCACAGATGAAGTCCTTTGGAGAGATTCCTAGAATGAAAGAAGGAAGGAACAGGTGAACAAACAGATGAAGAAAAGTCTTGAAGAGGATGGTTGACTTGCACAAAGTCACATGTCCAATTATCACCAGAATCGGAACTAGAATTGATCTCTTTTTTTTCCCTTGTCTAATTTATTTTTTCTGTCTATAAAATGAATAGAAGTTTATAGTAGAAGTTTTCTGACTCTAAAATGAACATGTTTACAGTAGAAAGTTTGGAAAGCACAAGAAAGTATAAGCCAAGGAAAAATTTTAATCTTTCTACCCCAAGTCAACCATTTTTAGCATTTCAGCCTATCTCCTCCCAGTCTTGTCTTTTTTTTTTTTTTTTTTTTTTTTTGCGGTACGCGGGCCTCTCACTGTTGCGGCCTCTCCCATTGCGGAGCACAGGCTCCGGACGCGCAGGCTCAGCGGCCATGGCTCACGGGCCCAGCCTCTCCGCGGCATGTGGGATCTTCCCGGACCGGGGCACGAACCTGCGTCCCCTGCATCGGCAGGCGGACTCTCAAGCACTGCACCACCAGGGAAGCCCATCCTCCCAGTCTTTATGCATTTTTTCCATTTATGATCACACTACGTATATGGTTTTGTATTCTGTTCTTTTTCACTTAACACTTTTCCATGTTAGTAACAACTCTTTGCAAACATAATTTTAATGGCTGTACAATATTTCACTCTCCAAGTATATGTTAATATATTTAACCTTTCTATTATTTCTAGACTTCTAGATAGTTTCCAGATTTTTGCTATTTTAAATAAATTCTTCCATGTTCATCTTTTTTTTTTTTTTTCACATTCTGAATTTTTCCCCCTTAGGATTTGATTCCTGGAAGTGGAGCTCCTAGAATCCCAACACTGACTTCCAAGTCCAAAGTTTTTCTTGGCTGTGCTCAGAGGACACTCTTTGTTAAGTTTTGCCCCTGTGACTTCCTATAGCCCCAGGCTAGTGTCTAGTGTCTGTGCTCTGAAGCAGGGACACACTCACACCCAAGTCAGATCAGAAGATGGGCCAGGCTGGGAGGGATGGAGCCCACTCAGGATGAGGAATCAGAATCTCCTGCCTTTGGCCCTTGAGCTCCTTGCCTTTCCAAGGCTATTGACAGATAACTTTAACCAATAGGAGGAAACCGCACACTGGCAAGGTCAAGCCTGAGGGAGAGTGCAGGGCAGGCAAGGTCAAGTCTGGTGGAGAGTGCAAGCAGGTAGGGACGCTGAGCAGACATGGTCTCTGCTTTGGAACGATTCACCATCCAGGGAGCAGACATCTGGGGTCATGCCTTCCCACCCTGAGAAGGGTTCCATGATAAATTCTAATACAGCACTGTTCACTACAGAGGGATCTGGGAAAGCTGCCTGGAGGAGGCATCAATTGAGTTTAGTAGTAGGGAATATAGGTCTTACCTGACAGATGAGATTGGGCAGTGATCAATCCTGAGGGGCCCTGTAAGCCAGCTTACTGATCCTGGATCATGTCCTATGCAGTGAAGCAGGGGCATGAGGAGTAGGTCTGTATACAGGACAATCCCTCTGGCTGCAGTGTGGAGGGCAGAACTGTAGATGGGAACTGGACAGACAGTTAAAGTGAGACCAATACCCAGGCAAGAGACCATGAAGCCCAAATCAGAGCATTGGCCATAGGGACAGAAAAGGAGGGCCAAGATAAGAAATGTCAGGGATACAATCTATACTCAAAAAACAAAAAGTTATGTCAATTTATGACCTTCCTGTAGCCCATGGGAAATAGTGCTGGACTGGGAGTCAAGGTACCTAGGTTCCAGTCCCAGATCCCTGTGATCCAGAGCAAGTCTCTTGCCTATATCTGGACCCCAATTTCCATTTTTGTACACCAAGGGGGTTGTAACAGGTCATCTCCAGGGGCTCTTATGTTCTGAAAACTCTTTGATCCTAAAGGCTGCAAAGTAGCCGAGGTCCCTGGAGGGGAGAGGAGGGATAAAAACAGAGGCTGAGCAGAAAGAGCAGCCGGGGCTGGGGTCTTGGGGTCTAGGCTCTCTGTCTCTCCGCCCCATCAATCTCGTAGGCTTAATGTCAGTGGGGAGGCTGGGCCCAAGCCAGAGGCCAGCTGCAGGGAGGGAGGAATTGTCTCTGGCTCGAGGAAGAGAGAGGAAAGAATGCAGAGTTTCCAAAAAGCTGTGAACAAGTCATCCACTCGGGCTGGGTGCCCAGAGGTTTCGCAACTGTCCTGGGGCCTGAATAACAGAGCGAGCCAACACGGGAGGGCGGCTCATTCCCCTTCTGTGCATCAGAACCTGCACGATGACAAAGGGCACTGAAGACGCCTCTGGCTGCAGGTAAGAGAAAACCCTGCCTCCAGAGCTTCTAAATATAGCAAGGAAATGTATCAGCTCTCACGCTGCAAGCCCAGAGAGGGTGGCTCCGCTCCAGCAGCAGCTCCTGGTACCATCAGGAACACACGGTTTTCTATTTCCCTCTTGTCCTTGGCTGGATCCCTTTGTGGCCCCATGACAGCTGCCAGTGACAACAGAGGCTACACGTTTCTGTGTGAATGTCCCACAGGAAAGTGCAACAGAGGACTTCTCTCCCAACCCTGAACTAAAATCCTTTTCTTTGGTGTGAATAGGACAACTTGGGCCATGTTTCCAATCAATAACAATCTCTCAGGGAATGGCATGTGCTGATTGGCTTAGATTAATTGAGATCTAATGTTAAACCTGGAGGTTCAGAGAATGAGCAGAATTGCAGTCCTATAAGGAAGAAATTGGGGAGTAGTTGCTGGATGGACAACTAACACGTCTACAGGATGATAAACCTCTGTTCCCCATCAGCTCATCCAATCCCCACCCAGCCTGGGGGTCAGCAGGATGGGTGTCCTCTCTAGGTGACCACTGAGGTCCCTGAGACATAGAAGGTGGAGTGGCTTGCTTGGGTCACACAGCGGGTAAGTGGCAGAGCCTGAATTGAGAAAAATAAACACATAGCAAACACAGAGCAGACCTCCAGCTGCCAGCCTCGAGTCAAGCTCCTGTGGGCTTCCACAGTAGCTGCCCCCAGCGGTTCTGTCTCAGAACCCACCTTGCAGTGCGGAAGCACTCCTCCCTCTCCAGCCTGAGCATGCACGCACTCGCTCACGGTGTGAGGCTTCCCAAGAGCTTAGGGATCCGAGGCCAGGGGTGTGGGTTCGAATCTTGACCTCGAGCTTCTGTGTCCTCCTCTGTGAGATGGGAGTGTGAACCCCACCTTCTCCTCTTGGCATAATTGTTGGGGGAGTGAAATGAAATGAGGAGATGATGCTTTACTAATTCTGAACCATCAGGTTTTCCATCTCCTGGTGGAAAATGGTCATTCCATGAGCCTCATCTTCACTAAAAGACATCAGGAAACAGGGAGCCAGAGGGACCACCAATGAGACACCCAGACATGGATCCATTTGGTGAAATGCATAGTTCGAATCCATCAGTTGATAGATAAGGAGATCTGTCCAGAGCGGGGCAGTAACCAGCCCAAGGTCACACAGGACTAGAACCCAGGCTCCTGGCTCCCAGCCCTCCCAACTGCCCCAGGTCCCACAGGTCAAGTGAGGTCCGCTGCCTGGCCTGAGGTGGCGATGGCACAGCTGCAATATGGTCTGTGCCCGCCAGCACGTCCCCAGGTTTCTCGGGGGCCATTCTTCAGGGGTTCACTGAGGCGAGGCCACACTTCCCCTCTGGCGGCTTCCTGTTTTGGCCAAACAATGACTCTTGCCGGGACCTGGTGCCAGCTGGCTGCAGCTGTTGCCAAAGCGTTGACTTCTTGCATGCAGAAAGGGGAGATCCTGGTGCCCCCCAGCTGGGAACCCCACACTCAGACGTGGTCTTTGGGCCCCACTGAATTCAGTAACCCCTTCATGCGCTGATCACACGCACATGAGCACCCTGTTTGCCAGGTGCCATCTGGGTATCCAGAACACAGAGGTACATCAGACGAGAGTTTAGCAATTCTACAAACATTTACCCTCTGCCCGTGAGGAGTAAGACATTGTACGAGGTGCCAGTGATGCAGATATGAATAAGGTACACCCTATAAACTTGATAACTGGTGCATCTATTTGTCCTCCCAGGGCCTTGCAAGAGCTCTGAGCGGGTTGTCAGTCATTTACATGCTTGTGTGAACTAGTGCAAACAGCTCTTTCCTGACGGAATGTCTCAGGGCACATGGGGAAGGGTGTGAGTAAAAATAATAAAGTTGAAATGTTTATGATGGCCTTTTTCAGTAGATGAGAAAATCAAGATTCAGACATACAAAGGGACTTACTTAAGGTAGGAAATGGAGCCAGGACCTTGACCCAGGCTTTCAGAGTCCAAGCCTGGCACACCAAGATACTTCAAAGAGCATCCAATCTAATGTGGAGATTCACAGGATTAGAAATGCAGTGGGAGTGCCCAGGTGCACATGGGATAGGGGTGCTTGTGCTGAATGAAATCTGTGGGGGAGACTGGACAATGGGAGGGAAATATCGAGTGCTCTCTATGTGGCAGGCACCTAGTCAGTTGTCACTCTACAGATGAGGAAAATGAAGTGGTGAACAACATCCCTGAACATCTGGAAAGCAGCACAGCTGGCACTTTCACCCAGGATCCACACTGTGCTGGTCGTTCTTCAAAATGCCCCAGATCTGTCTGTCCTCTGTCCTGCTCTGTGTCCCGGGAGGCTGACTTCTGTGGATGCTTCAGCTTTCTGTTGGGTTCGGCCAATGGGAGGCTACGGCAGGTGGCCAGGGAGGGAGGAGAGAGAGGTTAAAGCATCTGGTTCCCCTGCTCCTCCCTGTGTGCCCACAGTGCTGGCACCACCGGCTCTGGGAACATCATCTGCCACCCAGGAGGGTAACCTCTTGCCACTGTCGCTGGTCTAGGTGTCCCCACCCTCTGTTGGTTCCCTTAGCCTGCCCATTCTTTCAATCATGTCTCTTCAGCGCCTCACCTTGAGTGGCCCAATTTCCTGCTGGAATCCTGGCTGGGACCGAGCTGGACCCTTCTCCCACCTCCCTGCCTTGTTCCCCATGTCTACTGCGATGCCCCCCATGGCCCCATCCACACCCACCAGAGACAGAAGAGTGACCAGGCAGGGTCTGCCTCTCCCTGCGCCTCCTGCATTGTTTCTGGGCTGGTGCTGTTGTGAAAGCAATGAGACAGGGGTTTCCAAGGGCTGGAACTGGGTCCCTCCATGTCCCCTACCTCCTGGGACAGGCTGGAACTCCAGGGCTCTCACCTAGAAGGACCAGAGTGTCCCGCGAGTTGGGGGTGGTGCCTGAACCCAGGCCTGCCTGCCGCTACCCTCCAGCTGGGAGTGGGGAGATGAGGGAGGAGACGCAGCAGAGGCTCCTCCCGCTGAGCTGTAGGACCCTTAGGGGTCACCCAAGGCGACCCCTCTTGGTTGGGCAGCAGGAACAGACCCAGAGTAAGGGACACACCGAGGCCACTAGGTGCATGACGCCCGCGTCTGCTTCAAGCCCAACCTCTCCCCTGAGTGCCACACACAGACCTCCACATGCTCCAGAGACCTTCCTAAGCCACAAGCACCAACACCCAACATGTCCCCCCCAACTCCTCTCCCCATGTCCCCTCCATCAGGGAAAGGCACCGGAAGCCTGGAGTCACCCCTGACCATCTCTCTCTACCCTCAGCCCCTGTCCTTATCCGGGTTTTCCAGCAGTTCGACTTGCTAAACTACTCTCGACCCTGTGATCTTCTCTCCAGGCCATCGCCCCTCCCCTAGTCTGGGACTCATCATCTGCACCCAGTTATGACAATGGCCTCCCGACTTGTCTCCCTGACCCCAGCCTTGCTCCTTCCCATCCATCCTCCGCTCAGCAGCCAGAGTAGTCTTTCAGAAGTACGAATCTAAGTGTGTCTCTTCCGTGCTTAAATGGAGCCCAGGCTTTTAACCTGTGTGATACACCCAGGCCTCCCTCTCCAACTTTGCTTCTAAAGCAAAACCCTATCGATGGGCCATGATCCATTAGCTGTTGCTGGCTTCTTCATGCATGGCCAGAAGTCCATTGCAGAGGGGACCCCTTGGAAAGGGCTCCTCCTCATTCCCACCAGCACCAACACTGCTGTCTCAGTTTGAGTTCCTCCAAAATCAGAGTATGACTTAAGGCTCTGGTGTAAGTAGTTTAGAGGGTGGAGGTGATCCTGAGAAGCGAGAGTAAGGGAGTGGAAGGAGTGCAACAGGGAAGGAAGAAAAGCCCACACTAGGTGTGTTCTATCCGTCTGCACAGTGGGCAACGGAATTGCATTCCACCAGGACCCTGCGAAGCCTACGGAACACCTCCCAGAATCGTCCACCTGCAGGATGGGGAGCTGGAGGTTGATCCTGACACTCACCCCATCCGGTGAGGGGCCTTTAGACCTCTTGGCTGTGTCATCTGCCCAAGCAAGCTTGGGTGGTGCTAACAAAACTGCGGCCAATGTGGGTAGGACATGGGGTAGGACACTGGCCTTGGGAGGTGATATTTGCCTGTAATCAGAAGCGAGCCAAGGGATGCAACAACGGCTTCTGAGGCTACTGCACAGAAACATTCTTTAATCGTTCAGTACAGGTGCCTTGTAGGCGCTCAGTGTGCAGGAGGCGCCCTGAGTTGCTGAAGAGGAGCCTGTGGTCAGAGTGCACCTGTGCGGCTCTGGAAGGAGCCTGGACTTTGCTGTCAGACTTCCCGGGTTCAAACTCCACTTGGGTTGGCACCTGCTGTGGGTCCTGTAGCAGAGGCCACAACACTCTTGAGCCACCGTGTTGTCAGCCACAAAATAGGGACAATAAATTCTACCATATAAGGTGTTCATGAGAATCAAACGTGTCATCAGAAATGAATGCATATGGCAGAGTCTGATGCCAAATACAACTGGTTATGTCTATGTCTTTCTTCCCTCAAGAAGATGCTGCCCTAAACTCTTCCTCACTCGGCTCCCTCAGCCATGAGCACCCCATCTCCTCCATGCTGCGGGTTTAGCCTATGTTACCAGGAGCCCTGGCCTCCTATGGGCAGTGCCAACGCATCTGCAGTCCCCTCCCCCACTCCAGGGTGCAGAGCAGAAGTAGCTTTTGTGGAAGCACAGAAGAGTTGGCAGTGATGCCACACAGCAATAAAATTCTTCTAAATCCCCATGAGCTCTTTCTGTCTTTCCCCCAGACCCCCCTTCTGACCCAGCTGCCTTTATCACATGGGCAAATTTAGCTTGAGCCAACACCTCTAGTTCTACTCCTCCGTGCTTATCCCTCCACTTTGGGCTCTGGCCTCCACTCACCTCTTATGGGTAGAATTGTGTCCCCCCTACCAAGCCAGATTCATAAGTCGAAGCCCTAACCCTCAATATCTCAGAACGTGACCTTATTTGGAAATAGGGTCAATGCAGATGTTACTTTGTTAACATGAGATTATAATGGAGTAGGATGGACCCCTAACCCAATATGACTGGTGTCCTAATAAAGAGGGGAAATTTGGACACAGAGACACATACATAGTGAGAAGTCCACGTGAAGACTGCAATTGTACCGCTCAAGCCAGGGAACTACCAGGAAGCCAGGAGAGGGCCCTGGAACAGATCTTTCCCTAGTGCCTTCAGAGGGCACGCAGCCTTGCCGACACCTTGATCTTGAACTTCCAGCCTCCAGAACCGAGAGAGAATATATTTCTGTTGTTTTAACCCACCCAGTTTGTGGTACTTTGTTCCAGCAGCCCTAGCAAACTAACACACCACCTAAAAAGGCAACTTATTTTTGTGCTACAATTATCATGTTCCTATCCTTACCTTCTTTTAAAAATTATTTAATATTTATTTATAAATAAACAATATTTTTGTCCCAACCCTTGTAATCCCTTTGTTCCTCTGTTTATGTGTTTATCTTTCTTGACTCCCTGTTGAACTGTGAACCCCTTGGAGGAGGGGCCTGTATCATTCTTATTGTTGTATCTTCAGGACCCGGCAAAGAGCCTGGCCCACAGGAAACATTAGTAAATGTTTCCTGGAGATTTCTTGAAAGACGTAACTCTGATGCTTGTCCTTGAAGTGTGGTCCCTTTGGACAGGCAGAGCTACCAAAGGAAGGCATTCCAGCAAGGAGAATGGCATGAGCAAAGGCACAGAGGCAGGAAAATGCAGGGCAGGAATGAGTGAGCAGCTCGCCGTTGGCTGAGGGCTAGGGTGTGGGACACGGGAAGGCACAGAGGCAGGGTGGGACCAGAGGGTGGGGAGAGGTGGGCTTCAGGGTTTCAGGGTGTGGGAATACATTTAATTGAGAATGCTGTGGGGGTGGTGAAGAACCATGGATAAGAGAGGGAACAACAGCGGGGCTCTGGGAACAGAGCTACAGAACAGACTGAAGACAGGGAGGCCACAGTCCAGGTGAGAGATGACAAAAGCCTGAACCCTCAGGGACCTGAGGATGAAGAGAAGATGAAAGACATTTGGGAGGAAGAAATGTGGGCCTGATGACTGATTTAGAGATATTTTCCCCTTTGAGGTGCCTACGTCCAAGCTACTCCTCCTTCTGAAGATGCCACACTGAGAATTTCCATGATGTCGGCAGTGACATATAAATCACCCCACCCCCGGTGCCCTCTGTGACAGCTGTCAGTCTTGGGGAGGGAACAAAAGAATGAGCCATCCCCACCTCAGGCTGCTGAGCTTTCTGGCCCACAATTCAAAATGCCATGGAAGCGAGTAATTTTTCACCTTTTTTTTAATATCAATTTTTTCTTATCACTTATGACTAATGGTAAGTTAACTGTATAAAGAAAATCTGAATGTACAGTGGCATTAGATCTTATAAGGTGAAAATTGCATTCAATAAAAATAACCCTGGATAATCCCTTAAGTGGAAGGACCTGGGATATTAGAAATTCAGAAGGCAAAGGTTACTTTATATAATGACCTTTTTACTGTGACCTCTGTTTCTCTGGAGCATCAAAGATCAAGGTCTAGTTTGAAATGGGTGAAAGGGCAGAGTTTGGAGGTGGTAGGTAGGTAGATTAAATGCTTGCTGGGTATGAGTCCATTATATGGATAAATCAAAGAAGAAAATAAAAATCATCTGAAATCCACCTCTTACTCTTAGTTTGTGGTGAATATTCTCTTTCCAGTCTTTTTTTCCCCCTAATGCACATTAAAAGCTATACTCAGTAGAGTATGAAGTGCCTCTTGATGTGGTGACCTGAGAAAGACACATCACCTCTATGGTATTCCTGCCAAAAAGGCAGAACCTGACAGAGGAAACATCAGACAAACCCAAACTGAAAACCAGTCTATAAGATTATCGGCCCAGACTCATCAAAATGTCAATGTCATGAAACACAATGAAAGACTAACTGTTTCAGACTAATGGAGATGAAAGAGACATGGCAACCAAATAGAATGCATGATCCTGGATCTCATCCTAGATCAGAGGGGAAATTGCTATAAAGGACATTATTGGGGCATTTAGTGAAATTTGAATCTGGCCTGAGGGTTAGATAGCGGTGTTATAGCAATATTAAATTTCCTGAATTTGATAACTGTACTGTAGTTATGCAAAAGAATGTCTTTTTTCCTAGGAAAAGAATGTGAAATAATTGGGGTAATGATGTATGCAACTTATTCTCAAATAGTTTGGGGAAAATGTGTATATAGAGAGATAGAAAATGACAAAGCAAAATGTTAACAATTGCTAACAGCTGGTGAAACTGAGTGAAGGATATTTGGAAGTTCAATTCTTCTGCAAGTTTGAATTTGTTTCAAAACTAAAAGATAAAGAAAAAGTCCAGTCCAATTAAAATTAAAACTTCAATCTCTGGGAAAAAATATTTGAAAAGACATATCTGACAAAAAGTCTATTATCCAAAATATACAAAGAACACTTAAAAGTCAATTATAAGAAAACAAACTGCACAATTTATTAAATGTGCAAAATACCTGAACAGACAACTCACCAAAGAAGATATACCAACTGCATGAAAATCATATGTTATCAAGGAATTACAAGTTAAAACAACAATGAGATATCACTACAGACCTATTTGAATATCCAAAATCCAAAATGCTGACAACACCAAAGGCTGGTGAGGATGTGGAACAACAGGAACTCTCATTCGTTGCTGGTGGGAATGCAAAATGGTACAGCCACTGTGGAAGAGAGTTTGACAGTTTCTTACAAAACTAAACATACTTTTACTATATGATCCATCAATTGCACTCCTTGGTATTTACCCAAATGAGCTGAAAATTTAT
The DNA here is from genome assembly GCF_026419965.1 of Kogia breviceps. Lineage (NCBI taxonomy): Eukaryota > Metazoa > Chordata > Mammalia > Artiodactyla > Physeteridae > Kogia > Kogia breviceps. The sequence continues at coordinate 64,071,608 of NC_081316.1, read as the reverse complement.
GTCCACACAAAAACCTGCACACAGATGTTTATAGCAGCTTTATTCATAATTGCTAAAACTTGGAAGCAACCAAGATGTCCTTCAGTAGGTGAATAAACAAATAAACTATGGTACATCCAGACAATGGAATATTATTCATATCTAAAGAGAAATGAGCTATCAAACCATGAAGACAGGGAGGAAATTTAAATGTGTATCAGTGAGTGAAAGAAGCCAATCTGAAATGGCTACATACTGTATGATTCCAATTATATGACATTCTGGAAGAGGCAAAACCATGGAGACAGTAAAAAGATCAGTGGTTGCCAGAGGCTGCAGGAAGAAGGGGATGAATAGGCAGAGCGTGGAGGAGTTTGGGGGAAGTGAAACTGTTCTGTATGATGTTATGATGGTGGACACATGTCATTATACATTTGTCCAAACCCATAGGATGTCCAACACCAACATGTAAACTATGGACTCTGGGTGATAATGTGTCAGTATAGGTTCATCAGTTATAACAAATGTACTGTGCTGGTGGTGATGTCAGTGAGGAGAGATTGTGCCTTTTGGGGGGACAGGGAATATGTGAGAACTCTCTGTACTCTCTGCTCAATTTTGCTGTGAACCTAAAACTCTTCGTTAAAAAGTCCGTTAAAACAAAACAAAATTTTAGTCTCCTACTACACTCCTATTAAATGGATTAAAAAGAACGACAACAGTACCAAGTTGTTAGAGAAGATGAACAGCAACTGGAACTCTTATTCATGGCTGGCGGGAAGTGAAAACTGAACAGTCACTTTGGAAAACAGTTTGTCAGCATCTTTGGAAGTTAAACACACACTTGCCATGGGACCCAACACTCCCACTCCTGGGTATTTACCCAAGAGAAAGGAAAACTTATGCTCACCCAAACACCTATAGGTGAATGTTTATACCGGCCTTATTTATAATTCCAGCCCCAAACTGGAAACAACTCAAATGTTCTTCAGTAGGTGAATTCTTGGACAAACTGTCATACATCCATTCAGCAGGATACTACTCAGTAATGGCAAGGAACCTTGATACTTTCAGCAACAAGGATGCCTCTCAAATGGGTTGTACTAAGTGAAAGAGCCCAGACTCAAAAGGCTACATACTGTGTGGAAAAAGCAAACAACTACAGCAGAAAACAGATCAGTGATTGCTAGGGACTGGGGATGGAGGAAGGAGTTGATGACAGAGGGGTGTAAGGGAACTTTCTGGGCTGATGGGAATGCTTTACATCGTGACTGTGCTGGTGGTTACATAACTGTTATGAGTTTGTCAAAACTCATAGGACTGTACATTAAGGGTGAATTTTACCCTATGTAAATTATATCTCAATTACACAAAAAGACAAACGAACAGAATTTCTCAAAACTTCTCTCCTCCCCTACAGCTCCCAGACAGATACACTTCAGAAACACGTGATGGGAAAAGGAAGGTTTGAGGCAAACAATTTTGGGATTGTGTGGAGCCCCCTTTGTGGTCTCTGCCAGCTGGTCCCTGGGCTTGGGGCACATATCCCTGGCTGACCACCTGTCCCTGCCCCCTCCATTCCTGCTGAGGGGTTCTTCTATAGCGTCCCCTTGTCCTGGAGGGCAGACTTCTTGGGCAGGGATATTTTGGGATGACTCAGGGCCAGCTACAGTGCCCTGTGTCCAGTTGGTCCCCTAAGAAACATTCCTCTCTTTTGTTGCCAAACTCTGGAAGCACAGGCTGCTCCCACAGTAGGCCCCATCCCCGGTTTGGGCTACCACCACGGGCAACTCCCACCGTCCTCTCATCTTTAGACTTTTCCATGTGAGAGGTGGGCTCAGGCTCTGTGTCCTCTCAGCTCCAGGGAAGTCCCGGTGGCCAGGCTTGAGCCTTGCACGGTGAAGCACAGCACTTGGACAACTCCCTCCATGGAAAGTCTCAGTCCCTTTCCTCCTCTCCCAGGTTGGAGTGAGTCTGGAGGCAGGTGATGGCGTGAAGACATCTTAATCTCTGCCCGAGTCCTGCTGGGTTGTGTCTGGTGCTGCTCTTGAGGTTCTGGGGGACAGCAGCAATTCTGAGACAGGAAAGTCCCATTTAGCATACAATTACACATAACTAGTATGTTATTTTAACAAAACTGGGATCTTTCTTACACATGTTTTATAATCTGCTTTTCCACTTCACACTCTGTTTTGAGCATCTTTTCATGTCAGTAAACACACCTCTACATTCATACCCTTTTAAATGACTGATCAGTATTCCCTGGTATGGATGTATTATAATTTACTATACTGAACCCTGATTGTTGGCTGTTTTAAGTTGTTTCTAATTTTAGGTTATTATTAACAATGCTATGATTGTCTATTTACATGTAGCTGATGGTGCTTTAGCTGCAGGGTCCTCACTTGCTCAGAACCTTTCCACATGCCCAGGAGAGGAGTCTGGCAATATTATATTCATGATTTTGTCTTCTTTTTGTAAGAAGGGCCCTCTAAATTGTATGAGGTTCAGGATCCACAAAAGCTGGATGTGCCCTTGGCTATGATAAACATCCTCACAGTCATTTTTCTTTGGCTACATCTAGAAATGCAGCCAGAATTGCTGGGTTAAAGCAAATGCACATTTTTAAGATTCCTGGAACATATTGCCAAGTAGCCCTCCAGAAACACTGATCTAATTTACACTCCATCCCTGTCCTGGACAAGATACCCAAGACTGTGGTGATTTCTATGGGATTGTAGTTCCCTGTTACTGTGGCTTGGTTGTAGCTGCCATTAGCATTTTCTCCCCAAAGCAGGGGTCTTGACCTGAGATCTATGAGACACAAGGGTAGAATTCCTGGGGCTGTGAACCTGGATGAGAAAAATTTACATCTTTCTTTTCATCATAATCATCTAGTTGAAATGTCATAGCTCTTTCCATCATGAATGTGGGCCACAAATCCCTGAAGCATTACTAGGACCTGTGACGTTAGCAGTTCCACTACCAACAGAAATCAGAGCTGTTTTCATGTCTTGTTACAGCTGTTGAAGATCTCTCAAAATATTGTTCATGCTCAACAGTGCTTCCAAATTACAGTAATTATTAGATCTGCAACTAGGTTTTCGTATTTAACGTGTTAATTAAAAAACATGTATTACCCAATTACAATTATTTTTTAATATTTTGAAAACTGCATTCGGTAGGATTGATTTCCTTTGTAATCATGCATTTTTCTTTTGTTTTATGAATTAAAAAACGTTATTCTGAAAAGGGGTCCACAGGCTCATCAGACTGCTAAAGGGTTCACGCACAATCAAGGTCAGAACACTTTCTGTATGGGACTCTTGACTCACATGTTCTTGAAACTTATGCGTGATACAAAAGGAAAGGAATTAAACTTTCATGACTGCTGCCTGGAGCCAGGCTCTGTGTCAGGTGCTGGGGTACAGAGGGGGCAGGATGGCCCCGTGCACTTGAGGAGCTCACAGTCTAGGTGGGAGATGCAATTTCACAGCTCCTGCCACTCATTGTCCTGTGGGCTGGGGATTCAGGTTCTCAGATTTTCCAGGATTTTAAGAAAATCATATGTCCATATTTATATATGGTCCCATATAAAACAACTCTTTCAATTTTTAAATGTTGGCAACCAATCCAGATTTTTATAAACCACTGTGTGGGCCAAATAAAGCATGACTGAGGGCTAAATCTGGGCCACAGGCCACCAGTTTTCAACCTTTGCTCTAGGAGGAGAACAGAATCCCAGTTAGGGTGGAAAAAATTCATTCTGTGGAACAAAGCAGCGAGGATTCTGAGCTCCCATACACACCTCCACTCTGCTCCTGAAAACCAGAGAGAGGGAATTGGAGCCCTGGTCTTGGGAAGAGAAAACATATGAGAAGGAGCTCTGTGGTGGGCAATGCAGGCGGTGGGGGATCCTTGCAACCTGGCTGCAGTCCAGGTGAGGAGAAGCCTGGCTGGAGGCAGATGCTACTGTGGTGAGGGCATCAAGGGAGCTATGGGAACAAGGGGGTCAATTAAGTGATTGTATACCCAGAAAACCCAAGAGCCTCTAGCAGAGAAACAAAAACCAAAAACAAATGCAAAAACAAAACAAAACAAACAACAATTTTTTAAAAAACCCTATTTGAATTAAGACAATTGATAGGGTTATTGGATATAAGATAAATATACAAAAACCAATTGTGTATTTTTCTCTATTTTGACAATAAACACACAAAAATGAAAATAGAAAAAATATTCCATTTATAATCTTGACAAAAAGTCCAAAATAGTCAGGAATAGATTTAAGAAGAAACACTTAGGGCCCATATGAAGAAAGCTATACAATCTTGTGGAAGGATTGAACACGGGATCTGAACATATGGGAAGACATATCATGCTCATGGATGGGAAGACTTACTATCATAGAAATACCAAAATTCCCCAGATCAGTTCCAAACAGAGTGAAATATTTATATGGAAGAGTAAATGCCAGAAAATAGCCAAAAAGTTATGGAAAATAAAAACAGTACAAAAGAATTTATTTGTATCAGAACAAACTCCAAAAGCAATCAATGGAGTATTAGTATAGGAACAGAGAAATAGATCAATGAAATATACAGAACAGGAAATCCAGAAATAGATACCAAATATATATCAGAATTTAGTTTTTAACAGAGTGAACCTTTGATTATTTAATAAATGATGCTGGCACAATTACAGTGCACCCAGAAGCAAATAAATTTTTCCATCTTCATAATTATTTCAGATTATTTAAAGATTTAAATGTAAAAAAGAAAAGAAGAAAAAAGAAGAAGAAAATTTAGGAGACTATATGAGCAATCTGAGTGAAACAAATTGAGAAGCTATGAAGGAAAAGTGAGGCCCTGAAAAGCATTTTAGAACAAAGATACATAAGTAGAGTCAATAGACAGATGAGAGACTTTGAAAATATTTGTTATGAAAATGCTAGATAAAGTTAAAAACTGCAATGTACAATGAGGTTTAACAAACTGACAAGGAAATGATAACTCAACAGAAAAATGGGCATAGGACAAAAATGGCAATTCATGGAAGAGTCAATCCAAACCGCCAACAAATGAAAAGCTGCTCAGATTCAGCAGTAGGGAAATGTAATTTAAAGTAAAAATACGCAATCACTTTACATCTGTAGCTACTACATGCATTTCTGGCAGGAAGTATAGGAAAAGGTTAGTATAACCTAGTATAGAAAAAGTTGTTCGTGGAAATATGAAACATTATTGTCTTTTTGAAAAGTAGCTTTAATAAAATTATGTATCATCCATATCTATATCTATCTATCTATCTATCTATCCACTGATGTAGAATCTCACTTATAAGTAGTTATCTGACAGAAATACAACTCCCAGGGACTACGGGCATAAGAACAAGGATGATTTTGCAGCATGTTTACATTTGCAGGATAACAAAGTGAGTATCCACCAGTTGTGAATGGTCAAATAAATTTTGGAATATTCACGTAATGGAATATTGCACACTGTCAAAAATGAATCAGAGCTATTTGTTTGTTTGGTAGGATTTCCTTAAAGTATTGTTGAATAAAAACAGCAAGATGCAGGAAACCATATATGATATGATCCCATTTTTATAAAACAGTGATACATGCATAAGTTTATTTGCATATAATTTAAATGTATCTGTCAATGGTGACTTGATTATGGAGAAAACATACAAAAGGTTAGATAGGAGAATGTTAGTAAGCTACCTAGGGTGAAAGAGTATGGTTGGTGCAAGCTGACATGGGTGGCTCAGGAACGACAGAGGGAGCCAAGCCCATCCCACCACCCCACCCCAAATAAAGCAGGGCCTTTGGAAATTGACTTTCTTACCCTGTAGCCTAGCCAGTCCCTCACCCCCACAATGCTTGACTCCTGGCACCCATCCCTTGGCCATCCCTCCCACCACCCCTTATGGGTGGCCTTCCATATTTTTCTCCATGATTCTAAAATGGGACAGCCAAGGCACTGAGGGGAGGGGAAGGCCAGGAGGGTCCCAGGGTAGGGGGACCTTTCAATGCATGAGAATAGACCTCAGGGTCTAGAGTGCAGCGCTTGCAAATTCATGGGAGTGAGGGGAAGAGGCTAGAAGGAATATTAATTTACTCACTCATCTTAAGTCCTCCTTCAGTCTCAGCTTGCAGATTCCATCCTCAGAGAGGACTTCTCTGAGTCTGCCCATTTCATTCTGTCTCCCTATTATTTTCTCTCATAATACTCATCAAAGTTTGCCATCTTGTCTTTATTCTCGTGTGTGTGTGTGTGTGTGTGTGTGTGTGTCTGCGTGCGCGCATGTGCACAAGCATGTACTTAATGCCTATTCCCCTCCCCGCCAAATAAACAGCACCACCAGCACCACCAGAGGAGGGAGCTTGTATGTACAGCACAGTATGTCAGTTGAATTCAATAATTTCCTACTCACTTATTCTCTTTTTCATTGACTCACTCTTTTATTCATTTATTCCCTTATTCATTCCAGAAACGTGCTCTTGGCCAGTGACTTTTTCCCTGATCTGAGTCTTCTACTTTCTAGGGTGGCTTTTTTGGGGGAGGTGGGAGTGGGAACATGACTGCATAATTCTGGGAATGCATCCACAACCTGGGAGAGCTGAGTGAGTCTGAAGTTCTCCAGGGAAGGAGGGAAGATTCCAAAAAGCTAGAGGGTCAGAGCGGAAGGTGCTGGAGGATCAGAGGGGACCATGTTGGGAGTGATAGGGTGAAGGATGCACAAAGGGAGGCTCTTCGTTGCCCCCACCCTCACATCTTCCTCCTGCCCAGCTTTTGCTCTGGCAGTCTGCTCTGCCTGGAAGAGGCTCTCCCCATCTCCACATGCTGAAATGCTACCCTTCCCTGCAGGGCCAGCCCAGATGTCCTCGAGGTCTCCTCTGAATCCTCCAGCTGGAAGGGCCGCTCCCTGCTGCAAACAAACTCCCAGAACACAAAGTCTGGACCTCCCTCGTGGCGCTGACCACTTCCTGCTTGGGCTGTAGTGTGGCCCCTCGCTCCGCCCAATAGGCAGAGGCTCTGCCTGCCTGTTCCCAGGGATCCCGCAGGGCCCAGGGCCCAGCATCAAGCAGATGCTCAAGCCTAACATGTGAACAGCACTGCATGTTTGGGGGGTGGGGGGGGGCAGTGATTATGACCCCATTTCACGGATGGGGAAATGGAGGCACAGACCAGGGGCATGACTTGCTCCCAAAGCAAAGCGGCAACACAGCCTAGACTCAGCCCCGCATTTCTGGTCCCAGAGGCAGGGCTCTTTCCAGGGCAGCTTAGTGGGAGGTGGAAGTGGGGTGGGGTGGGGTGGGAGCTGGGTCCTGAGAACCAGCAGGCCAGAGAAATTTGGAGTTCGAATGGCCAAGTTCAGGGAAAGCACAGCTGGGGAGGAGCCAAGGTATTTATTATACTTGGTCTCCAGCTCCAAACAGAGCTGATGGATGGAGCTGCTCCAGTTCCTATAAACAGCTCGGGCCTCCCTCCCCTCCACCCCTCCACGTTCTCAGCACCACAGCTCCAACTCATCCCGGTGAGAGGCGGGTGGGGGAGAGATGACCAAGGGAGGAGAAGGAGAAGAGAAGAGGGGTTTGGGGGAGAGAGGAGAGAGGAGGATGAAGAAGAGAAGCCAGAGTCCTAGAGGCAAGAGGAACTGAGGGGAATGAGAGTGGTGAGAGAAGATTCCTGTTCCCCTGGGCAGCCCACATGCCATAGTCCCTCTGTGTCCTCTACGCTCCTGGGGTCTGTCTGAGAAGTTTATCACCCGTTCTTGGTCTGAGGGCTGACGTTAATCCCCACAAGTGTTTAGGTCCTGGAGGGCAGGGCCATCCATTCAGGAAACCTTTTCTGAACTTGCCTCTGTGTTGGTTCGGGCCCAGGGGACACAGAAGGGACCCTGGGTAAGACCTCCTGCCAGGAGCTCCTGGTCTGGTGGTGGATCAGGCAGACATCCCAATGTTGTGGCCCCAGGGAAGCCCAGGGCTGATGGCAGCTGGAGGAGGGAAATCAGGGCAGTCTCCCCAGAGGAGGCGATGCAGGTAAGCATTGAAAAAGGAGGAGTTTGGCAGGTGGGTCAGGGTAGGTGAGACATTTCAAGTAGAGGAGGTGGGAGAGAGCCGGAATTGGGAGGGTCAGGAAGCAGTGCTGCCTAATGGTTAAGATTGCTGGCTCCAGAGAGGAGCAGGGCAAACCTGGGTTCAAGTCTCAGCTCTGGCACTTGACAGCTGTGGGATCTTGAGTCTCAGTTTCTCTAAAGATAATAATAGAAATCTCTGCAATGAGTGTTAGAATTATATACGACCATGTACAATACATCAAGTATTCGGCGCAGGGCCCACCCGGAAGTGCTCAATAACTGTCAGCTCTGAATAGGAGGTGGGAGGTAGCCAGAGAGAGATGAGGATGGAGGGCCGCAGGGACCCAGACTTGCAGGGCGTCTGAGCTGCTAAACAACAGGGGCACAGAAAGCAGACTGTGGATCCTGGATCTTGGGGGATTGTGCCAGCACAGGGAACTGACAGGGTGAAGCAGCTGGTGGGCCAGGGATGCTGGCTTCCTCTCCTCCCACCCAGCCTGCGAGCCCGGCTCCTGCTGGGCCTGGTCCTCGTGGACTGAGTGAGCCAGGTGACCTGACATGACAGTCTGTCTGTGACAGGGGCTGTGCAAGGCCGTCCTCTTGCCCTGGAACTTGCCGGATGCTCCGATGACCTAGTTGGCAGCTGTGTCCACGTTCGTCTGAAAATAGGAATTTCTGCCTTGCTGGGGGTCTTGGTCAGGTGAGCAAACTCCCCTGTTTGCCAGGAAAAGGGGTTAGGGGCCTGGTGGGCTCCCGGCTGAGTCAGAGGTTCCCAGAGTCTTGGGTTGAGCTCAGCCCATGCTACTGCCCTCCTGCAGGCCTTCGTGCAGCACCTACTGTGTGCAAGGGCATTGAGTCACATACCCTCTCACCCCCTAGCCCCATCCATGAAATAGGCATTTCAATTTTTCCTTCGGAGAGTAGGACCTGGGAGCAGGAACTGGGAGGTGAGAGGTCACAGCCCAGGGAGGAAGCTGGGCTGGAGAAATCTCCAGGATGCTTGCGGATGGGGGAGGCGGAGCTGGAGCCTGTGGAAGAGGAGGTGGAGAAGAGAAGGTTGGCACCTGCAAAGGGGCTGATGTCTGGGTGTCAGGCAGCTGAGAACGGGAGGCGGGGCCACATGAAGACAATCACAAGGGGCTGCAAAGTGGGAGACCAGGGGGACCACTCCCTGCCCTCTAGACTCTGCCTCAGCCCATCGCCTGACTCCCACCCCCACCCCAGGTAAGGTGGCTCCTGTCCCCTCCCCCACAGCCCACAGCCCACACCCTCACCCTCCAACCCCCTTCTAGGAACCACTAATGCTCTTCTTCTGGCCCCTCTTTGTTCTTCCAAGTTCAACCTTGAACTGCAGCCTGGCCGCTCACTCTCGATCCTCCAGCCCCTGGGGAGACCTTTAACTCTCTAGCTGGGGAGGCCTCTGGATGTCAGGGTATTGTGGCTGGACGCTCAGGAGGGGCTGGGGCTGGAGACAGAGATGTGGGCATTGTCAGAGCGATGGGGTGGCTACCTCAGTGAGGGTGATGACATTCCTGAGAGAAGAGTCCTGCTGATCACCATTCTGATGGCTGGAGGAAGATGAGCGTGGAGCAGAGCCTGAAAAGGAGTGGCCTGGGAGGAAGGCACCCAGGGTCCTAAATGTCGGGAGAGTGTGCCGAGGGGAAGGTGTGGGTGATTGGGGGGATGGAGGTGAGGGGCTCCGCAGCTGAAGGGTCAGAGGCGTGGTCTTAAAAGTACGCCCTTGGTGACCTCAGCTGGGGGGGGGGGCAGGGGGACAGCTGGAGAAGGCCTGGGATGGGTTAGGATGGAAGGGAGGGAGAGGAAGCTACTTTACCTAGAAGTTTACCCATGAAGTAGGGAAAGGAAAGGGGAAAGTGGCTTAAGGGTCTCCTTACTGTTCGTAAGATGGGCAAGACTTGAGCACAGCTGAAGTCTGAGAGGAAGAAGCAAACAGAGAGGAAAGGCTGAAGGAGAGGCAAGTGAGAAAATGGAGCTGCAGAGGAGGGAAAGGCGCTCAGCGGCTCCTGCTGGAAGTCACTGTTTTCTCAGTGGTGGGTGGGGAGTGGGGTTTGCTGAGTGTGAGGGGACAGAGGTGTGGCAGGGACACGATGGGGGCTGAGGCACCCAGGTCCAGGATGGTGATGACCCAGAGCCTCAGTCTCCCACCCAGCGGTCCTCAGCCTGTCTCCCTAGGGGTTTGTCATGAGGCTTCAAAGGCTGGAAGGGAGGTAGAAGAGGCAGGGTTCAAGTGGACGCAATGATTACCCGCAGCAAGGAGGAGGCCGGCAGGCTGCACTCTTTCTCCATAATCATTTTTTAATACATTCACGTGGGTTACACAAAGAGCTGGCCCCAAGGCCTGGGTTGTAGCCTGGGTCCTGGGGGGTGAGAGCAGCATTGTGTAGTGTTCTCAAAGATCAGGCATGGAGGGGCCCACACCTTGCCCTCCAGGCCTGAGGAAGAGTGTTTGTGTGCAGTGAGCACCTGTGGTCGTGATCCCAAACAGGACTAGACCCACCAGCTGCCCCACTCGCCACCAGGGCCCCGGGCTGGGGCCAAGCCACCAGGCTCTAGCCCCGGCTCTGCCGTTGACTCCCTGAGTCCTCGACCCGCTCTGGGCCTCAGTTTTCTCATCTGTAAAATGGGGTGGAGAGAGGGGCATTTTCATCATCTCACACTTTACCAAGCACCATCGTGAGCCTGAGTGCGGGCCAAGCACAGGTAAGAGGGTGAAGACCATGACACAGCGTCCCGGGGTTAACCCCAGGGCTTCCTTTCTTCCCGGACGGCCCATGACTTCATGGGTATGAGAAACAGGGGGTTATATCTGGATGGGATTTTTCTATCCATTTTTCTAGGGGAAAAAAAAAGTCCCTGCATGATGAGGACTAGTAAGAGAGTTTGGAGCCAGCATCATCTTGTGATGTGACAGCTGAGAGAGTAGGAAACCATTCAGGTCCAACCACCAAGCCCCGCCCCCCCCCCCCAACACACCTCCTCAATGAGGTCTGAATCCACCTTGTTTCACAGGCTCTGCCATTGACTTGTGCAACTCTGAGCAAGTCCCATTCTCTTCCTCAGTCTTAGCCTCCCTATCTGTGCAACAGGGAGGTTGGACTCAATGGTTTCAAAGTCCAGGCGATGCTCAAAGGAGGGAGAGGGAAGGAGGGCACGCAAGAGCAAGAAGAGAAAAAGGAGAGCCCGCCGAGTCTTCAAATGAGGGAATAAGGGAAAATGAGGCACAGAAGGAGGAGAGGGCCTGTGGCTGCCCATCTTCTCTCTGCCCGCCTGGGAGAGATGAGGGAGAGGAGCAGGTGGGTGTGTGCCCAGCACAGCATGCTCCCGGGCCTTGTTCCGGCCATGTGGGGCCAGTTCCTGTCCACCTAAGAGCCTGCAGCCCCTGCAGTGGCCAAGCTCAGCCTCTGGACTCAGGAGGATGTGAGTCTGGAGCTCAGTTCTGGCATGTCTTAGCTGCAGGTCCCTGAAGGGAGACTTTTGGAGCCTCTTGTAAAATGGGATAAAATGCCAACCTCAGAGAGTTGTCATAAAGAGGCAGATGCAGGCTTGGGTTTGTCACCATTGCCAAGTGTGGGCAAAACAGAACCAGATACCTAAGGTTCTTACTCCTGGCTCACCAGCCAGGGTGGGACTGGGATGGAGCAGGGGGCCTGGGCAGGGAGTAGGGGGGTTAGGGCAGTATCTTGGCCGGTGTGTGCCACACGAGAGTGCCAGGTAAGGGAAAGAGCCTGCCCGGAGCAGGAAACGGAATGGTCCAGTGCTGGGCTGGAGCCCAGGGAGACCGCCTCTTAACCAGGCCCTGCTGGAGCTGCCACAGCCCGCCTAATAGCACTGGATCCAAGCCTTAATCAAGTGGATCCAGCTCTCTTCCGGTCACAAGCTTTTTATGTTCCAGAGAAGCTGAAAGTCATTATCAGAAGATGTGACAAACAGTCTGCTTGGACACCTCTCAGACAAAGCCTCTCGGTCGGCACTGCGCCTCTCTTACCCTGGCCCAGCTGGGGCAGGACTACCCACACTCAGCCAGCTGCGGCTGCAGAGCTTTGGAGCCCTGGCTTCCACACTCTGTGTGGTCGCTGCAACCACCTCCCCACCCAGACTGGGCGATGCTGAGGGCAGGGATGTGTCTCATTCCCTGGCGTCCCCAGTGCCCAGGGCAGGGTGTGGCACAAAACAGACGCCTGGTGAAGATGTGTTGATCCTATGGGTCAACCTCACACTCTGTCACTCCTGCAACTGCCCATCTTCCAGCTTCCACAGCTGCACCACATGTGTGCCCTGTGAAGTGGGTCACCTACTGATGCAGCAGGATACCGGGAAAGGAGCCCTGGGCTGGGACTGAGAGACCAGGGTTCTTGGATCCTGGCTCACTGGGTAATCTTGGGTCAGTCCCCACCCTTCTTCGTGCCTCTGGCTCCCCCACTGACCTGGCAGGATCCCCCGACAGAGCTGGTCTGTAGCCCCCAGCCTCTCTAGGCTTTGTACTGTTGGTTGAACTTCTGCCGGCGGACACAGCAGCAGGTGGCCAGCGTGGTGAGAAGGATGGCACACACCAGGGCAAAGGTGAGGATGATGATGAGGTTGACGTTCTTGAGCCCCCCCTTCTCACAGTCCTCAGGACGCACGTGACTCAGGGACACCTCCTCCTGGGAGCCGAAGCGGCAGATCAGGTCCTGGGTGGCGTCCACGTCCACACGGCCCTGGTGCAGCTGGGCCGCCAGCCAGCCGTTGCCACAGCAGCTGAGGGGGTTCCCCTGCAGGTAGAGGCGCCGCAGGCTGGTCTCCAGGCCGCCCATGGCACTGCCCGGCAGGAGGCTGAAGCTGTTGTTCCTTAGGTCCAGCACCTCCAAGGACACAGCCTGCGTCCAGGCAGGCAGGTGGCTCAGGCGGTTCTCTGCCAGATTGAGACGCTTGAGGCAGCTGAAGCAGGGCAGGTCCACCTGCAGGATGGCCAGCCCGTTGCCCTGCAAGGCCAGGACCTCCAGGGAGCCCTCCAGGCCCGCCAAGGCCCCTGTGGCCACATCCAGCCCAGGGTTGGTGGAGAGGTCCAGCTCGGTCAGCGGAGTGTGGAGGAAGGCACCTGCCCGGAGCGTCTCCATCTCATTGTCTGCCAGGTTCAGGACGCGGAGGGAGGAGATGCCAGAGAAGGCCACACAGCCCGTGGGTCCAGGCTCACCTGGGCCCCCGCAGGGGCTGACCCAGTTCCCCTGCAGGTTGAGCCTCTGCAGGCTGGCCAGGCCGGCGAAGGTGTACGGGGGCAGGTCTCGCAGGGCGTTGTCCTGTAGGAGCAGTGTCTGCAGAGACCCCAGGGCCCTGGCACCCAGCTCCAGCGTCTCCAGCGCATTGTGGCTCATGTCCAGGAGTTCAAGGCAAGGCAGGGAGCCCATCCGCCGGGCCTCAAAGGCCCGCAAGCAGTTCCGGCTGAGGTTCAGGAAGCGCAGGGAAGTCAGGTGCTCAAGAAAGCCCTCCGGGATGAGCTCAATCTCATTGTAGCTCAGATCCAGATTCAAGAGCTGAGAGAGGGGCTGGGTGCTGGCATTGCGGCCGGGGTTAGAGAAGGGCAAGGCAGACCAGCCCTCGGAAGGCGCGTGAAGGCTCTCGCCGCCCTGGGGCGGCCCCGCAGGGAGGCGGATGAGGTTGTTAGACACGTTCAGGTAAACGAGGCTCGGAAGTGCGGCCAGGTCGGGGAAGTGGAGCAGTTTGTTCTCCCGCAGGTCGAGCCAGGCGAGCTGATACTGGGCCCGGGGCTCCGGGGCCGTCTGAAAGGCCTCGATACTATTGCAGCTCAGGTCTAGGACCCGCAGCTGCTGGAGGCTGAAGTCGGAGATGCAGGTGAGGGAGTTCCTGGAGAGGTTGAGGTGTGCCAGGTGGGGCAGGGCCTCGAAGGCTCCGTCCTCGATGTCCATCAGCACGTTGCTGTGAAGGTCCAGCCGCTCGAGCGCGGGTGTGCCCCAGAAGGTGTGGCGGCTCAGGCGCGTCAGGCTGTTCTCTGCCAGCGAGAGGCTGCGCAGGGCGGGCGCCTCCGCCAGCAGCCGCTCCGCCAGGCCACTGTACAGGCTGTTGCCAGACAGGTCCAGGGACATCAGGTGTGGCAGGGGACCCAGACCCCCAGTGCTCAGCACCGTGCCCACCGCCAGGCGGTTGTGGGCCAGGTTGAGGTGCTCCAGGTGGGGCAGGGCCTGGAAGACCCCTGGCTGGAGGAAGCTAATCTCGTTGGCGCTCAGGTCCAGGTGAAGAAGCGCTGTGTAGAAGCCCAGGGGCGAAGCCAGGATGCTCTGCAGCTGGTTCCCAGACAGGTCGAGGACCTCGATGTCCCGCGGGAGCACCGAGGGGACCTGGAGTAGGCCAAGGCCCCGGCACAAGACTTCCTTGTCCACCTGGGGAGGGGGAGGGCAGGGAGAACAGCGGGCATTAGTGGGTGCTGTAGGAGGGGCAACCAGACACGCGCCTCTAGGAAGTATGCCTGGAGCCGCCACCAGGCTTGGCCAGGCCTCTCCTCTGTCCTCCCAGCGTGCTCGATGTCCTCCCCCCAGCCTAATCACCCCGTGTCTGCATGCTCCCTGTCCCTGTCTCTGGTGGTACCCAGTACGGTGGTGCTGGCATCAGGGAGGGACTCAAGGAAGCTGTGATTGGTAGCCAGAGAGAGAGATGATAGATAGATAGATAGAAGGACAAATGCACTAACAAAATACTCTATACTGCTCATTATCCCATTTTAGAGGACGCTAAGCCATTTATCACCTAGAGTGCCCCAGAGCCAGTGAGGAGCAGGGCCAGCTGGGACCCAGGCCTCCTGGTTCCACATCCCAGTTTCTTTCCATGGACCCAGAGAGTTAAATTTACCCAGCTGGTGTTCTACTAGAAACCACTTTGGGAGAAATGTTTCCAAAAGGGGAAAATGCTATTTGCACTCCTGTCATCGGTGTTAATTTTGGTCTCTCACCCTCAGATCTCATTCAAGCCCTCACTCCACAGCGCAGAGCTCGGGTCCCAGAGCCTGCCTTCCTTGCTGACACTCACCAGATGACCTCATTCTGCTGCTGCCCCCAACCCCATCAGTGGCTTCACTTTGCAGGGTCCAGTCCAGATGGGCCCCTGAAGATGGGGTAGGGGGCAGGAAAACATGGCCAGAGTCTCAACCCACATTCTTTGATGACAAGACTGATTTTGCTGTGTCACATTACCACTCTGGTTTCTTATCCAGAATGTAACTCATCCTTCCCCAGCACCCATTCAGCATTTTATATCTTTTTTTTTTTTTGCGGTATGCGGGCCTCTCACTGCTGTGGCCTCTCCCGTTGCGGATCACAGGCTCCGGACGCGCAGGCCTAGCGGCCATGGCTCACGTGCCCAGCCGCTCAGCGGCATGTGGGATCTTCCCGGACCGGGGCACGAACCCGTGACCCCTGCATCGGCAGGCGGACTCTCAACCACTGCGCCACCAGGGAAGCCCAGCATTTTATATCTTATTTAGCATTTTCAGACCCCTGGTCTCACTGGATCTTCACAATAGCCTGCCCATCAAATCTGATCACCCCTCTTTAAGAAACCCAAGGTTAGAGAGGGGAAGGGAGGCCCCAGAATCATCCAGCTGGTGAGGAACAGAGCTGGCTTTTGAACCCCAGTCTCTTAACAACCAAAGACCCCACTTTTGTCCCTCCATCACATGTGCCTTCAGGGGCCAGAATTTTTCCCATGGAAATGCAGTCTCCCTCTGTCTTTTTCCACACACCAGGAACCCCAGCCTTTCCCAGCAAAGGCTCTGGCTTCCATAACCACCAAGCTCAGGCCCACTCCGCCCTGGCCTCTCTGTCTCCACTGACCCCTTTCCGCCAGCCAAATGCATGGCAACTGCTCAAAAACTCCACTCTGACCGTGCTGCCCTCGGCTTAAACCCCTTCTGGGCAAAGTCCAGCACCCTCAGCAGAGTTCAAGGCTGTCTGTGGCCTCTGCTGACCTGTCCCCTTTCCTCCCAACCCACTCCAGCCCAGCCCACACCTGACCACTGCCCACTGTGCCCTCCCACACCCACCTCTGGGCCTCCTCCTTGCTGTTCCCTGTGCTGGTTATGTTCTTCCCAACCAGATCAGCATGGTGAACTCTGTGTGCTGAGCTCCAAGGTCTCCTCCACCTGGAAGCCTTCCCTGACTGCTGGGCAGGTCGGGGTCTCCTCTGGGCTCTCACAGCCCCTGTGCTTCCTCTCTCATAGCTTTGGCCCCCTGAATTGTGACTGTCTGTGTGCAGGCCTGCTAGACAGTAAGTTCAGGGCAAACAGGGTTTGATTGAGTGACTATTGTGGCCCTGGGCCATAGAAAGTGCTCAGTACATTTTTCAGTGAATGAAAGAGTCACAGACATCATCAGCTTAGTGAAAGTCTGAGTGATTGACTGAATCACCTTTCTGAAAGGAAAAGAAAAGAGATGATGCATATACTCAGACTAGAGTCAAAGACCGTTAGAACAAAAGGGGTCCAGCCCACCCACTTCCCAGATGGGGAGACTGAGCCTAAAGACGGCAGTGACCTGCACGAGGTCACAGCGAGTCAATGGCTGAGCCGACAGGGCAGGAACACCAGCCTGGGTGTTCCCTGCCTGGCCCAGCTCTCAGCTTCCTCCCAAGAGCTTCAAGGTGAAGGGTGGGGGGAGGAATGGACTGCCCTCCATCAGGCAATGCGACTCTTCCACCTCCATGCAGCTTCCAACTCCACAGTACTGCCCTACTCAGAGGCCTGAGGACACCCCTGCAGTTGGGCACCCATGCAAACTGGAATCCTACCCCGGCCACCTTGCCAGACCTGCTTGGCTCCTTGCCCCTTCCTCCCTCACAACCGTCTCTGCCAGCTGGGGCCACTGGGCACAGCCTCCCTATCCGTATCCTCAGCTCCCCAAACCATCCTGATTAAAGAAGAAACAGCAAAATGAACACGAACACAGTGTGTGTTGGGGGATGGGGCTTAACCCACCTGCAAGCCCACACCCCGTTTCACCCCAGAGGCAATACTCAAAGGCTCCCTGGGGCACCGACTCCTGAGAGCTGAGCCGGGACACAAAGCTGGCCAAGTCCAGCACTTAATCCTGCTTCCTGCCCAGTGCCCAGCACCCCTGTCACAGAGGCCCAGAGGGGCTGCTATAAGGCAGGGCTGCCCAGCTCTCCAGTCCAGTCTAGGAAGGAGCTTGAAGGCGTGGGCAGCTCCCAGAACCCCATTTGTTAGGTACCCACTGCTCCCTGAGCTCCAAGCTGAGTGACTTAATTGGGGAAGGGTCTTGGGGGCATCAGCCCTTAATCAAGTTCAGAGCTTCCTTGATGACCCCCTATCCACTCTCTGGTATGCCAGGACTCCACTGTCCAGCTTTTTTTTTTTTAGAATGAAGAGGGTGTCACTCATCACCATTTTTACCACCGGCACATAGAAGGAAAGCAGGGTAGGGAGTTACCCGGCAGCGGACAGCATGAGCTCGGGAGAGATGGGTTCGAATCTTGGCTCTATTATCTCCTATCAGTATGACCTTGTGGGTCACAAATCTTCTCTCAGCCTTGGTTTCCTCAGCTGAAAAGAAGAGTTTTCTCTCATCAAATGAGAGAAAGCCGTTAGCATGGAGCAGGCCCCTTGTTAGCCCTCGGCATGTGGCAATTTGTTTTTACTATTTTGAAAAGCATCAAAACCGCTTCCATGGGAGTTCAGAAATTGCTTTTCTGCCTGTTACCTCATTTGCCCCAAATCCAAAGCCCACCCAGTTCCCCTCTGCCTGTCGGGTGGCCCAGACCCTTTATCTCTCTGAGTCTATTGCCCCAGGTCGATGTGGGGCTGCATTTGGTGATGTCTGAGGCCTTCTCTGCCTGTTATTCTGGGTGCTGGGAATCCCAGAAGGGCTCCAAGGAGTAAGAAGTGAGGTGGCAACAGCAGGACACTGCAAACCCCAGGGAAAGGTTGCAGGGCCCTGGCTGCCAGCTCATCCAGCCTCCAAAAGCAGCTGCCCATCTTGTGTCATGAGCGTCCAGTCCCAGGTCCAGGTGGGGCCACTGGAGGGCCTGTCCCTTCCCCAGCCCAAGCTCTGGTCTTGACTTCAATGATTGCCCAGCCTTACGAGTGGACCTAGAGGGTTCCTTTTCTCTGTACCCCACAGGGTCACAGTAACCTCAGGGCTAGTCTCCCTGACTCCTGGCAGAAAAATGGAACAAAGTGAATCAAACCTGGTCGCTGCCCTTGAGAAGCTCTTGGTCTGGTAGCTGAGACAGGTGTGGACCATCCACCAACTACCCCATGCACTCAATATTGAGATGGAAGGAAGCTTAGGGCTGTGGGGGCTCCAAAAGGGATCAAACAGAAACAGGTCGGCCTGGAAGGGGTCAGGGGAAGCTTCCTGGAGAAGGCAGCATTTGACCCCGGCACTAATAAGTGACAGGCATCACAGCAGAGATGTGGCAGATGGGCTCGAGTTAAGGAGCCCAGTTAGGAAAGGGGATTTGTCCCCCAAAGGGGCCTAGTACAGAAGAGCCTTTCCCAGATGCCCACTCCAAATTCCCCACACGTATACCTATTCCTCGTCAGCCAGCTAGACCCACTGCCCTTTGGGGGAAGCTTTAAGGGATAGAGTCCAATATTGGCCCTAGTTGAATGACCTTGGACAAGTTACCTAACTTCTCCGAGCCTCAGTTTCCAACTCTATATAATTGGAATAATGGTACTTACCCAGCAGGATTAACAGTAAACAAGGCATTTAAACATTCTAGTAGGTGCTCATTAAATGCAAGGTTTAAAGGCATTAAATGCATTCCCCTTCCTTTTCTGAACCCTCTAGCCTCTGGCTTCTGGGACTGGGGCAGAAGGACACCCCCGGGCAGGGGGTAGGGGGAGACAGGGAGTTCTCCCTGCCTAGGCAGAGCTTCTTACCTTCTTACAGGGCACCTTGTCTCGGTGTTGGGATGTAGCCAGGCCCAGGGTCAGCACGGCCAGAAGCAGCAGGATCCGGTGGCTCATGGCTCTGCACAGGGCAGGAGGAAAGGGGAAGGCTGTAAGACCACAGGCTTCTTCCCACCACCAGCCCCCACCGCTCCTTCTTCCTGTCTGCACCTGCCCTCAGGGAACCCCAGACCACAGCTGTATCTGGACCAAAGGTGCTGTGAATGGGGCACCTTGTGAAGGGGATGGGAAAAAGGGCTGCAGCCCATCACAAAGGGCCTTCATTGCCAGGCCAAGGAGCTAGGCCATTACCCTGGACAAGAGTTTTTAAGCAGTGGGTGACATGGTCAGATTTGGGTTTCAAAAGACCCTACCTGGAAGACAGCCTGGAGGAGGTGAGCAGGAGGTAGAGGGACCCTAAGGGCTGCCCTGGCCAAGCTCAGGGCTGGGGTGGGGTGAGGTGGGGAGCTGGGCCTCTGACTCCAGTTCCACCCAGGCCACAAGCAGGTCGCCCCATCCTAGCTCTTCAAGCCCCAAACGGAATTCCTCAATCCCCCCACCCGCAGACCTTTATTTTGCCCTTTCTTTTTTGATTTTCTGGTTCTTGAGTCCCTGCCATTGTTTGAAGGCTGGGCCTGGGGCCTTGACAGGAAGTCCTGCCAGGAGGCCTGCCCTGCCCCCAGCACTGCGGGGCCGTGGACTTCCCCAGGAACAGGCTGCCAGGCCCTTAACTTTCACTGAAGCCACCGCCCACACGGTGGGACACCCAGACATGCTGGGCCAGCCCTTCTCTCTATGAGCAGCAGGGCTGAGGTTGAGGGGGACAACAAAGCCCTCAGGAGGTTCACATCCCAGTGCTGCTAGGGCCTCATTCACTGAGAACCTGGGCCAAGTGCTAGGAATACACAGCTCAATCCATCAATTTCATTCATTCATTCACTCACACCTTTACTGAATGCCTCCTCTTGTCTGGCTCTGTCCTGGGAACTGGGGACACAAATAAAGGCACAGAAGAGACCATAATACATACAAAACATTAACAAGGAGAGACACA
This sequence comes from Kogia breviceps, assembly GCF_026419965.1. NCBI lineage: Eukaryota > Metazoa > Chordata > Mammalia > Artiodactyla > Physeteridae > Kogia > Kogia breviceps. Next base: position 64,051,569 of record NC_081316.1, on the reverse strand, counting down.
TAATGCCCTCCAAGAGCACTGGACCCAGTCACTCACACCAGACTGCTCCCTCTGTCTCCTCCACTTACCTGCTGTGTGACTTTGTACAAGTCACTTCACCTCTCTGAGCCTCAAGTTCCTCTTCTGAAGCTAATGCCAACCTCGAAGTTTTGTTAAAGATCAAATGAGACATATTCTATAAAAGTGCCACTTACAGAGCCCTCATTATGCACCAGGAACTCTTCTTGACACTTTACATGTATGAACTCATTTAATCTTTCCAATAATTCAACAACTTGGTTCCATGATCACCATTCCCACTGTGCATACAGGAAAACTGAGGCTCAGAGAAATTAAGCAACATGCCCAAGGTCACACAGCTAACAAGTGGCAGGCCCAGGAAGTCGGGCTCCTGGGTCTGTGCCCTTAACCTCTACACTATAAGGTCTCCTGCAGGTGCTCAATAAATAAGTGCTGAATTGTGACTCGGAGGGATGTTTTGGAAGAGGCATTTATAGAACGTTTACGGCTGAGTCTTTACTGTTAGAACCCATAAGCATCCTTGCTGTGAATTTTAAATGAAGGTGGGTGCTCTGAGGTCCTTTCTTGTTCAAACAGGCAAAGGCCCGAGCCGTGTCTTTTAAGCCCTGTTCCCTGGGTTCTCCCGGGGCCATGGACCCCCTGCCCCACAGATGTCCTCCTCTCACCTGCATTACAGGCTAGGTTTTCACAGGAAATTTTGTTCTGCTGTTTAAAAAGCAGAACATCACCACCCTTTTGAATGCTAGTGTACTCAGAACTGAGTGGAAACCCCTCAGCGGGGCCTTCAAGGCCCTTGGGGAGTGTTCCCTGCCCAGCCAGCTCTTCTCTCCAGCTTCATTTCTCACTGTCCCTTCTCCCACTCTGTGTTCTGGAAGCCTCATATTTCCTTCAGTTCTCTGAGCATCTTTTCACTGCCCCAAACCTTCACTTCCTCCCCTCTCTTGTGCTGAATACCTCCTCATCCTGTGGGTCTCAGCCTAGATGTCACCTCCTCCAAGAAGCCTTCTCTGGTTCCCTAAGTCTGGGCTATATATTGGCACCAAGCACTTCATCACTCCGTGGTTCCCTCCCCTTTACCCACCCACCACCACCACCATGGGAAGTGCCCCCAGGGCAGAGGCGCCTCACTCTCCTCTGGGAACCATCTTACACTGTGCAGGCTGGGGAAGGCGCTGAGAATTGACATGAGGCTCCTCGGTGACATGGTGACGCTGGTGAGAGCAGTTTTTCTCCTGGACTCTCCCTTCACCTCCCTGCCACACTCCTTCCCCCCATCAGCGGGTTCTGTCTGCTTTTCCTAAAACACAGACTCTGGATCTGCCTACCTCCCTCCTCCATCACTGCCACAGACTGAGGCACTACCATGACCCTGGGCCTTGACCCCAGCAACACCCTGACCTCTTTTAGTCCATCCTAAGCATGGCAGCATGAGTGATGTCTTTAAATCATGTATCAGATCATGAATCTCACTGCTTGAAAACCTCCCATAAAATCGAAGTTTATACAATCTCCTCTCTGACTCCATTTACCATGTGCTCTTCCCTCACCAAATTCTAGCTTTCTCACCATCCCTCAAACACAGCAAGTACATTCTTGCCTCAGGGCCTTTGCCCTTGCTGCTCCCTCCACCTGGAATGCTCTTGCCCAGATCTGCATGTGTTTTATTGTTTTCCTCTCATTGATCATTTCCTGATCATTTATTTCTTTTTTTTTTTGCGGTATGCAGGCCTCTCACTGTTGTGGCCTCTCCCGTTGCGGAGCACAGGCTCCGGACGCACAGGCTCAGCGGCCACGGCTCACGGGCTTAGTTGCTCCGCGGCATGTGGGATCTTCCCAGACCGGGGCACGAGCCCGTGTCCCCTGCATCGGCAGGCGGATTCTCAACCACTGCGCCACCAGGGAAGCCCCATTTATTTCTTATTCTATGAGAACAGGGGTCTATTAAGCGGTGCTCACTAGAAGTCTACTGAACAAACAGCAAAGTGAGGGGTAGCAGTCCACGGCAAAGGGCTGAGCGGTGAGTGCGAGGTGAGGATAAGGAAGGACCTGGATTAGTTCTGAACCTGAGGGCACTGCTGCCCAAAGGGGCACTCGTTTCCCCCTCCCCTGCCTGCCAAATTCCACTCTATCCCTGAGCCTCCAGGAGGGCCCCTCCCTGCAGCACGTGGTACTCCACCCTGCCATCTAACAGAAAGGTGCCCCTCAGCAGTGGACACCGTTGAGGAGTGCCCTAGACACAGTGTGGAGAATTTGAGGGTTACTCGCTCTCAAGAGGGAGGATTGGGATCATTGAGACCCAGGCTCCCATCCAGACTCTACTGCTCACCAGCCCTACTCCCTGGGGCAAGTCCCTTAAGCTTTCAGGGTCTCAGTGTCCCATCTGTAGGGCAAGCAGCCTGGTTCCCGTTTTGCCACTGTTTGACCCCAATGGTTGTGATGACCAAGCTGAGAATGGCTGTGAAGGCACCCTAGACACATATTGTCTTTCCCAGCTGGGACAAACCCACAGGGCTGAGCAGCCTAGGTGAGGTAAGGAGTGCTAAAGAGGGAGGCCCCAGGCCAGCAGACAAGTGGCCTAGGCAAGAGGACGCAGGAGACATCTTAGGACACTGACTGGGGGGAGAAGTGCCAAAGAATATCCGTGTGTGTGCGTGTGTGCACGCGCACAATGGGGGGAGAGGGGGAGAGACAGAGAGAGAGAGAGAGAGAGAGAGAGAGAGAGAGAGAGAGAGAGAGAGAAATAGGGTGGAGGGCAACACCTACTACCATAATAAGCCCATCCCTAGTGTTTAAGGATGTTAGATACTCTTCTAGGCACTTGTCCTTTATCATTTAATTTAATTCTCACAACAGGCCAGTGAAGCAGTTACTATAATTTCCATTGTACAGATGAGAACACTGAGGCTCAGAAAGGCGAAGTGACTTACCCCATAGCTACCCAGCTCTTAAGTGTTTTGGGATTTAGCCCCAGGTCTGTATGACCCAAATGCTGTGTTTTCTCCAGCAGGTGCTGAGCTGCCTGCCCCCTATAGAGTTTGCCCATGAGGGAAATGAGGTTCAGAGAGGTGACTTACTCAAAGTCACACAGGCAGTAAATGGCAGAATCAGGATCAGAATCCAGCCTGACTGCCTCCAAAGCAAATGTTTCCACAACACCAGCCCAAGATCTCCCTCTCTAACCCCCTCCAACCCACCCCCAACCCCAGAAGGCAGGCTCACAGTGCTGGGCTCTAGGGTGCTCCTCTCCCTCCTCTCAGCCTGGATCACTGGCAGAGTGGGGTCCTGGGAGAGCTGCTGTGGACGTTCCCAGCAAGCAGTGAATCACTAAGGGCAAGCCCCATTCTGGAGACATGTGCATCCCACGGGGGAATTAGACCTTAACCCAAAGGAATGTGGCTGTGATGGCGGAATTTCAAGCAGCTGAGGGTGGGGGTGGGGGTCCCTCACGTATTACCACCCATGACGAAGGCTGGTTGCGGAGCTCCTTGGAGGGAACTGGGTGCCACCACCCCCCCATCCCCGCCCCTAGAAACGGGCAACCTATCTGGTGCGGTGGGATGGGAAGACTCACGCCCGGCCAGGGTCAGAGGGCAGTAGCAGACCAGATTCAAATCCCGAACTGCCCTTGACTAGCTGTGTGTTCCCTGCTCAAGTGTTGGCCTTTTTGCGGTTGTTTTCCCATCTGTCAAATGGGAACGCCGGCCTCGCCCTTCGCGGGAAAGATCCGCTGAGCTAGGAGCCTTGGAGACTTCTGGAGTCAACCGCGGTTCCACGCGCAAAGCAGGGGGCGGTAGCGGGAGGGGACTGTTGAAGATCCGCGTCTCGATGGACTAGTCCCAGCCCAGCTCCGCGTCGGGTGCTCGAGAGGAGCGCGGACCGCCGGTTCCCCGAGGGGCCGGCCAGCCTCGCCCGCTGGGCGGCTCCTACCTGGCTCAGCGCGGCCGCCGCTCCTCTCCCGGGCAGCCCCGGCACATTTTGCGCAAACCTGCCCTCCCCGTCCCACCCCGCGCCAGACCCCGGGGTCACGGCCCGAGGAGGCGCACGGCCGCTCCACCGCCCCACGGGAGCCGGACCCGTGAGAGGGCAGCTCGGGCTCCAATTTAAATACCTCTCCCGCCGACCCGCCCCACCACGCCCCCCCACCACGGCCCAGCCGCGGGGTCCTAGCGCCGGGCCGGCACGCCCCCGTGTGACTCGGTTTATCCGGAACCCGCGAGGGGGTGATGATTTCTCTTGACGCTGAAACCCGGACTGGGAAGGGGCGGGTCGAAGAGGGCGGGATGAAAGGGCGGGGATGGAGAGGGGTCGCTAAGGAAGCGCTGTGCCAGCCAGGCCGCCCCGGGTCGCCGCACGTGCAGTTCGTGGCCCCGCGGGGTCCAGGGGGCGGGTGGCTCTAGCATCCGCGGGTCCGCAGAGGAAATCCGGCCTGGCCCCAATTTCCCCCGCTGTCGGCGCCGCCACACTTAGCTGGGGAAACAGGAGAGGTGACGGCGGGGCTGAACGCGGAAGGAAATGACCCTTCGCTGGCCCTGGGGTGGCCACAGAGGGGGTTCCCCACACCGCAGCCGTCCCATCTGGTGAGTCCAGGCAGGTCACTTTTCCTCTCTGGGCTGTGCTCTAGTGTCCAGACTCTTCCTCCTTCATCATCTCCTGGACCCTTAAGCAGCCCTGTGAAAAGGTCCCATCAAAGCCCCCAGAATTCAGGTGGAGAAACAAGCTATGGATGGGGTCATCGAGTATAAATAAAAATCATTTGTCTGGGACTAGTAAGGTCCCCATTTATATTTAGAGAAACCAAGTCTCAGAGAGGTTAAATAACATATCCAAAGTCACACAGAATATAAGAGACAGGGATTTCCCCACAGTCTGTCCACAAAGCTAAGCCCTGCCCAAACTGGGTACACTTTTCCAGCACTGTTAGTCAGGTTGTCTTTGAGCGCTGTGCAAAAAGTAGCACGGTGGTATTATTGTCTTTTACGTGGGAGGTTGAGGCACATCTTCCTCAAAACCACCTCCTCTTCTAGATGCCTTGGCCCTGCCAGATCACAGCTGCCCTGCCCTGCCCTGCTGGGTGTGGACCTGAGGAAGGGGAGCCTAGGAGAGGAGGGTCACAGCTGTCCTTCAGGCCCTGGTTCCAAGGGTAGAAGAGAATTCCTCCTCCAAAATTTTTTCTCTTCTGTGATGGTCACCAGCCATGAGAGTAGTACAGCATGTCCCATTTTACCAGTGGGAAAGTGACCACCCAAAGCTTTGTGGTAAATCAAGGTGAAGCTAGACTTAGAAGCTGGGTTCCCTGAATTCTATATAGATGGCAGCTGCATTTCCTTCCTCCCATCTGGCTTACTGTGGGGACAGGCCTGGGGAGATGGGGACAGCTCAGAGAAGACAATCTGTGATAGTTAGGAGGGCAGGGTGGGGGTGGGGCAGGGCCTAACCTAAACTCAGAGG